>NC_067203.1:500807-1087517 GCF_026262505.1 Trichomonas vaginalis G3
CTCTGTAAAGTCTTCTTCATTCTGCAACTTTGGAGTATAGCTTCATAGTTTAGAAGTTTTAATTTTAATTGTGCTTATTCCACCTTGACATCTAAACGGTAACTATCCATGAGGTCAAGAGTAGCTTGTAGCTTTAAGTGGAGCTATCTGTTCCTTGACTTCTGCATTTTTGTTGCAATTGTGATTTGAGCTCCTTCAAGTTCGCCGTCTATGTTCGTTCTCAACACCTTCAACTATAGCTTGAAACTCTTCATCGGTCCATTGAGATTTGTGTGGGACGAAATTTAACTTGCTTCATTCAAAAAAAGAAAAAAATGTTTTTACTCAAAGCGTGCATGTATATGGCTATAAGAAACTTACCAGAAGGCTTCTATCTTCATATGCGTAAAAACATAAAAAAAGTGAAGTTAAAATGAATGTTTACTAATGGCTGAAGAACTGCTGAATGTCGCCTTCACAGTTATGTAGAACGGCTGACCCGAGAATGTAAGGAGAGACTGAATTCCAATTTCATATGGGGTAGGGGTTCTCCTTGTTGGTATTTTTATCCAAGGACGTTTGTTTAGGAACTTAACAAGAGCTTCTCTTTTGGCGTCCTTTATGTCATTGTAGGCTGTTCCCGACTGGTATTTTGAATTGGAATTCCAGTCGAAGTCTCGAGCTGAAGTGTAGACCTTCCAGAAATAGAGATGAACTTGACCTTGGGCTTCATTACCTTGCGCAAGTAGTCTTTTAAGCAGTCGTTAATTTCAATTAGGTAAATTGCCTCGTCAAGTCTTTCTTGCATTCCAAGTTCCTTCCATCCGACAGGAAAATATTTTCCCGACAACTGGAAAAAATTTCCTGTTGTTCGTCCGTAAACCATCAAATTTTCGAAAATTGAGAACTTTTTGGTCGAACTTCAGAAAAAGTTTTTCCTTCCGACAGGACACAAACAGATGACTGACGTCCCACCAACCGAGTCCATTCCCAAACCAGAAAAACCTAAAGCACCAGCCCTGCACCTCAGTTCCAGCAAGTACCTCATTCCAGCAAGTACCTCCGTATTACTACCAATTTCCACCTCAAGGTTACTACCCACCACAAGGCTCCCGAATACCCTCCTCAACCTATGCCTTACTCCCCAACCCTTGGATGTTCCAGCAAGCTCACCCCAGCAATTCCAATCTCATCCCAATCGAAGAGAGACCAGACATCGAAAAGGTCTGAACCGCCTACGCAAAGAGTATGCTACAGCTCCAATGGAAGATGACAGGCTTTCAGTCTCTTCCCTCAATCGACGATTCGACTCGTACCACAGATTCGGTCAAAGACAGAGACGACTACCTCAAGCAGTCTGAGAGACTCTTCATCTTACAGCCATTTACAGTTGGAGCTCTCAAGAACATGCGCAATTACGAAGGTCAGACACCAGCTGGAGACCGCAAAACAGACATACTCGCAAAGCCGTCCAGCTCGTCAAACAAAGACTGAGATAGTCGACTTCATTCTTGCAGCTTGCCCATACAAGTAAAAAAATAAACAATTACGAGTTAAACTTTTTATTCTTTCTTTCTGAGTTGTTTAGAAGCTGTTCTCTTGTAGGAACCTTTCGTACTCTTCCACGGTCATGTAATTGCGAATTTGGTACGCAATTCCAGGTTCGTGTTTTTGAACCTTACGTATGTAACGCTTCCATCCTCCTCAGGGAAGTAAGCTGCTAACATCTGACAAGTTTTCTCGGTGATCGGAGCTCATAAAAAATGTCACTTTTTAAACGTTTAAGTTTTTAGTCTTATTTTACCCTTTGTTTGTCAAGGAGTATTGGAGCGCAATTTCTCCAAATTCTTGTGTCGGGATTCTTCAGCTTTTTCCAAGGTGTACCTGGAGAACTCAAGAAGTTGTAAGAACTACTGCCATGCTGCTCTTCTGAGTTCGTCGGTATTTTGGAAGTGTTGCACCTTCGAGTCTTCTGAATGAAAAAATGACCAAATTTCATTATATAACTGTTATTTTTGACGAAGTGAACTTTTACTCTTCGTAAAAAAATCCCTGAAATCGTGAAAAATTGCGAGTAGGTAAAAAACCCCAGTCGCCAAAACTCATGAAAATCGTGAAAAATGCGGTACGTAAAAAACCGTAGTCGCCTAAAACACATGAAAATCGATGAAAAATGCTACCCCGACTTTTTCCGGTCTTGCCTAAAACTCATGAAAATCGTAAAAAAAACTCTATGAAATCATATCTTTTATACAAGATAGAAAAAATAAAATTAACGCTAGTTTTTTAAAATATTTTTTTTATTTTGTATGTAAGAACAGAAATGACAAACACTGAGTTTGAAACAGTCTAAAAATAGACAATGCACCAAAGTGGTTAGAATTGGTGATTTAAACGTAAGATACTCAAAGAAATACAACAAATATTCTTTGTCAGACATTATTCTACCATTTGGAAAAGAAAACATGGCATTGGTTGGATTGCTTCAACTCAGAAAATTTGACAAGAAAATCCTGAGCTTATGATATCGGTAAAGATTCTGTGGAACTACAGCATATTCATTGACAAAAGTCTTTATACCAAGTAGTTTTGTATTGGTAGACCAGTTGTTGGATATAATTTCATAACATATGGTTCATTCGATACGGAACGTTGCAGTGAAAGGCTTACTTTACATCTTCAGAAACGAAGGACTTCAATACAAAGAGATATAAGATAGGAACATATAATATAACTCAAAGATATGACAGTATAGTCAATAGAGTTAAAGGTTGTGTTTGTGAATGATATGAGAGCTGCTGAAACAGAACTACTTGAAAAGTTTGAGGAAAATGTATGGTGCTTCCCATAAAGGTAAGAAACGTTTGAAGTAGATGAGATAGATAAAGCTAAAATATTTGACAAGTTGCTGAAAAATACATGTAAAGCGTTTATTTTGGTCTTTTGTGAAATCACGATGGCTCAGGTAGCTCTATAAGGTAAATTGTCTTGTCAAATCCTTCTGACATTCCGAGTCCTTCCTTCCAACAGGAAAAGTTTTTCTTCTCCAACAGGAAAAAAATTTCCTTCCAACAGGAAAAGTTTTTCCTTCCAACAGGAAAAAAATTTTCCTTCCAACAGGAAAAAATTTTCCTTCCGACAGGAAAAAAATTTTCCTTCTGACAGAAAAATTTTTTCCAGTTGTCCGTCGTAAACCATTTCAATTTTCGAAAATTGAGGACTTTTTGGCCGACTTCAGGAAAAATTTTTCTTTCGACAGGAAAAATTTTTCTTTTCCGACAGGAAAATATTCTTTGACGAATTTTCTTTCCGACAGGAAAATATTTTCTCTTCCACACAGGAAAAGTTTTCCTTCCGACAGGAAAAGTTCCTTCCGACAGGAAAAGTCCTTCCATGCGACAGGAAAATATCCTTCCATCACAGGACACGAAACGAATGTCGACGTACCACCAACCGAGTCCATTCCAAGCCAGAAGAACCGACAGCCCCAGCACCACAACAGACTAAGACTCAAACACTTACATTTTTCAAGCTTGACTTTTTACAATTTGAAACTTTGTTCGCGTAGATATGAATTCTGAAAGAAGTATGAGGCGTCTTGTATGACTTTTACTTCTCCATAGTTCATGTCTTGTCAAACTTACCTGCCATGGACTCTTTCATAAGTTCCATGAAATCGTCTTCGACAACCGGAAAAGTACAATGTCAGTAAATATTCTCTTTACATCCTTACTTAAACTTTGGCTGTCTGTACACAAATGACAACAGAGATGTTAAGTGTCCTGAGCTTCTTAAGAATCGACACATTCTTGTTCTCTGTTCTTTAACAAAGGATGAGAAGCAAAGTCATCTAAGATAAGAAGACATCTTGAGGGTAAGTCTTTCCAATCGTAAGATTGCAATTTCTTCGAATGTATTCTATCTCTTTCTGTTGTTTTCTGAAGTGTTTCTTCTCTTAATATTCTCTGCATTTCCTCATTTGGGTTTTAAACCTCGAATTGACATACTCATTTAAGCATTGTACTTAAAAATCTTCTTTTTTTCAGTCAAAAAAATTTCAATAGTGTGCAATTTTGTAATATCTATCCAAATACTTCTTCAACAGTATCGAACTCATTTCATAATGCAAACCTAATCTTTGACTTGGTGCAGTTTTCACTAACACAATATTTTTCTGTTCTCTTGACTGAACATAACTAACTCATTTGTTTCATCAAACAGCAACAACCAAAGTTCATGACCTAATACATAACATTCATACTTATATTTTTAGCTCTGAGTTCTCTTGTAAGCTGTTGCATTTAATATTTTCTAAAAAGTCAACTTCAACAGTTCATTTCGCACTGGCTTCAGTTCTACAGGCTTCTCCTTGAAAGTCAACAAGTCTGAATTGCATGTCTTTCAATTATGAGGACTAATGCGAACCCATTTACCTAAATGAGTTGCTATGACAGGACGTTTGGAATGAACATTGATTGACTGCATAACAGAAAGACTTATATTCTACTGAACCTTTACTATTAACTCTGAAATACCTGTGACATTAGCTATTTTAGACTCAATGTCAAACAATTGCCATACATACATATGGAACAGATTTTCATCTCAATCGTTTTGTCAACACTTTTCAAAGGAAATGTCATATGGTATGCACCCAAAAGAAGTTGTACTCTTGACTCATTCTTGGTATCTTAAACTCCTTCGCATACTGAATTCAAAACTCCTGCAATAAGTTTAACATTCATTAAGTTTTCTTCGTTATCCTTGTTTATTGTAGTATTTATGAGGCATTTAACATCCAGCTAATGTTTCCATCTTATATTCTACATTATTGTGAAATCTTATTTCATGCTTCTTTCCATCTATTTCAAGCTCCATGAAATCTGTTTCGTCAGTTATAACGAATGAAGCAATAGTATTAAAGTCAACCATTCTGATGCAAGCGCCTCATTCTGTAGACCTAAGTTTGTTTGTAGCTTTACTGTCCCGTATTCGTTTGGGTCTGTACTTTGCAAATAGAACAACATTTTATTCTCATTAAAATATGGAGTATAGCTGCATATGCGTATGAAGCTGACAGAGCTAAACGTTTATATTTTGGTCAATACTCTCTCACACTTACGACAATATATTGTTATCACTGATGGAAATACTGAGAAATACATAACATGGAAGGACTATGAAAAGTTTGACCTATTTTAACTCCATGTACTATGCATTGCATTGTAAATGGTGAAGTTGTCATGAAAGAACGAACAAACAGTATATAAGTCTGTATTGAAGCGTTAGAATATATGTTGAATTATAATCCCGAAAGATTTGACCCAAGCACTACACATGTGGCAATGCCTTTTATTAAGGACGGTGAAATCGTAAGAGTTCGGATTCAACGGTTTACACAGCTGTTCAAAACGTTTACAAAAATTTTTAGCGAATATCTTTAATTCAGAAACTACAAAAATAAATTACCATATATAACAGATGCTAAAGAAATTAAATCAAAAACGACAACATTATTTACGTCACTTAATGATTTATGACTTATATCATTAATATTCCTGCACCAACTACACATTTGATCCAAACTCGACGGTTTGCAGTGTACCTTTCATTAACGACAGTTCATTAATTACTTTAAGGGATTCGAACAGTAATGAATCATTAAAGGCGTCATTAATGAAAATCATTGATTTTAATTCATTCACGAATACATATAATTCATTCATTAATGTTTCATATGCTTCTCAAAGAAGGTGAGCCAAAAACTATCAATAAAGCGGTGTATGAAATAAAAGCATCAACGACGAATTGAATTCGTTAACTTTTGACGGTGATAGTTTCGTTATGACATAACATCGGGGAAAAACATTTTAACGAAAGAATACTTAAAATCTCATGTTAGTGAGTTCGTTGAAATTGAAAAAGAAGGTGGAATTAAGTTCGATCACTGAATTTCATTTTCAGCTTAGCGAATGCGGGGGTTAGTTTCGCTGAATGGACAACAATACGAGTGAAATAAATGCAATATGGACGTTTTTTGGGTAAGCAAGCGGGAATGGGTGAGCTTGTAAATGCTGCAAGAACATTAGGTGAAACGGAAATTTTGTAGATGGTTTTAAAAGACTTGTTTCAAATGTTTTAACAAACACAAAGAAAATTATTTAGATATACCGTACATAACGGACGATTTTCGAACAGATAGCAACAAACCCTCCGGTTATGGCTGCGTTGATGATGGTTAGAGATATAAAACACGTACGACGGGAACGAAGAACATGAACAACAGGATATGGTCGGGTTATTCGAGACATTAAAACGTGTATCCTGAAGTTTATTGATTTATTTAGAGGTGTTAATGATTCCAATTTCAAAATCATTCTATAACCCTCGATGAAGAGAATAAAATTAACAGATTTATATTTCGTATTATTGCAGAATTAATGAAGAGAATAAATGAAAAAGGAATTGGTGATATCATTTAATGTCAGCGATGTAATGATGAAAAGAAATTTTGATCATTATTTACAAAACCGAAACAGAATATAGTCTTTATGACGTAATTACCGAATTAATGAAAAAGATAATGATAATAAGAGTTCTGGCGGAAGAGTTGAATTAGAAGTGAATGATGTTAATGAGAAATTAGCCGAAAAAGCAAACAAAAATGAGCTTTTAGCTATGAGTGATAAAGTCAAGAACCACGTTCATTATATATAACTTCAGCGAACAGATATATAACGGACTACCATGATATTTTAAAACGAAGTGATGAAGCGAAGACAAAATGTTAATGAAAGAAGATATAAATACATTCGTGCTAAAGGTTATGATATATCGCTGTACTGTACAGTATGACACGGGTAAAGCACCAGAAGCATTTGGTTATAACGATGAATTTATGCCTCTACTTTCTCTTGTTAACGGTGTATTAGTTAGACCATAGATTTACTTTGAGTAGGTGATTTGTATGACTTTGTACTTCTCCCATAGTTCATGTCTGTCAAACTTACCTGCCATGGACTCTTTCATAAGTTCCATGAAATCGTCTTCGGACAATGGGAAAAAGTACAATGTCAGTAAGTATTCTCTTTACATCCTTACTTAAACTCTTGGCTGTCTGTACACAAATGACAACAGAATGTTAAAGTGTCTGAGCTTCTTAAGAATTCGACACATGTCTTGTTCTCTGTTCTTTAACAAAGGATGAGAAGCAAAGTCATCTAAGATAAGAAGACATCTTGAGGGTAAGTCTTCCAATCGTAAGATTGCAATTTCTTCGAAATGTATTCTATCTCTTTCTGTTTGTTTCTGAAGTGTTTCTTCTCTAATATTCTCTGCATTTCCTCATTTGGGTCTTTAAACTTCGAATTTGACATATCATTTATAGCATTGTACTTCAAAACTCTTCTTTGGTACTTCTTTATCCAATCTAACAACTCAGAGTCTTTTATACATACTAACTTAGACTTTTTTATAATATCTTTGAACGAATTGACGGTTTGGTCAAATTGACCAGAAGTACTACAAATGACTACTAACTCATAGAATGGGTTCTTCTCATCTAGTTCTTGTTGTTGTGCAGCCATTTTAAGATAAGTGAAAGTCTTACCCGACCCAGGTGGTGCAATTAGACCTGTTATACCATTCTGAGCAAATAAGAACTTGTCATGTATAGGCTTTATCTGAGCATTTTCTAACTTCCTCTTGTTCTTTTTAAAACATTCTCAAATTTCTTGTCAATGTCAGCAAACTTTTTTTCTAACATATTTTTAGAAAAATTAAAAATTTTTATCTTTTAGAAAATGTCTAGCGATTTCGCTATCTATATTCGAGACAAACTTTTCGACAGCAAAACATCTGTCGACCATAAAATCTTACATAGTGTAAACAAGAAAGGTGAATTTGTTCTAAAGTTCTGTTTCTGGGAATATGACAAGAACCATAAAACATTAAGCAGAGAAGTCTTAAAATTTGTCAATGACAGACTTGTTGACAGAGATGACGCCGATTGGAAGATGAAGTCCAACAAAAGTTCTTAGAATGCAAAGAAGACACATGCGCTGTTCTTGAAGATGAAATAGAAAACAGAATAGAAGAGCTATTAAAGGACAAAGACTTTTACAAAATATGGTTCTGAGAAGTTTGACATAACTCCACCAGAGAAGAAGAAGAGAGAAAAGAAAGAAAAGAAAGTAGAAGAAGAGAAGAAAGAACCAGAGCCAGAGAAAAAGAAATTTGACATGTAAAAATAAAATTTTATTTTTAGAACATTTCTGGGTCAATGTCAATGTTCTCTTCCTCTTTAGGAGCAAACACTGGCTTAGACTCTAAAATCTTTTTACCCAATTTACCTTGAACTTCAACTATCTTAGACTCATAATATTCATAGTCGTCTGCTTTCTTTGGTTCATAAGGTATAACAAGTTTGTATGCTTTGCCTTCTTTAAGGTTTGAGAACCTTCTGTCAAAACTTTCTTTGACTGCTAACAAACCTTCTATGTCTAAGTCTTCAAATTTCGCACCATTTTTAGTCACAATAGCAAACTTAACTGGTTCGATGTTCCAAACTTTGTCAAATGTAGACTTTTCAAAATGGTAGAAGTAAACATTCAAATATGTGAATGGGTCTAGTTCTTCTTTAAGTCCTGACATATACTTGTTACTGAGATGAATTTCGTCATCTTTTCTATCGGATAAAAAAATATTTTTTTTAAAATTTACTCAGAAAAATTTTTCTTTGTATATACGCCATTCTGAACATCTAAAAGACTTTTGACATTTGCCAAGAATGTTCGTTTAGACGCTGTCATATAACCATACTCTTGACAATATTGTTTATACGAATCGTACAATGACCTTTCATCTAAACACTCAAAGTCAGTTTCATCTATGAACAGTTCATATACACTCTTGTTTGCTTCTAACAATGTTTGTCTCTCTTCGGTATGTGGAATTTGTCTTGGATTGAACTTTGAAATATCTAATGTCATGAAATATGAGAACAAGTGGTTGTAAAAGTAGATGTCAAAGTTTCTGCTAAGTCGTCAAAATATTCTGTATCTTGCATATGAGAATCTGACGTTCTGACAACTACATATCTTCTGTCAGAACTTTCTAACTTCATCGGAACGCATTGTTTGAAACCATAATGAATTTGCAACATTTTCACAAACTCTTTGGTCTTTATATTTTCTTTCAACAACTCCAACTTTGTCTGTTATAAGACTCTTCAAAGCATCTGAGTTTCAAAACTTTTGTTGTATCTATACTTTGAAGTTCGTTACATACTATAAGTTTCATATTCTCTATTGAAGAGTTAAATTTACCGCAGATGTTTTCTAAGTTTGTCATATTCGGGTTCGAATAGCCCTCTAACAGTTTGCATAAGATATCTGTAAAGAAAGTGTTCTTACCAGTTCCTTGTTTTCCAATTATAATGAGAGCAGTTTCATTTTTAGCACTTGGATGTTGTAAGATGTTTGCAAACCAACATAAGATATACTCATAGACTCTTTCGTTTCCATTGCATATAATTTCTTTGACATGGTCTAACCAAGCTTCTATAACATTTTCTTTCCATTCTACTTGTTCGTATTTATATCCAGTGAAGATAGAATAGAAGTTTGGAGAGGTGTATAGAACTTTATACCACGAACTGAAAAATCTTCTAACTTTGACAATAAGATATCCCAAGCATCTAACATCTTCATACCAACTTGTACGACTTTTATTTTCTTAAGTTTCTGTCTACATTCTTGTTCTGAAACTATTGTGCTTTGGTTTGTTAAAGACAACATCCCATTCTTTCATGACATAACATTCTGGGGCAGAGTCGACATAAATGACTAAACGTTTCAAATTCTCGACTGCTTTGTTATAGTCTCTAAATGGACACATATTTCTGAATGCTTGGAAGTCATAAAAATCTGAAACGTCTATTCTTACATTTTATAAAATAAAAAAAAAATATTTTTTTATTCTTGAGCTATTTGTTGTTTGACTGTTGTTGCATTTGTTCCATTTGTTGCATTTGTTGTTCTTGAGCTATTTGTTGTTGAAGTTGTCTTGTAGTACAATACTTTCACCAGTTGCATCTTCCAATTCGAAACTTTCTGCCGTCATTGACAAATACATAGGACATAAAAGTTTTACAGGAACAAAGTTTGCGTCAACTAAGGTTAAGTTTATGTTTGCTAAAGTGTTTGAGTTTCACTAAAGCTGAAAACTCTGCATTCGAATGAACAATAGGCAAACCAGCAGAGAAATGTTGTTTATACGCATGAGTATCTTTTGGTCATAGTAGTTTCTGTCGACATTCGAATAGCACTTTGAACCTAAGTTTGAAACAATATATAAAATAGGTGTACTTAAAGTCAATGGAACAGACATTCCTTGTATGACACCTTTTCCTGTTATAGGAAACTGTTGGTAGTAAAAACCAGATATAAGTTTTGTATTATAGCTCATATCGTTTATAGTAAACTCAGTCGGACATCCAAACATAATGAAACCTGCTCTAGTTGCAGCACATGTTACATCCGTCCTTAAAGTATTAAATAAGTCAACAAAACCTGTTGGTGGTATATCTGAGTAAGTATCTTCAAAGGAGTTTTTACCATTCACAACAATAAAATCTTCTGGTGTCAAAAGAGCAAAACAGGCTTTAGTCGTCATTGTGTTTAAGGTTAGTTTACAATATCGTCCTTGAGGACTTTGTAAGTTTGTTGTTATAGAATTATATGACTCAGGGTTTTTAGTCGTAATAGTATAAACCACTATGTCTTCTGCCATTTATATATTTAAAAGTTTTTCTGAAAGTGGAGAAGAACTTCATCTAAACTTTCACATGGCGTTTCTTGAAGTTCTCTGTCTAAGAAGTTCAAATATTTTGTAAAGACATAGAACTTTCCTTTGTCTACACGAACAAACAAAACAGGGTCTTTCATATCGTTCAAAAGTGTGTAAAGTCCTTTACATGAAATAAAGTCTATATTTTTTTCTTCAAACATCTTTCAAGAAGTTTTGACATTTTTACTTAGCAATAAATTTTAATGAAATGTTGTGGTCGTCAAATATTTTTATGACGTCTGGGAAACTATATTTTAAGTTCAACGTTTCACCTCCTTTCATAACGTATATCTTGTCAATGACATTATATGAAACACCACAGCAACAATGTCGGGTTCTATTTCTTTGATGTTTATATCGTCTGCCTCTGTCAAAAGTTTCAATAGTTCTTTCAAAACTTCATGAGGTGCAATGACATATGAGTTCACTTTTACAGGGTTGTGTTCGACCAAGTTTAACATTATACCTAAAGCTTGACAAATCTTCTCCTGAGTTTTAAGTTTGTCTTTCAGTTGTTGGTAGTCGTTTCGAATATCTGCAACAGAACTTAAGTCTCTGCTAACTTCAGGATATGTTGGTTGTTCTTTTACAGGAACAATTGTTATACCATCTTCGTCTTCGTATGGTTTCCCCACTTCAACATCTCTTCTTTGACATTGACAACAACACTTTGACTGTTTGTTTGAGTTGGTGAATTTAACTTCACATCTGCCACCGCCATTAAACCTTTTGAAACACTTACGCTTCTATTTTTCGGAAATGACATTTTACTTAGAATAAAAAGATGGACGTATTGAGTATCTCTTCGAATTGAAGCAAACAAAGTTTACACACACAAACAATACAAATACATTGACAGAATAGTTCTTTACACAAACAATGGAAAATGTTATAGAATAGCAGTCTTTGCTGAACCAAAATATTTTCATAAAGCAAAGAAAGTTGGTATAACTGAAATGGTGAAAGTTCTTGAAGCAGACAAAAATATAACAACAAAACTTACGATATTTCTAAAGGTAAGTTTATAATACAATATTATGTCAAAACTGGCGTACTGTCAATATTTGACGGAGAGAAGTCAGTTCAAGAACAACTTACTGACCTGCTGCCAAAATCTGCTCGATGGAAGCTGTCGTTATGCCAATCTGAGGAGCCCCAGCAGGTTTCATCGAACGAATCTTCAAAAGAGCATCTTCCGTGAAAAGTGCTATTGGTTTTGTAAACTTCTTTGCTTTCAATTCATCTGGACCGTCTCTGTCACCAGTATATTGTATTTGAACTGTACCAACAGTTGAAATACCACCCATAAAGTCTTCTGAGTCAGCAAATGGAATGCCAAGCCAAAAGTTTGAACGGTCTCCATTTGTATATTGAGTTTTTTGACCTCCTGTATGAGTCCATACTTTCACATATGGCATAATAGAACTTTGCATTTCAGGGTTAATGGTTGTTGTGAAGTTGTTGTTAAAGTTCATAGCATCTAATGTCAAGTTGTATGACCTCATATCCTCAACTGTAGAATATTCTTCTCTTGGATAATATTTGCCATCTATGTTTATATGATATTTAATACCGGGTTGTAGAAACAAGAATAGTCATTTATAGTTCGTCTGAACAGTACAAACATAGTATCTGCATGTTTCATTGCAGTTGTTAAAGCAATATCTGTTCTTGCACCTGGGTCAGCACTTTGGTTTCCAACTTCACCTGCAAAGTCTTTGACAGATATTTGGTGTATAGGGAACATAAGTGGAACTGCAATATATTTGGCAGCTAAAGCATTTGAAATATCTGGGTCCAACATATAGACTGCAAGTCTGCTTTCTATTCTCTTGCATTCAAATTTTTCGCATGTGAACTTAACTGGGTCCCAAGCAGTTCCAGCAGCATTGAAATAATAGTTTACTTCAGTGTTGAGTTTGAGAAACCAAAGTCTAAGTCAACTTTGTCTTTGCAAAAGTCACAGAACTTGGCTCCACCAGTTCCAGCTACAGTAAAGTGAATGGGTCTTGTGTTGGTGCAATGACTAAGTTATTTTTGCTTGGAGTAAGTTCGATAGAAATTTTTCCTGCCCAGTTTGGCAAGTATCTTAAAAACCTGAAGATGAGGAAAGATGACAAAGGAACTCTAAGTTTCAGTTTTACTTTGGTTACTGCTGCAGCAGTTTCTCCAGAAAGGTTAACATAAACTCCTGGAACGTTAGGGTCAAGTCTTCTTATTTTCTCAATAGTTGCATACTGGTCTGTTTGTTCTCTAGCTTGTGGTTGTACTGAGTTTCTCAAAGCGAACCATTCATAGTTTGCCCATGTTACTGTTTGAACTAAGTCAGAGTTAGAATATATCTTATATCCCATGAAAACTTCTGGAGCATATTGGTATCCGACATAGAAAATTCCATTGCAACCTTTCTTGTCAGACAACTTGGCAGAAGGTTTTATTTCAATGTCTTGTTCCACGTATAAGAATGAGTTGTCAATAGAAATAATATGAAACCTGTCGCAAGCAATATCTACTGTTGTTGAAGAACCTTCTCCAAACTCACCTACGTTTCCATAAGAAACAGCAGTTGTATATTCGTAAGTTCCAGGAACTATTTCTGACCTTCTAATGGCATTGTCGCATTCGTTATACCATTCGGAAACATTTCCATTCATGGCATCCAAAACTGTTGGCGTTATATTCTGAGCGGCGTACATTTCATATGGGTAAAAATATAGAATAGTTGGATTTATATGTCATAATAGAACCCACTCGACCAAGCTTTACTTTCTTCCTGACTGAGTTTTTAACTCTTCTTTTTCCTTCATTGCCACTACTTTCACTAGATGAAGTTACTTCTTCACTACTTTCACTTTGTTCTACTCTTCTTCTTTGGTGTCGCTTTTGGTAACTTGCCCTCTGCTTCAAGTTGTTGCATCTTTGCCTCATGTTCTCCTAGTATGTTGTAAATTTCCCATGTCCTTTTTGCCTTTGGGCTCTGGTCGCCCATCTCAGGTAACCTATATCCTAGAAAGAGTTTGTCATAGTTTGTATTTGAGTCTTCGCGTATTGTTTGCATGACTCTTTCCTGAGTTTCGGTTCAAGCTCTTCAAACAGAGCCTGTCCATATGGAATAAGCTCGTTTCCAAATATATGTTTTTGTAGCCATTCTGGTTTTCTTTCCATGTTACCAACTATATCTTTTGTGAATGGGAAAGCTTTTACCCAATCTTTCAGTCTTGCGTCGTTTATTTCTGTAGTTGGTTTTATTTTGTCAAGGAACATGTTTTTCAATACTAACATTTCATTTGGTACTGTCCATTTGAGTTTTCTTAAATATTCATCCCTTCTCGGTTCATTGTCTGCAAAGTAAGTTTTTATGACATTTTGTAAACTTTCGTTTGCAAGGTCATGTACAATAGGTTCTCTTCCTTCTCTCTCCCTAACTTTCTTTCTAAACTCTTCACCAAATATACCATCTCTATGGTTCTGTGTAGTTCTTTGAGATAAATGTTCTAGAACGTCAGGTGTTATATTTCCATCAGCCATGTTCATTTCATACTGGTCCAAAATATCTGCATCTTTCATATCTTTCAATGGCATTAAAGCCGCGCTGAAAATACCAGCTATATCTGGTTCACCATTGACTTCCATTGCGTCTACAACTTCTTGGAATTGGTTGTAAGTTTATGAACCACCTATCCGGATTAGCTTTATGACCCCATCTCATTGTAGTTCCATCGTCTGCAGAAACAAAAGTAGGTTTGTTTCCATTGGTTAGGTTCTGAATGAACTTTAAACAATGTTTCATTTCTATATGTTTTCTTGAAATTTAACCTTTTATCTTCACCGAGTTCATCCGAAGATTGAACGTTAAATGCTCGTAAGTAAAAAGGGTTGTTGTATTTGTGTACATTTTTTTCAGTACTTCCATTCTATGCTGAATATTTTCATCTGGTGTTGGAGTCTTTTGTATGTCGGCAAACATTTTTCGATATTCTTCTACTATGTCAGCCGAATTTTTTTTAGACTCTTGGAAATATTCCATATTCTCCGCATACTCTTGTTGAGGGTCAAGATTTTTCGGCTGTTCCAAATCTTCATCTAGTTCTGTGAAGTTAGTTTCCAAAGGAGTGACTTGTTCGTTTCCTTCAGGCTCTTCTAGCTGTTGTTGCTGAACTATTTCTTCCATGTCTGGTTGTATCTGAACTTCTTCCTGTGGAGTTTCTTGTACCTCATCTGCTGGCATTTCATATATTCCGAGACCGTTTTCAACAATTTCCCTATCTACGTCATCCGCATTCATAAGCTTTTGTTCTTTCGTTCCGTCTCTATTTTTTACGCGTTTCATGACGAAAGTTGAATTGTCATTTAGCTCTGACATCAAATATCTCGGAGTAAATTCATTCATGTCATTTGGATGATATGCTATTAAATCATATCCCTTAGCGAGCTTGTATTTTCCAGGTTTGAATTATATCCTTTGGTGCTGAGCCATAAAGCTAAATAGGTTCGGGTCAGTATTTCCATCCTTGAACTTTCTAATAGCTTCTTTATATCTGTCACTAAAGTCAATAGTATCTGGGAACCATACTCTTCTTTAAGCATTTTTAAGAATTCTTGGTTTCCTTGTTCTCTACTTCTTTTATGTCCTTGCTCTGTTTGTGGTTGTTGTTGTGCAGGGTTTTGAACTGTTGGTTGCTGTGCTGGTTGTTGTGTTGGTTGTTGTGCTGGTTGTGGAGTGGTTGTTGTGTTGGTTGTTGTGTTGGTTTTGGTGCATGCCTGTGTCTGTGTCCATGTGACGATGTAAATGTTCTAGGTAGTCCTGGTGCAGGTGCTTCTCTTGGAGGGTTTGGTGGTATATAAGTTCCACCAGCTGGCACATATGTTCCATCTGCAGCGTAATGTCCTACCTGACTTTTCGTTCTTAAGAAAGCATTTACTAGGTCTGTTTTGGTCTGTTGTAACTCTTTTTCTTGACTTTTCACAACAGTTGCTCTAACGGCGTCATAGGCACTTTGAACTGCCTGTCTCGTTGCTGCATCTGTTATTTTCGTCATATTTTGTGCTACTTTTTAACTCTTTGTCGAAACCTTCAGACTTCAGTTTCTTTCCAGATGAGAAGTCGTTCACTTGTTTCACCTTACTATGAAGAGCTTCGAAGGCGTTCTTAAAGTCAGCATTGTTAAAGCTTCATTTGAACTGTCTTCATCCGCTTGTATTTTTGTCCTTATTGACCCTATAAGTTGGGCTGCTTTAGCGTTGGCTTGGGCATCTAACCAGTCATTGTTAGCTTTTATATATTCTGCGCTTTTCATTGCCTTTTGCATGGCTGCGTCGTTATTTTTACTTTCTTGTGCTAAGTTTTCATACTGTACGGTTTGGTTTTGCAACTGTAAAAGTTTTTCTGCCTTTACATTTGCTTCAACTTCTTTTTTATACTCATCGCTATCCATATATGTCTTCAGGGCTTTTTGTTTTATTCTTCATCTTTCAGTACTTTATATTGAGTAGTATGGTTTTTCAAATTTATGACATCTTGTTCCATTTTTGCTACTTCTGCTGCTTTTTCTGACACTTTTTTCGCATATTCCTCTGTACTTAGTTCTTTCAGTTGTTCTTCTTTCTTCTTTTTCTCTACGTTTAACTCATTGAGTTTCTTTGTGTGTCTGTCATATTCTAGTTTCTTTTCGTTTTCACTTATTTGCTTCTGTATGTCTATGTTTGACTTTTTGACATCTGTTATTTGATTTTTGAGTGAACTCAAATTCATTTGACTTTGAGGGTTATATAGCTGTTCCGTCTGCAGCTCCACCATAGCCTGCCATTTTCGCTAAAAGTGCCGCTCTTAAACCTCCACTCTGTGCACCAATAACTCGGTTTAAAAGCATAGGGTTGCTTGACATTTGTTGCAACATAGTGGGGTCATTCAGCATTTGTTGTTGCAACTGTTGTTGTGGTGTCAGTTTTACTATTGGATGTTTCAATGCTCTCTTCCTCTTACGTATATTCTTACGTAGCTTACGTGGCATTTTAAGTGAAGTTAAAAAGCGGTTTTTGACAGATGTTTATATGACACTTTTTGGTCAGCACAAAAAACTACTCGGTCAAAGTGTTGTCAGTTTTGTAAAATAACCGTCCTATCTCATTCTATAAGGGGAAAGTCTTCTCAAAGTATACTTCCTTGGAACGCCCGTAACTTTTCCTGTAGCGACGATAGACCCTTACTTGTCCGGACAAAGTTATACTATTTTGAGTGCTCTACAAAAAAGTCAACGGAGACGACTCTCAAAACCGTTGTGTAAAAAGTTTTACCGTTGGACAAAAAAGTATGTATAGAAAACAAAAAACGTTTATAGTTCATTCAATATTTGAGATGGAACGGTTTGCCAACGGAGACTTTTCAATAAAATAAAAAAATAGAGGGGGTTACCGTTGACGAAAACGGTTTATTTTAAACTTTTCTATGAGTAGTCCGAAAAAAACAGTTTATTTTTGTCTAATGGAAGGAAGAAAAAGTGTCGCAAACAATTCGTCGACTACCTCTGCAGTTAAAGTTCCTACAACTTATGTCTCACCATTCTCAAAACCCTTACGACCTCCTATAATACCAAAGCAACTTCCTCATACAATTGCAAACAATTCGTCGACTACCTCTGCAGTTAAAGTTCCTACAACTTATGTCTCACCATTCTCAAAACCCTTACGACCTCCTATAATACCAAAGCAACTTCCTCATACAATTGCAAACAAATTGTCCAACAATTTGAGTTTTCTTCTCAAAACACAACAGATACAGCTCAGCCAACAGGTCAAGCAACAACAACTATCGGAACAGAAGCATTTTCAGAAGAAGTTCATACCAATCAGACTCCAATCGAACATACAGAAACACAACCACCCGAAAATACAGAAACACATCCAATCGAACATACAGAAACACATTCTGCAATGACCACTAGGTCGCAAACACGATATCTCGCCTTTTGCAAACAATTTAAGTCTCAAATTCAAGACACACAAGATAGCGACACTCCTCTTTCAGAGAAAGTTCGTAGAAAATACGCAAAGCAAAGGTTAGAATTGTTAGATAAGTTAAATGAACAGTGGGGTTCAGAAGACAATCGAGATTATAACGAGATGTTTCAAGCTGTCATGGATGCCATTCAGCCTCTTGAAAACGAAATCAAAGACCCTGGCGTACTTGTTGACATGTTTGCTTCATATTTACCCGTTACTGCCAATCTCATAGCGTTGCAAGCTATTGACCAGTTCATTCACTTGTTTCCAAAGAACTTGCAGAAGCATTTACAAGAAGTTAAAGTTGCTGAATTTGTCCGTTTATATCCAAATTCATACAATTATTTGGAAGAATTGAATGAACATGGTGAAAGGTCATTCTATTTATATTTCTACACAAAAGACAACCAGTCAAAACGACTATACTGCATTGAACCTATGCCTCAATTCGTAGACAATTTCCACGTTATAACAACTGTTGCTTTAGATATTCCTGCCAGAGTTCCATATGGAGGAACAGTAACTATCTCAAGCTTTCCCAAGGGCTATAAAGGAAAGCCTCTCACAATTGCAAAATTCACACACAGCAGTTGCCAATTTGTTCAAGATGTCGAGTTCCATTTCCTCAACAATACGACTTTCATCATAGAGACTCCTCAAGAAGGTATATACAAAGTTTTCATTGCAGGATTTGTTGATCCCAATGGCGAAGAAGAAGAAGTCGAAGAAATCCTCACCTCAGAGAGCGAAGAAGAAGAAAATTTCCAAGACATTCAAGATTCAGAATATACCGAATAAAAAAACAATTTAAGACTAAAAATTTAATTTTATTATAATATTTTTATTTTTTTCATCTGGTCTTTGTCTCATTCCTCCTCTAGTTTCTTAGGGGCTAGAAGGGGCGCAGCCCCTGGAAGCCCCAGTTCCTTTTTTTTTTTTTTTTTTTTTGACTACAGTGAAATATAAAGCCAGTTTACGAAAGCGGTTTCTGTCAATGAGTGAAAATAGTGAACTTTCTGAGGCTCTCAAGATTGTTGAGAAAATACCGCAAAGGCCATTTGCTCAGCTTCTTAGACGCCTTGCAATTGCATTAAAAGAACGTGATAATATTCCATTTTCTGAGGATGAAGTTCAAATTCTTCTTGAGCAATTCAAATTAACACCAACAGAACTCGAATCATTCTTTTCTGCATGTCAATATGTTTTACAGCAAGCAGCCTGCTATTCATTCAACTCCGAAAAAACACAAATGTACGCTTCACAATGCGGTGTTCCAGATGAAATTGCCGAATGTTTCTCTGCAGTTTGGGATGCTGAAGGAGAAGATCTAATTAATGCCTTAAAGAGCAGAACTTTGACAGATGACGTACTTAACAGCACTTCATGGCGTCTTAATCTTAAGGCCGCTGAAAACGGAAAGGCTCCGACAAAACAGCCAATAATGCTTCTTGATTTGAATGTTACTGGAAAGAAGCCAATTACAATTCAATTTAATCACGAAGAACTCTCTAAGTTCTATGATCAAATTGAACAAATTCAACAGCAGGTTGATCACCTTACTTAAAAGCAGTATAAACTTTCTTTATTAATTTGGTATATTAAAATTAAGTATCTTTATTTGAAATTTATCTTGTTTCCCTTAATTCTTAGTGGGCTTTCGAATAATGTGTAGTGTTGGTTTATCATAATGCGTAAAAATCAAAAGTATGTCAGATCCAATTAATTTGAGCAGATAATGATAATTTAATAGTTTGATTTTTGTTAAATTTTTGTATCGATGAGAAACTTACCTTTATGGGCTTTTATTTTGATATAGAAGAGAAATTTTCAAAATATCCAGGTGAAAATTTGTTGTATAGTTAGTATTTTTCCGAAATGCATCATTTCATAGCAAGTTGTTATGTTCCAAAACCTTAAAATAGATGCCATAATCAAAGATATAAAAATGAAATCAAAAAGAAGATTGTAATGTAATTAATATGATAAATTATTAACGATTAAACAGTAAATTTTACAGAATAAAATTAATTCGCTTAAAACAATTATTCGATATCGAGTTTGGTTGAGAAATTCAAATTTGCCGGTGGAGCTGGGATATTTGGCATTGAATCAGGGAATGGCTTCTCTGCATACTTTTTTGCCTTTGCGAAAATCTCTATTTTTTGCTTTGATGTCTCTGTTTCCGGTTCGAGATTTTTATGAGACCTAATTCCATCGTACCAAAGCTCCATTGAATCTTTCTGACCTTGTAAGATAAGAGGCTTATCTCCCTTAATCGTTATATTAATATATTTGATCTGCCCGCCTTCATCTTTTGCGCTGTCCATCTTAAGTGATTCGAAAGTCGCTACTTTGAGTACCTGTGCTTCGTTTTTATTATCTGGAGCAATTACAATAGCTTTCTGTTTGTCATCAAAATGAATTTGATTTGGAGTCAATCCGTCAAGAGCTGACGCCTTAGAAAATTTGTTGCGAAGTACTATGAAATCGCACTGCTTAGTTATGTATGACTGAACATACTTTTTAAATAATTCCTGTGGAGTTGCCAGCTCAACTTGCTCCATTCAATATTTGTCACTTTTTAAACAATCAAATTTCTTATAATTTTTTTTAGAATGACTCAACGGAAAAAAGCTGAAAAATCTATCTATATTAAACCAACTCACTAAAAAGGGAAAGAAATAGAGTTTTAGAATACAAATATTTATTTACAAACAAAGAAAGAAAAAATTGAAATTGATTTCATGAATTTGATTCGGATTTTTGATACTTCTCAAAGTACTTCACTCCATCTAAGAGATTTTCCATTACTTTATCATCCTTTGAGCAATACTCAACATATATTCCGCATTCTTTTCCACTAACAACAGTTTGCGAAACTTTATTTAAAAATATAGATTCGTTAATAACATCTTCCTCTATTAATTTGCATTTCTGACATAATGTTTTTAATGGACAATCATTTTGAAGTGCGCAATTTATTGCTATGACAGCAGTAGCTGTGACTGGTAGTTCGTTGAATCTGAATGATAGTAATGAAACATCATAATAAAATTGAACGAAGCGTAGCTTATGAGTGAAGTTTATTTCGTCGAGGAGTATTTTAATTATGTTGAAAGCTGTTTGAAATTCGACCTGTCCTCCAAAAAAGCTAACAATTTCTATCTCTTTCTTTTCAAAATCAATCGGTTGAAAAGCATTTTGGCACACAGCGGCATACAATGCCAATTTATGATGGCGATGTCGTTCATCCATCTTGTTTTGTATCCACAAGCATGTAATTGCTGTTAATTGAACGTCATCTTTTGGCACTGTATACGATGTCAATACTTTATCTAATAATGATATTGAACTGTATAAAACTTCGGATGGTAATGATATTTTCTTTGCAACTCTATACATCCATTCAACTACGATTTGTCGATTATGAAAAGTTAAATCAGGTTGAAATTTCTTGAAATCATCAGCCGACATTATGGTATTCGGTGCTTTTTTAATCTCCAGTTCACCAATTGATTCCATTCCTTTTTGGACAAAATGTGCTGGAGATTCTACATAAATTTGTTCGTTATCATCAATTTCTATTGTTGCGTCATCTGAATATTCACATGTAGAATTACCATTGCTTGTTGATGCTACACTTGGCCCAGATCCAGATGGATTCGTTCCATCCTTGCTCATCACACAAAAAATGGCGCCAAAATTCAATGTAAATATTTAATTCTGAATATTTATTAAATAATTAATTTATGATGTGAGTAAATAAAACTAGTTTGGGGTGTTCTCAAATTACTGTCGATATCGATTCAATTTTCTATCGGTATGTCAAAAATCAAGATGACTCCATCCTCAGCGAATATAAATTTAATAAATAGCATCTTTAGTTGTGATCCACCAGCGTCGAGTGTTAGTAGAGATAATATGAGTTCATCACTGAGAAATAATATAAAAACCTTTAATATATCTTTTTTAATATAATTATTAAGCATATTCTTGTTGTTTGTTCTGTTTACGGATGCAGACTTGGCAATTCTTAAAAAATTTCCGGCGAAATTGGCGCTCTTCGGAGCTGTATTCCCTACTTTATCTTTTTCATTGATATTTACACCGTGTAAAATAAGACGCTTGGCAATTTCTATACTATTTATTTTTGCTGCCTCATGAAGAGCGGTTTTCCCAGATTTATCCTTTTCATTGATATTTGCATCATGTAAAATAAGAAACTCGGTTATTTCTTTCTTATCCAATATTGCTTCAATTTGAAGAGCAGTTTTTCCAGATTTATCCTTTTCATTGATATTAGCATCATTTGATAACGAAAGCAATTGTTGATATCCTTAGTTTGATCGAAATATACAAAAAATGATTCCGGATTGATATATCATATGCATTAATCTAAATTAATCTTAATATTGTATTCATTCATCAAATATGTAACAAAATCAATGAAATGCTTCACCAATACATCCTTTCCATTAGAAATGCTGAATTGAATCCAAAATATCGAGTTATCACTCAATAATCTAATTTATAAACTGAAAGTCTCTTGAATGATCATTGAAGTCTATATGATAATGCGAGTGAAAACATTTACAATTGCTTTTTTGCAATTCCAATAAAGGATTGATATCAAAGATTTTATTTTCCTATTAATGGTATTGTGGAAAAAAAAAAAAAAGGCAGTGGGGCTTCCAGGCGCGTTGCGCCCTCTAGCCCCGAAGATGTTGAGTATAAATGAAGTTTTTATTCGATAAGAACGACATCGCTATCGTTTTCTTCTTCCTCCTCTTCTTCTTCATAGTCAGTATCTGATGGCTCTTTGTCAGCCACATGACCAGCAACAAATATTGAGACAAATTGTTTCTTTGGTTTTGTTAGCAGGAACTTTTGATGGTCGTAGAACACGAATTCTACATTTTGAAAATGTTGTGCTGAGTATTCTGTGAAATGGGAAATTGGAATTGGTTCTCCCATGCCAAAACCAGCAATGGACGCGAACAAAACATCGTCTTCGACTCTTGCAGGTTTGTCAATTGCAACAGTAGTTATGATGTGAGGTTTTCCTTCACATCCTGCAAGAGATTGTACATGATAGATTGCTTTTTCTTCTCCCAGGAACTGAAAGTGTGAAATGGAATGAGAGTTCTCCATATTCATTTGCTTCTTCGTAATAGTTGTATGTTGTAGGATACACCAATTGAAATTTTCCTATTCTTGTTTCCCTGAGGTGTTGTCTATATTGCTTGGGAAAACATAAAATAAATTGCTCTATAGCTTGTGCTGCTATTAGATTGGTTGTAACTGGTAATTTTGAGGCGAAAAGGTCTACAAGAACACCGGGATTTTTTATGTCGTTTTCAATTGGTTTAACAGATTCTATGACTTTGTTAAACATTTCACTATAATCTGAGTTGTCTTCGACCCCCCAATTGTTAAGAAGTTTATACAACAATTTCAGTCTTTTCATGGCGTATTTTCTTTGAATGGATTCGGGTAGCGAGAGGTTACAGTCGTCGGTTTGTGTTTCGTTACTCGAATATTGTTCAAGAGAAATTAAATCTTGAAATTGTGCTCTTGTTAACATACTTGTAGAACTATGTGAAACTTGTTCTGGTGCTGGTTGTAAATCTGTTTCAGATGTTTCTGTTGTGTTTTGAGAAGAAGAAGAACTCAAATTGTTGGACAATTTGTCTTGAATTGTAGAACTATGTGAAACTTGTTCTGGTGCTGGTTGTAAATCTGTTTCAGATGTTTCTGTTGTGTTTTGAGAAGAAGAAGAACTCAAATTGTTGGACAATTTGTCTTGAATTGTAGAACTATGTGAAACTTGTTCTGGTGCTGTTTGGACAACTGTATCTGTTGTGTTTTGAGAAGAAGAACTCAAATTGTTGGACAATTTGTCTTGAATTGTAGAACTATGTGAAACTTGTTCTGGTGCTGTTTGGACAACTGTATCTGTTGTGTTTTGAGAAGAAGAACTCAAATTGTTGGACAAATTGTCTTGAATTGTATGAGGAACTTGCTTTGGTATTATAGGAGGTCGTAAGGGTTTTGAGAATGGTGAGACATAAGTTGTAGGAACTTTAACTGCAGAGGTAGTTGACGAATTGTTTGCGACACTTGTTGTTCCTTCCATTAGACAAAAATGAACTGTTTTTTTCGGACTACTCATAGAAAAGTTTAAAATAAACCGTTTTCGTCAACGGTAACCCCCTCTATTTTTTTATTTTATTGAAAAGTCTCCGTTGGCAAACCGTTCCATCTCAAATATTGAATGAACTATAAACGTTTTTTGTTTTCTATACATACTTTTTTGTCCAACGGTAAAACTTTTTACACAACGGTTTTGAGAGTCGTCTCCGTTGACTTTTTTGTAGAGCACTCAAAATAGTATAACTTTGTCCGGACAAGTAAGGGTCTATCGTCGCTACAGGAAAAGTTACGGGCGTTCCAAGGAAGTATACTTTGAGAAGACTTTCCCCCTTATAGAATGAGATAGGACGGTTATTTTACAAAACTGACAACACTTTGACCGAGTAGTTTTTTGTGCTGACCAAAAAGTGTCATATAAACATCTGTCAAAAACCGCTTTTTAACTTCACTTAAAATGCCACGTAAGCTACGTAAGAATATACGTAAGAGGAAGAGAGCATTGAAACATCCAATAGTAAAACTGACACCACAACAACAGTTGCAACAACAAATGCTGAATGACCCCACTATGTTGCAACAAATGTCAAGCAATCCTATGCTTTTAAACCGAGTCATTGGTGCACAGAGTGGAGGTTTAAGAGCGGCACTTTTAGCGAAAATGGCAGGCTATGGTGGAGCTGCAGACGGAACAGCCTATAACCCTCAAAGTCAAATGAATTTGAGTTCACTCAAAAATCAAATAGCAGATGTCAAAAAGTCAAACATAGACATACAGAAGCAAATAAGTGAAAACGAAAAGAAACTAGAATATGACAGACACACAAAGAAACTCAATGAGTTAAACGTAGAGAAAAAGAAGAAAGAAGAACAACTGAAAGAACTAAGTACAGAGGAATATGCGAAAAAAGTGTCAGAAAAAGCAGCAGAAGTAGCAAAAATGGAACAAGATGTCATAAATTTGAAAAACCATACTACTCGATATAAAGTACTGAAAGATGAAGAGATAAAACAAAAAGCCCTGAAGACATATATGGATAGCGATGAGTATAAAAAAGAAGTTGAAGCAACTGTAAAGGCAGAAAAACTTTTACAGTTGCAAAACCAAACCGTACAGTATGAAAACTTAGCACAAGAAAGTAAAAATAACGACGCAGCCATGCAAAAGGCAATGAAAAGCGCAGAATATATAAAAGCTAACAATGACTGGTTAGATGCCCAAGCCAACGCTAAAGCAGCCCAACTCATAGGGTCAATAAGGACAAAAATACAAGCGGATGAAGACAGTTCAAATGAAGCTTTAACAAATGCTGACTTTAAGAACGCCTTCGAAGCTCTTCATAGTAAGGTGAAACAAGTGAACGACTTCTCATCTGGAAAGAAACTGAAGTCTGAAGGTTTCGACAAAGAGTTAAAAGAAGTAGCACAAAATATGACGAAAATAACAGATGCAGCAACGAGACAGGCAGTTCAAAATGCCTATGACGCCGTTAGAGCAACTGTTGTGAAAAGTCAAGAAAAAGAGTTACAACAGACCAAAACAGACCTAGTAAATGCTTTCTTAAGAACGAAAAGTCAGGTAGGACATTACGCTGCAGATGGAACATATGTGCCAGCTGGTGGAACTTATATACCAGCTGGTGGAACTTATATACCAGCTGGTGGAACTTATATACCACCAAACCCTCCAAGAGAAGCACCTGCACCAGGACTACCTAAAACATTTACATCGTCACATGGACACAGACACAGGCATGCACCAAAACCAACACAACAACCAACAGTTCAAAACCCTGCACAACAACCAACAGTTCAAAACCCTGCACAACAACCACCTCCACAACCAGAGCAAGGACATAAAAGAAGTAGAGAACAAGGAAACCAAGAATTCTTAAAAATGCTTAAAGAAGACTATGGTTACCCAGATACTATTGACTTTAGTGACAGATATAAAGAAGCTATTAGAAAGTTCAAGGATGGAAATACTGACCCGAACCTATTTAGCTTTATGGCTCTGCACCAAAGGGGATATAATCTCAAACCTGGAAAATACAAGCTCGCTAAGGGATATGATTTAATAGCATATCATCCAAATGACATGAACGAATTTACTCCGAGATATTTGATGTCAGAGCTAAATGACAATTTAACTCTCTTCATGAAACGCGTAAAAAATAGAGACGGAACGAAAGAAGAAAGGTTTATGAGTCCGGATGACTTAGAAAGGGAACTTTTTAAAAACGGTCTCGGAATATATGAAATGCCAGCAGATGAGGTACAAGAAACTCCACAGGAAGAACTAGTTCAGATACAACCAGACATGGAAGAAATAGTTCAGCAACAACAGCTAGAAGAGCCTGAAGGAAACGAACAAGTCACTCCTTTGGAAACTAACTTCACAGAACTAGATGAAGATTTGGAACAGCCGAAAAATCTTGACCCTCAACAAGAGTATGCGGAGAATATGGAATATTTCCAAGAGTCTAAAAAAAATTCGGCTGACATAGTAGAAGAATATCGAAAAATGTTTGCCGACATACAAAAGACTCCAACACCAGATGAAAATATTCAGCATAGAATGGAAGCACTGAAAGAAAATGTACACAAATACAACAACCCTTTTTACTTACGAGCATTTAACGTTCAATCTTCGGATGAACTCGGTGAAAATAAAAGGTTAAATTTCAAGAAAACATATAGAAATGAAACATTGTTTAAAGTTCATTCAGAACCTAACCAAGATGGAAACAAACCTACTTTTGTTTCTGCAGACGATGGAACTACAATGAGATGGGGTCATAAAGCTAACCCGGATAGGTGGTTCATAAACTTACAACCTCAATTCCAAGAAGTTGTAGACGCAATGGAAGTGAATGGTGAACGAGATATAGCTGGTATTTTAAGCGCGGCTTTAATGCCATTGAAAGATATGAAACATGCAGATATTTTGGACCAGTATGAAATGAACATGGCTGATGGAAATATAACACCTGACGTTCTAGAACATTTATCTCAAAGAACTACACAGAACCATAGAGATGGTATATTTGGTGAAGAGTTTAGAAAGAGAGTTAGGGAGAGAGAAGGAAGAGAACCTATTGTACATGACCTTGCAAATGAAAGTTTACAAAATGTCATAAAAACTTACTTTGCAGACGATGAACTGAGAAGGGATGAATATTTAAGAAAACTCAAATGGACAGTACCAAATGAAATGTTAGTATTGAAAAACATGTTCCTTGACAAAATAAAACCAACTACAGAAATAAACGACGCAAGACTGAAAGATTGGGTAAAAGCTTTCCCATTCACAAAAGATATTGTTGGTAACATGGAAAGAAAACCAGAATGGCTACAAAAACATATATTTGGAAACGAGCATATTCCATATGGACAAGCTCTGTTTGAAGAGCTTGAACCGGAAACTCAGAAAAGAGTCATGCAAACAATACGCGAAGACTCAAATACAAACTATGACAAACTCTTTCTAGGATATTGGTTACCTGAGATGGGCGACCAGAGCCCAAAGGCAAAAAGGACATGGGAAATTTACAACATACTAGGTGAACATGAGGCAAAGATGCAACAACTTGAAGCAGAGGGCAAGTTACCAAAGCGACACCAAAGAAGAAGAGTAGAACAAAGTGAAAGTAGTGAAGAAGTAACTTCATCTAGTGAAAGTAGTGGCAATGAAGGAAAAAGAAGAGTTAAAAACTCAGTCAGGAAGAAAGTAAAGCTTGGTCCACGTGGGTTCTATTATGACATATAAATCCAACTATTCTATATTTTTACCCATATGAAATGTACGCCGCTCAGAATATAACGCCAACAGTTTTGGATGCCATGAATGGAAATGTTTCCGAATGGTATAACGAATGCGACAATGCCATTAGAAGGTCAGAAATAGTTCCTGGAACTTACGAATATACAACTGCTGTTTCTTATGGAAACGTAGGTGAGTTTGGAGAAGGTTCTTCAACAACAGTAGATATTGCTTGCGACAGGTTTCATATAATTTCTATTGACAACTCTTTCTTATACGTGGAACAAGACATTGAAATAAAACCTTCTGCCAAGTTGTCTGACAAGAAAGGTTGCAATGGAATTTTCTATGTCGGATACCAATATGCTCCAGAAGTTTTCATGGGATATAAGATATATTCTAACTCTGACTTAGTTCAAACAGTAACATGGGCAAACTATGAATGGTTCGCTTTGAGAAACTCAGTACAACCACAAGCTAGAGAACAAACAGACCAGTATGCAACTATTGAGAAAATAAGAAGACTTGACCCTAACGTTCCAGGAGTTTATGTTAACCTTTCTGGACAAACTGCAGCAGCAGTAACCAAAGTAAAATTGAAACTTAGAGTTCCTTTGTCATCTTTCCTCATCTTCAGGTTTTTAAGATACTTGCCAAACTGGGCAGGAAAAATTTCTATCGAACTTACTCCAAGCAAAAATAACTTAGTCATTGCACCAACACAAGACCCATTCACTCTTACAGACGTAAAGGGAGCAAATCAAACGTCATTCGCCGATTTTGCAAAGACAAAGTTGACTTAGACTTTGGTTTCTCAAACCTCAACACTGAAGTAAACTACTACTTCAATGCTGCTGGAACTGCTTGGGACCCAGTTAAGTTCACATGCGAAAATTTGAATGCAAGAGAATAGAAAGCAGACTTGCAGTCTATATGTTGGACCCAGATATTTCAAATGCTTTAGCTGCCAAATATATTGCAGTTCCACTTATGTTCCCTATACACCAAATATCTGTCAAAGACTTTGCAGGTGAAGTTGGAAACCAAAGTGCTGACCCAGGTGCAAGAACAGATATTGCTTTAACAACTGCAATGAAACATGCAGATACTATGTTTGTACTGTTCAGACGAACTATAAATGACTATTCTTGTTTCTACAACCCCGGTATTAAATATCATATAAACATAGATGGCAAATATTATCCAAGAGAAGAATATTCTACAGTTGAGGATATGAGGTCATACAACTTGACATTAGATGCTATGAACTTTAACAACAACTTCACAACAACCATTAACCCTGAAATGCAAAGTTCTATTATGCCATATGTGAAAGTATGGACTCATACAGGAGGTCAAAAAACTCAATATACAAATGGAGACCGTTCAAACTTTTGGCTTGGCATTCCATTTGCTGACTCAGAAGACTTTATGGGTGGTATTTCAACTGTTGGTACAGTTCAAATACAATATACTGGTGACAGAGACGGTCCAGATGAATTGAAAGCAAAGAAGTTTACAAAACCAATAGCACTTTTCACGGAAGATGCTCTTTTGAAGATTCGTTCGATGAAACCTGCTGGGGCTCCTCAGATTGGCATAACGACAGCTTCCATCGAGCAGATTTTGGCAGCAGGTCAGTAAGTTGTTCTTGAACTGACTTCTCTCCGTCAAATATTGACAGTACGCCAGTTTTGATAATATTGTATTATAAACTTCCTTTAGAAATATCGGTCAGTTTTGTTGTTATATTTTTGTCTGCTTCAAGAACTTTCACCATTTCAGTTATACCAACTTTCTTTGCTTTATGAAAATATTTTGGTTCAGCAAAGACTGCTATTCTATAACATTTTCCATTGTTTGTATAAAGAACTATTCTGTCAATGAACTTGTATTGTTTGTGTGTGTAAACTTTGTTTTGCTTCAATTCGAAGAGATACTCAAATACGTCCATCTTTTTATTCTAAGTAAAATGTCATTTCCGAAAAATAGAAGCGTAAGTGTTTCAAAAGGTTTAATGGCGGTGGCAGATGTGAAGTTAAATTCACCAACTCAAACAAACAGTCAAAGTGTTGTTGTCAATGTCAAAGACAGAGATGTTGAAGTGGGAAACCATACGAAGACGAAGATGGTATAACAATAGTTCCTGTAAAAGAACAACCAACATACCCTGAAGTTAGCAGAGACTTAAGTTCTGTTGCAGATATTCGAAACGACTACCAACAACTTAAAGACAAACTTAAAACTCAGGAGAAGATTTGTCAAGCTTTAGGTATAATGTTAAACTTGGTCGAGCACAACCCTGTAAAAGTGAACTCATATGTCATCGCACCTCATGAAAGTTTTGAAAGAACTATTGAAACTTTTGACAGAGGCAGACGATATAAACATCAAAGAAATAGAACCCGACATTGCTTGCTGTGGTGTTTCATATAATGTCATTGACAAGATATACGTTATGAAAGGAGGTGAAACGTTGAACTTAAAATATAGTTTCCCAGACGTCATAAAAATATTTGACGACCACAACATTTCATTAAAATTTTTGCTAAGTAAATGGCAGAAGACATAGTGGTTTATACTATTACGACTAAAAACCCTGAGTCATATAATTCTATAACAACAAACTTACAAAGTCCTCAAGGACGATATTGTAAACTGACCTTAAACACGATGACGACTAAAGCCTGTTTTGCTCTTTTGACACCAGAAGACTTTGTTGTTGTGAATGGTAAAAAATACTCCTTTGAAGATACTTACTCAGATATACCACCAACAGGTTTTGTTGACTTATTTAATACTTTAAGGACGGATGTAACATGTGCTGCAACTAGAGCAGGTTTCATTATGTTTGGATGTCCGACTGAGTTTACTATAAACGATATGAGCTATAATACAAAACTTATATCTGGTTTTTACTACCAACATTTCCTATAACAGGAAAAGGTGTCATACAAGGAATGTCTGTTCCATTGACTTTAAGTACACCTATTTTATATATTGTTTCAAACTTAGGTTCAAAGTGCTATTCGAATGTGACAGAAACTACTATGACCAAAAGATACTCATGCGTATAAACAACACTTTCTCTGCTGGTTTGCCTATTGTTCATTCGAATGCAGAGTTTTCAGCTTTAGTAAACTCAAACACTTTAGCAAACATAAACTTAACCTTAGTTGACGCAAACTTTGTTCCTGTAAAACTTTTATGTCCTATGTATTTGTCAATGACGGCAGAAAGTTTCGAATTGGAAGATGCAACTGGTGAAAGTATTGTACTACAAGAACAACTTCAACAACAAATAGCTCAAGAACAACAATAACAAATGCAACAAATGGAACAAATGCAAGTCAAACAAATAGCTCAAGAATAAAAAAAATATTTTTTTTTATTTTTATATAAAAAATGTACAGAATAGACGTTTCAGATTTTTATGACTTCCAAGCTTCAGAAATATGTGTCCATTTCGAGACTATAACAAAGCAGTCGAGAATTTGAAACGTTTAGTCATTTATGTCGACTCTGCCCCAGAATGTTATGTCATGAAAGAATGGGATGTTGTCTTTAACAAACCTAAAGCGACAATAGTTTCAGAACAAGAATGTAAACAGAAACTTAAGAAAATAAAAGTCGTACAAGTTGGTATGAAGATGTTAGATGCTTGGGATATCTTATTGTCAAAAGTTGAAGATTTTTCAGTTCGTGGTATAAAGTTCTATACACCTTCTCCAAACTTCTATTCTATCTTCACTGGATATAAATACGAACAAGTAGAATGGAAAGAAAATGTTATAGAAGCTTGGTTAGACCATGTCAAAGAAATTATATGCAATGGAAACGAAAGAGTCTATGAGTATATCTTATGTTGGTTTGCAAACATCTTACAACATCCAAGTGCTAAAAATGAAACTGCTCTCATTGTAATTGGAAAACAAGGAACTGGTAAGAACACTTTCTTTACAGATATTTATGCAAACTGTTAGAGGGCTATTCGAACCCGAATATGACAAACTTAGAAAACATCTGCGGTAAATTTAACTCTTCAATAGAGAATATGAAACTTATAGTATGTAACGAACTTCAAAGTATAGATACAACAAAAGTTTTAAACTCAGATGCTTTGAAGAGTCTTATAACAGACAAAGTTGGAGTTGTTGAAAGAAATATAGAGACCAAAGAGTTTGTGAAAATGTTGCAAATTTCATCATGGTTTCAAACAACGCCGTTCCGATGAAGTTAGAAAGTTCTGACAGAAGATATGTAGTTGTCAGAACGTCAGATTCTCATATGCAAGATACAGAATATTTTGACGACTTAGCAGAAACTTTGACATCTGACTTTTACAACCACTTGTTCTCATATTTCATGACATTAGATATTTCAAAGTTCAATCCAAGACAAATTCCACATACCGAAGAGAGACAAACATTGTTAGAAGCAAACAAGAGTGTATATGAACTGTTCATAGATGAAACTGACTTTGAGTGTTTAGATGAAAGGTCATTGTACGATTCGTATAAACAGTATTGTCAAGAGTATGGTTATATGACAGCGTCTAAACGAACATTCTTGGCAAATGTCAAAAGTCTTTTAGACGTACAGAATGGTGTATATACAAAGAAAAATTTTTCTGAGTAAATTTTAAAAAAAATATTTTTTTATCCGATAGAAAAGATGACAAAATTCATCTCAGTCAACAAGTACATGTCAGGACTTAAAGAAGAACTAGACCCATTCACATATTTGAATGTTTACTTCTACCATTTTGAAAAGTCTACATTTGACAAAGTTTGGAACATCGAACCAGTTAAGTTTGCTATTGTGACTAAAAATGGTGCGAAATTTGAAGACTTAGACATAGAAGGTTTGTTAACAGTCAAAGAAAGTTTTGACAGAAGGTTCTCAAACCTTAAAGAAGGCAAAGCATACAAACTTGTTATACCTTATGAACCAAAGAAAGCAGACGACTATGAATATTATGAGTCTAAGATAGTTGAAGTTCAAGGTAAATTGGGTAAAAAGATTTTAGAGTCTAAGCCAGTGTTTGCTCCTAAAGAGGAAGAGAACATTGACATTGACCCAGAAATGTTCTAAAAATAAAATTTTATTTTTACATGTCAAATTTCTTTTCTCTGGCTCTGGTTCTTTCTTCTCTTCTTCTACTTTCTTTTCTTTCTTTTCTCTCTTCTTCTTCTCTGGTGGAGTTATGTCAAACTTCTCAGAACCATATTTTTGTAAAAGTGCTTTGTCATTTAATAGCTCTTCTATTCTGTTTTCTATTTCATTTTCAAGAACAGCGCATGTGTCTTCTTTGCATTCTAAGAAGTTTTGTTGGACTTCATCTCTCCAAGAGCGTCATCTCTGTCAACAAGTCTGTCATTGACAAATTTTAAGACTTCTCTGCTTAAGGTTTTATGGTTCTTGTCATATTCCCAGAAACAGAACTTTAGAACAAATTCACCTTTCTTGTTTACACTATGTAAGATTTTATGGTCGACAGATGTTTTGCTGTCGAAAAGCTTGTCTCGAATATAGATAGCGAAATCGCTAGACATTTCTAAAAGATAAAAATTTTAATTTTTCTAAAAATATGTTAGAAAAAAAGTTTGCTGACATTGACAAGAAATTTGAGAATGTTTTAAATAAGAACAAGAGGAAGTTGGAAAATGCTCAGATAAAACCCATACATGACAAGTTTTATTTGCTCAGAATGGTATAACAGGTCTAATTGCACCACCTGGGTCGGGTAAGACTTTCACTTATCTTAAAATGGCTGCACAACAACAAGAACTAGATGAGAAGAACCCATTCTATGAGTTAGTAGTCATTTGTAGTACTTCTGGTCAATTTGACCAAACCGTCAATTCGTTCAAAGATATTATAAAAAAGTCTAAGTTAGTATGTATAAAAGACTCTGAGTTGTTAGATTGGATAAAGAAGTACCAAAGAAGAGTTTTGAAGTACAATGCTATAAATGAGTATGTCAATTCTAAGTTTAAAGACCCAAATGAGGAAATGCAGAGAATATTAAAGAAGAAACACTTCAGAAACAAACAGAAAGAGATAGTACCTTTCGAAGAAATTGCAATCTTACGATTGGAAGACTTACCCTCACAGATGTCTTCTTATCTTAGATGACTTTGCTTCTCATCCTTTGTTAAAGAACAGAGAACAAGACATGTGTCGAATTCTTAAGAAGCTCAGACACTTTAACATCTCAGTTGTCATTTGTGTACAGACAGCAAGAGTTTAAGTAAGGATGTAAAGAGAATACTTACTGACATTGTACTTTTCCCCGGATTGTCCGAAGACGATTTCATGGAACTTATGAAAGAGTCCATGGCAGGTAAGTTTGACAGACATGAACTATGGGAGAAGTACAAAGTCATACAAGACCCTCATACTTCTTTCAGAATTCATATCTACGCAAACAAAGTTCAAATTGTAAAAAGTCAAGCGTAAAAATGTAAGTGTTTGAGTCTTAGTCTGTTGTGGTGCTGGGGCTGTCGGTTCTTCTGGCTTTGGAATGGACTCGGTTGGTGGTACGTCGGACATTCGTTTGTGTCCTGTCGGAAGGAAGGACTTTTCCTGTCGGAAAGAAAAACTTTTCCTGTCGGAAAGAAAAACTTTTCCTGTCGGAAAGAAAAATTTTTCCTGTCGGAAAGAAAAATTTTTCCTGTCGGAAAGAAAAATTTTTCCTGAAGGTCGGCCAAAAAGTTCTCAATTTTCGAAAATTTGAATGGTTTACGGACGGACAACTGGAAAAATTTTTCCTGTCGGAAAGAAAAATTTTTCCTGTCGGAAGGAAAATTTTTTCCTGTTGGAAGGAAAATTTTTTCCTGTTGGAAGGAAAAACTTTTCCTGTTGGAAGGAAATTTTTTTCCTGTTGGAAGGAAAAACTTTTCCTGTCGGAAGGAAGGACTCGGAATGCCAGAAGGATTTGACAAGACAATTTACCTTATAGAGCTACCTGAGCCATCTGACTTTCACAAAAGACCAAAAATAAACGCTTTACATGTATTTTTCAGCAACTTCGTCAAATAATTTTATAGCTTTATCTATCTCATCTACTTCAAACGTTTCTTTACCTTTTATGGGAGCACCATACATTTTCTCAAACTTTTCAAGTAGTTCTGTTTCAGCAGCTCTCATATCATTCACAAACACAACCTTAACTCTATTGACTATACTGTCATATCTTTGAGTTATATTATATGTTCTTCCTATCTTATATCTCTTTGTATTGAAGTCCTTCGGTTTCTGAACGATGTAAAGTAAGCCTTCGCTGCAACGTTCCGTATCGAATGAACCATATGTTATGAAATTATATCCAACAACTGGGTCAATCCATAACAAAACTATTGGTATAAGACTTTTGTCGATGAGATATGCTGTAGTTCCACAGAATCTTACCGATATCATAAGCTCAGGATTTCTTGTCAAAATTTTCTGAGTTGAAGCAATTCCAACCCAATGCCATGTTTTCTTTCCAGATGGTGTTAGAATGTCTGACAAAGAATATTTGTTGTATTTCTTTGAGTATCTTACGTTTAAATCACCAATTCTAACCACTTTGGTGTCATTGTCTATCTTTTTGACTGTTTCAAACTCAATGTTTGTCATTTCCTGTTCTTACATACAAAATAAAAAAAATATTTTAAAAAAACTAGCGTTAATTTTATTTTTTCTATCTTGTATAAAAGATATGATTTCATAGAGTTTTTTTACGATTTTCATAGAGTTTTGGCGACTACGGTTTTTTACGTACTCGCATTTTTTCACGATTTTCATGAGTTTTGGCGACTGGGGTTTTTTACCTACTCGCAATTTTTCACGATTTCAGGGATTTTTTACGAAGAGTAAAAGTTCACTTCGTCAAAAATAACAGTTATATAATGAAATTTGGTCATTTTTTTCATGTCAGAAGACTCGAAGGTGCAACACTTCCAAAATACCGACGAACTCAGAAGAGCAGCATGGCAGTATGTTCTTGACAACTTCTTTGAGTTCTCCAGGTACACCTTGGAAAATGCTGAAGAACTCCGACACAGAGAATTTGGAGAAATTGCGCTCCAATACTACATTGACAAACAAAGGGTAAAATAAGACTAAAAACTTAACGTTTAAAAAGTGACATTTTTAATGAGCTCCGAGTCACCGAGAAAACTTGGTCAGATGTTAGCAGCTTACTTCCCTGAGGAGGATGGAAGCGTTACATACGTAAGGTTCAAAAACAACGAACCTGGAATTGCGTACCAAATTCGCAATTACATGACCGTGGAAGAGTACGAAAGGTTCCTACAAGAGAAACCAGCTCTAAACAACTCAGAAAAGAAAGAATAAAAAGTTTAACTCGTAATTGTTTATTTTTTTACTTGTATGGGCAAGCTGCAAGAATGAAGTCGACTATCTCAGTCTTTGTCTTGACGAGCTGGACGGCTCTTGCGAGTATGTCTGTTTTGCGGTCTCCAGCTGGTGTCTGACCTTCGTAATTGCGCATGTTCTTGAGAGCTCCAACTGTAAATGGCTGTAAGATGAAGAGTCTCTCAGACTGCTTGAGGTAGTCGTCTCTGTCTTTGACCGAATCTGTGGTACGAGTCGAATCGGTCGATTTGAGGGAAGAGACTGAAAGCCTGTCGTCTTCCATTGGAGCTGTAGCATACTCTTTGCGTAAGCGGTTCAGACCTTCTTCGAAGTCTTGGTCTCTCTTCGATTGGGATTGAGATTGGAATTGCTGGGGTGGAGCTTGCTGGAACATCCAAGGGTTGGGGAAGTAAGGCATAGGTTGAGGAGGGTAGTTCGGGAAGCCTTGTGGTGGGTAGTAACCTTGAGGTGGAAATTGGTAGTAATACGGAGGTACTTGCTGGAACTGAGGTACTTGCTGGAACTGAGGTGCAGGGGCTGGTGCTTTAGGTTCTTCTGGTTTGGGAATGGACTCGGTTGGTGGGACGTCGGACATTCGTTTGTGGCTTAACCGTCGGAAGGAAAAACTTTGTGTCCTGTCGGAAGGAAAAACTTTTTCTGAAGTTCGACCAAAAAGTTCTCAATTTTCGAAAATTTGAATGGTTTACGGACGGACAACTGGAAAAATTTTTCCCTTTGTCGGGAAAATATTTTCCTGTCGGATGGAAGGACTCGGAATGCCAGAAGGATTTGACGAGGCAATTTACCTAATTGAAATTAACGACTGCATAAAAGACTACTTGCGCAAGGTCATGAAGCCCAAGGTCAAGTTCATCTCTATTTCTGGAAGGTCTACACTTCAGCTCGAGACTTCGACTGGAATTCCAATTCAAATACCAGTCGGGACAGCCTACGTTGACATAAAGGACGCCAAAAGAGAAGCTCTTGTTAAGTTCCTAAACAAACGTCCTTGGATAAAAATACCAAACAAGGAGAACCCCCTACCCCATATGAAATTGGCAATTCAGTCTCTCCTTCACTTCTCGGGTCAGCCGTTCTACATAACCTGTGAAGGCGACATTCAGCCAGTTCTTTAAACATCTCATTTTAACTTCACTTTTTTTATGTTTTTACGCATATGAAGAAGAAGCCTTCTGGTAAGTTTCTTATAGCCATATACATGGCACGCTTTGAGTAAAAACATTTTTTTCTTTTTTTGAATGAAGCAAGTTAAATTCGTCCCACACCAAACTCAATGGACCGATGAAGAGTTTCAAGCTATGGTTGAAGGTGTTGAGAACGACATAGACGGCGAACTTGAAGGAGCTCAAATCACAATTGCAACCAAAATTGCAGAAGTCAAGGAACAGATAGCTCCACTTAAAGCTACCAAAGCTACTCTTGACCTCATGGATAGTTACCGTTTAGATGTCAAGAGTGGAATAAGACAATTAAAATTAAAACTTCTAAACTACGAAGCTATACTCCAAAAGTTAGCAGAAATGAGAAGACTTTACCAGAGCTACTTACATGTAAGGGACTTACCTTCAAGCAGTCCGACCAAAGATGAATTTGTTGACATTGTCCCAATTTTGTCCGAAAGTCAGCTCAGATGTTTCGAACTGCTCCCAACATATCCAGAATATGAACGTTTGCCTGAACTCTTCCGCAATCTCAAAAAACGTTTTTTGGTTCTCATGTTCGAAACTTTTATCGGAAGAGACAACAAACGTTCAGAAGAAGAACAAGATATTATTTTAAACTTGTTGTATGACTTAACCGTCATAACAAGCTTTTTGAAGTAAAACCGTCATTCTCAAACCACTTCATTTTTTCGATGTCCGAACAAGCACCGAAGCCAAACTCAATGGCAGATGTCCTTTCAAGGTTGCCAGACAAGCGCCCAGTTCAACTTCAAATTGTCCAATTGAACGCTCATCTGACAAACACCATTAAGACTATCCAAAGTAGTCTTATGACAGAGATGACCAATCTCAAAGGTGAGTTCCTCATGAACCAAGCTTCCAATGAGAAATGCCTGAACGATTTCGCGGAAACCTTGCGCAATTACGAGAGAGAAACCGAGACCTTGCCAGACTCATCTACCGTTTCTTCGAAGAGATAGACGCCATCTGGAAGGTACTCGGAAAGGACAGAACATGCAACACCGTACTTCGTGAGTACCAAATTGAAGAAGGAATTTTCGAGGAAGAAGAAGAGAAGAAGAAGAGAAGAGGAAGAAGAAGAGAAACACGAAGAAAAGGAAGTTTGGGCAACCCTTGTTGCGGATGACGGTTACGAAATTTCCCAACCCTACCCATACAAAATCCGCAACAAGGAGACCGGCAAGGTTCTTACCCCAGTCCTCAACAACTTGGGACACTTGAGCCTTACCCTTCGGAATTACGGTACAATTTCCATGGGAAGGCTTGTCGGTATGCAATGGGTTCCAAATCCAAACAAGAAGACGAAGGTCAGACACATTGACGGTGACAAGCTCAACAACCGTAAGGAGAACCTCGAGTGGTTCTAAGAGTAAAAAAATTTTATTTTAGGGGGAAACCCCGAGTAAATTTAGGTGTTTATTTAGATAAGTAGCTTAAATTACGGATAATTTGGATAAGTAGTTCCTGACCTTTGAATTGGACTCTTTCGTCATCCCAGTTGCGTAGGAGGTCGTCCCAGAGGAGTTGGTAGAATTGCCATTCCAAGGACGATTTGTCCTCCCAGGCATTGAGGATGTACTGCTCGTAGAGTCTCATGACCTCTGCCTTGCACCAGACACCCTCTCCCTTGGAACGTAAGGCTTCTTCGAAGTGCTCGAATGCGATTGGCTGCGGGACCATCCGAAATGACACTTTTTGTCCGTTTGGTCAATGTTCGTGTCTCGTGCCATAGTCGACGAAAATACAGACAAACAGGTTATATATGAGTTTGAGACCAAGAATGGTGTAACTCGACCTGTCCGATTCAAAGACTCCGAGGGCGACCATGAAATTAAACGGAAATTAGCTAGGAAGGAATATAAAATGGACTGGTTGCCACCACCTTTACCTGTTCCTCAAGTAAATAAGCCTTTCACGTTCCCAAGAATTCCCCACATTTAAATTCAAATTCGAATAAAAATTTTTTATTTCATGCAATGTTTTATTTCTGTGCCGTCTTCAAGTATGCCCCAGTACTTACGCTTGGAGAGGACATGAACTTCGGTGAAAATTTTGTCCAATTTGAATTGACCCATCTTTTCACCGACCATCCCATTTCAATGAGTTTGTTGTATCCTTCTTCGTTCGTCATGAGTGCGTCAATGTTCTCATAGTATACCACAATTTTCGATTTGACATCGGAGAAGAATTTGTTGTAGTTGTCAAGGACTGCCTTTGCGAACTGAGGGTAAAGACCAATGTTCGACAATAGGTTTTACTGTGGTTACTAAGCCATTTTGACCTTCGGTGAACTCGTATTTCAAAACAAAAGGAGAAAACCTTTCAACAAAGTTGTCGACCTTCTCAATAGTGTTTACTCTTCATCTTGTGAGGTTTCTTAATGGAATATCCCCATGTCGAATTCATAAGCAATTTGAGTGGTCATTGCAAGTTTGGGGTTTGAAGCTTTCCTAATATCATATAGTTGTTGTATGACCTTTCCAACTGTATAGTTCCTTCCCGGGAACTCACCATCTTCGTTTGGAATTCCAGTCGGAATATATTGGACAAACCTCATGTACGCAGCGTTAAGGTCGACATAGTATATTTTTTCATATGAGTCGAACTTGTCGCATCCAATGGGTCCAGTTTGTGGAAATTCAAGTGAGTCTCTTATCTTTTGAGAAACTTCTCCTGTTATCTCATAAACATCGTCGAAGCAACCTGTTTCATATAAAACCTTCTGACCTAACTCTGATGCTCTCCAATACAATTTGACGTCGATTGGATGCCTCAATGGAAGTTTGTTTATAGCATCTTGAAGTTCTTGCAACCTCATTGGAAGTTCTTCTGGTTCAGGTTGGTATCCGAACAATCCAACTCCTTTTGGAACTGTGTACTTCTTTTGTGCTAGAACTTTGTCTGGAACAACTTTTGGTCTTACCAACAATGAAAAGTTTGTTTCGTCTTTTGGTCAAAAGTTTCTGTCAGCTTGTCATCTGGAATTGGTTCCAACAAACCTTTCTCGAAGAATGTTAACAGCTTCTGACAATGTTGCACTTGGCCTTTTCCGAACAATGGGTTTGTAAGACTTTCGTTCAACATGAAGTGGTTGTGGACAAGTACAATCTTCAACCATGGCAATTTGAAGTCAACAACATAGTCGTCATGTGAAGAACCTTTCTCAGTCGGTATGTTGACTCGGATATTGACATTTGCCAACGGTGCAACTTTTGACAATTGACTTCTGAGAATGTACCTTGTTTTCACACATGACTCAAGATACTTCATCTTCTCATCTGTAACAAGACCAGAGTTCCTGAGACATGTAAGAATACAAGGTTCATTGACAATTGTTTTAATTGAATTGTAAATTCCATACCTTGTTAAGTCAATGTCAGACTTATTTCTGAACGGGAAGTATCCAGCATGTTGTCTGACTGCTTGAGGGTTAGATTGGTACCATTCGAACTTCACGCTTGCAATTCCTTCAATTGCATTCAAAATGTCTGAGTCGGAGTCAAACATTTGTTCTCTCTTTGTAGTCTTGAAAGCGTCAAGAAGTTGTGCGCTGTTGTGACATTGCATGTGCATAGTAAATATGACCATCTAAATCTGTTACGGTTAATCTGAGATTGTATCCTTTCTTATTTCCGTCTTGTATGGCAGCAAGTACTCCCATGAAGCCTTCTTTGTTCTTTCCTTCGTCAAAGTTTACTGTAAAGGTTCGACCAGAAGTAATTTTACTTCTAACTTCGCGATACTTCTCATATGCATATCTTGTTCTTTCCATGGGAGCATGTGCGTCTTCACCTTTTCCTTTTTTCCTTCTCAAAGGATGCAATTGTTCGTCATGTTTCCAGTAGAACCTGGCAAAGCCGTCGTGTCCTTCAACTTGAGGTTCATTAACATCGAAAGGCATGTCCATAAGACGCTCTTCTTCTAACCTCTCTAATCTGTTTGGATAATTTGCGCGTGCTGTTTCTAGGTCCATTTCATAGCGAAGACCCGACAGTTTGTCATAGACTTTTATGGGTCTTCCCTTCCTATATTTAAACTTCTTTGAAACTCTCCAACCATATCTTTCTAACTCTGCTTTTATTCTAGCAGACTTTCTATCCATTCTATATGGGGGCATTTTTATAAAAATAAAAAAATGTTTTTTCTTTACTTTACATAACCACCTGCTGCCATAAGTCTTTGACGCCAACCCATACCAGCTAATGAAGGTTGACTTGGTTTAGTTTCAATACTAAACTTTGGTTTTGGTTTTTCTTCAGTTTTTGGCTTCCCTTCTTCTATTGGTTTTTCGTCACTTTTCGGTTCCTCTGACTTTACCTCACTTGCTGGAATAGTTGTGTCGTCAACATCTTCATAAATGTCATATGCCATTTGTTTCTGTTTTCCTTTCAACTTTTTGTGTTTGTTGTAAAGTTTAGAATATTTCGACTCTAAGTCAATGAGATGTTCTATAATGAACTGTTGGTCAGTGAAGTAAACTTTTCCATCTGTTGTCTCGAAAGCTCCTTCAGACTTCAATATTTTATTTGTGAGAGTCTGTTTCTTTTTTGAGATACTAGCCGTTCCATTTTTATGAAAAGTGACTTTGTAGTTAGAGTTTGTATTTCCAGACCTGGCACTTTCTATTATTGAATTTTTCTCTTCATCTGTAAGTTCTTTGACAGGTTTTGACAATGGTTCTGAACTTTTTGTTTGTGGTGTCAAATCTACCGTTTCAACTTCTTCGGTCATTTCATCTCAGTAAAAAATTTTAGTTTGGTTTGTTTTCAACTGGTTGTTTAGGTTTTTTAAGTCGGTCTAAAACTTCCTGAGGTATATGAAAAACTTGACAAACACGTGGTTTAAAAGGTGGTCTTCCATGACCTATTCTGTCTAAAGCTGCATTGTTCATTTCATCTCAGTAAAAAATTTTAGTTTGGTTTTTTTCAACTGGTTGTTTAGGTTTTTTAAGTCGGTCTAAAAACTTCCTGAGGTATAGGAAAAACTTTACAAACACGTGGTGGTGTAACTGCTGGAAGCCGACAAATCCATCTTGAACCCATTTGTCTCAATGCTGTATTGTTCATTTCATCTCAGTAAAAAAATTTACATTCCCCACGTTTGAGGTGGTTGCGGTTGGTTGTTGTTTACCCACTGTTGTGCATGGTTATATCCTCTGTTAAAGAATCTTTCACCTTGGTCCATATAGTGCCCTGCTTGGTTATAGTAGTCATTTGCTTTGTTATAGTAGTTTCCTGCTTGTCTTCCTACATTGTCCATCCATCCTTGAACTTTTCCTCTTGTTTCAGGATTTGAATAAGATTTGCTGCATCTCGTGCTACCTCCCAACCTTTCTGTACGGTTTGTATAATAGGTTGTGCTTTCTCTTCAGTATACCTAATGTACTCAAAATCTTCCTTCCAATTCCAATGCACCTCTGGCTAGTGTTCCCACTGCTGGCAAAAATCTAGATGCGACTCCTGCTATTGCGCCAAATAAACCCATTTCTTATGGGTTAAAAATGACGAATTCAAACAAGGACCCCTATGTTTCTAAGGCAACAAAGAAAGCACTCATGGTAAAAATCTTTAGTTCAACACCAAATGCTTGGTTTATGGATATCTTGGAAAACATTCCGAGGTATAGAGAAGATGGACCACCATACTGGCTAATATTTGTCGGTCAAAACACAAGATACTGTGAAGCCATACCATTACAGTCCAAAAATATTTTAGATGTGAAAACTGCTTTGACAATATTCGTTGACAAATACCATCCAACAAAACTGACATCTGACTATGAAAGTTCTTTCAAATCAGACGATATTAAAACTATCTGCGTTCAAAAATGTAAACCAATATTTCATTGTCGACCAAAACCATTCTGCTCTTGGTGTCATTGACGGTTGTATAAAAATGTTAAGAGACTTAAACCAACCACAAGGTGGTGAAGCAAATGAAATGTCATATGACGACAAGTATAGACACTTCTCCATGGCAAAGATGAGACAAGTTTTAAATATTTACAATAGCCGTAAACAAAAAGGTTTGGGAACCACTCCCCGAAGAAATGAAAAACAACCCTGACTTAGAGAAAGACTATATATTTAATAGTTTAGTCAAAAGAGACAAACAAGAAAGAATGCCAGGCTTCAAACTTAAGAAAGGTGACAAAGTAAAATAGAAATACCTAAACGCGACCCATATGAAAATACTATTGACTATGACAACAATGGGAACTCGACAGGTACTCACGTTCGTGTTCGTAAAAATAGAAGAAAGTATACAAGAGAATATTATGAAGTTTTAGGCAAACATGGCAAAATGTACACACTGCAAGCAGAAGATAAAACTACTATTGTCAGACCTCGTTTCAAACTTGTTAAGGTTCAAGGTGGTATACTTTCAAAGACAGTTCCTAACAAATATAAGACAACTCCTGACGAATATGCTAAAGAAGTTGAAAATGACGACTAAGCAATTCTATACCATGCGTAAACTGTCATGTAAGGTGGCATGTAGTCTTTACTTTGTCCCGTTGTTTGCGTATACCCTGAACGCGATGTATATGGTTTCCTCCTCCCTCAGTGTTACTCCAGTAACAATCTATAGCAAACTTAACGTTGTTTTTAACATCATATCCTTTACCTTTTGTCATTGATGACCAATCCCAATATCTATGACTATGCCAACCTGCGTTAGTTGTACTTAAATCTATGTAGTGACTGTGCGCAGGTAAATTTGCACCTGAAATCGTTTTACTTCCACCTGTTTCCTTTGAAGAGTTTGCACAATACAAAAACCTGTCGACTATTTGAGTCCAAGTTCCAAAACCAAGTACTACTTCTGGTTTGGTAGAGTTCATTGACGTGTAAATAGAACCTATAGGATATAGTGTTTGAAGTATTTCTGTCTTTAACGTTTGAAGCTCTGTTTTGTCAGCTTTCTTATCATATAAATCTTGAGCAGTGAATTTAACTTTTTTTCATCCTCCATGACATAGACATTTCTACATCTAATGTCTTTATCCGATGTTAAACCTTCTGGAAAGTTAGGAGGTTTAAAATATAATCCACCCCCACCAGTTTCTTCAATCGTTCCTAAAATACTTTCTATACCAACAGTTGAGAAGAAGGTATGTGTATGTCCAACGTCACTTTTCCTGTTTAAGGTTTCTTGTAAGTTTGTAATATTTGCAATGGTATGTGTATGTCCAACGTCACTTTTACTGTTTAAGGTTTCTTGTAAGTTTGTAATATTTGCAATGGTATGTGTATGGTTCTTATCCGCTTTAAGGTCTAAACATCCTGAAACCCACCCTGTATTGGCTTTACCTTTTAAAATCTTCGATGTCCGTTCATGGTACCATTCAACCCTTTCTATAATTTCATTGTCTTTTTCATCCACATATTCCTTATCTGCCTTCTTCACTAACGCACTAGCCACATATGCTAACTCATCGTCAACATACTGTCATAAGACGAAATGGTGGAAGTGAGGTGAAGTCAAAAAGTAACACATATTTGGCCGGCTAAATTCCCCTTTAGTTTACATGTCAAAATTACAATAAATTAATTATTTTGCTTAGCAATTAGCTATGTATTAAAACTAAAATTATTACTATTCAATTCTTTACATTCAAATATTAAACAATTCAAATTTAATAACAAAGATATTACAATAAATAAAAAAAATGATTAAAAATGTCCCTGAAAATTTTCTGAAAGCTATCTCGTGTTTAGGTCTCAATTTTTTTAGAAATAGAAAAAGATTGGATTTAACTTTCAAACATTATATATAGTTTTGTATATGGAAGCCTTTAAATACAAGTTAATGATATGGAGTTGTATTGCGAGGAAGAGGGAATCAAAGAAATTGACGAAGTTCCAGAATTTTATTCAACAATTCTTAATCAATTAACAAAAACTATACCGAAACTTATCTTATCATCCAAATCAAATCACATTACATACGGAATAAACATTTAATCTTTTACCATTAAAATTATATTTATACGTTATTTAATTTTTTTACGTCTAAGTTGAATAGGATAATAGCCGAAGATATAAAGTAACTATAGTTTACAAGCTAAGGAACAAATCAGCATTGAAACTAAAAAATGCTGAAATATTATAATAAATTGAAGAAATACTGTGATAGAATACCTAGTTATACTAGATACTATTATAATATGAATTCATTTGTATTGAATATCGATAATAAAAAATCGATGAAATATTAAAATGAGAATAAATTAATAATGAGATTATAAATTAGAATTATTTCTCTTTTATTTAAAATAAAAACTTAGTTCTATTTAAATTCGATAAAGAAGTACGAAAAAGTTGTATTATACGTATGATGTTGCCCGATGTTTGGTAACACTATTGTAGAATATAAGCATATATGATAGAAAAGCAATATGCTTAATATCGAGTAATTCTAATTTTTTACGAAATTATTCAAATACGTTATTTTTTAAAATGAAAAGATAAGCATACCATTATGCAGTAGTTTGCGCACATATACTATGCTGATGAAAGTTGGTCTCTAATTCGAAACTTGAGTCTGTCAAATTGACGTTCCATCTTATTTTAATCGATATTCAATACAAATGAATTCATATTATAATAGTATCTAGTATAACTAGGTATTCTATCACAGTATTTCTTCAATTTATTATAATATTTCAGCATTTTTTAGTTTCAATGCTGATTTGTTCCTTAGCTTGTAAACTATAGTTACTTTATATCTTCGGCTATTATCCTATTCAACTTAGACGTAAAAAAATTAAATAACGTATAAATATAATTTTAATGGTAAAAGATTAAATGTTTATTCCGTATGTAATGTGATTTGATTTGGATGGTAAGATAAGTTTCGGTATAGTTTTTGTTAATTGATTAAGAATTGTTGAATAAAATTCTGGAACTTCGTCAATTTCTTTGATTCCTTCTTGAAGCGTTGAAATTTCTTATTGACTCTCTTAGATCTTTAACAACTCCATCTACAATCCAAAGCGGTAATTTACTTGAATCATATTTTTCTGAAATTTCGTAAAATTTGTTAGGTGTGTACCATGTATGTAATGTCGGGTTTTTTGGTAAACTTGTGTGTGGGTTTGAATTGTAATTTTCTATAAGACTTTGTATATCATTCCATGTGGCGTCTTCAATTTCCACATTTTGCCAAAACCTTTCAATTTTCCCATTCATATATGGGCAATGTGGGAGAATTGTAATACTTTGAACGTTCGCATTTTGTAATAAATTTCAAAAAACCCAAAATTTTCTGTTCCGTTATCACTCCATATAGCAAAGGGCTTCCCATATTTTTGGAAACATTGGTCAATTACTCTACTTGTTTGCGCAGCTTCTTTTGTTTCCAAGTGAGCCCATGCTAAAATTTTTCGGGATTTATCGTCAATAACCGCATAAAGATATTCACCCTGACGATGTTTAAAAAAATGAATATCGACATGCCATATTAAGTTTATATATACTGCTTCGTATTTTGTTTTTCCTTTTGGTACTGAATTTTTGGCAGGTTGAACGATATTCAGAATTTTGAAACACTTCTTTACAGTTCTTTCTGAAAAGTTTGTTTCCAATAATTTTTTGTTAAAATAATCGGTTGATTTTTCCAAATTTTGAGTAGTTTCTGTATGAACGATATATGGATCTTCAGATAATTCCGACTCAATTTGTGGATCTTCTTCGGAAGAATTGGAAGAAAAAAGTTTTTCTGCTGATGAATCAGAATCAGAATTTGTATACTCAGAAAGATATTCTGAAGAATTTGAAAAACCTATTGGATTTGTATTTAATTGTGAAATTGGTAAATCATCTAAATCATGATTAGCATTTTCGGTTTTCCTTTGAATTAACATATCCTTATCGGTAATAATTCTTCCGTATGCTCTTGATATTCCGATTTTTTTAACTTTTTGATGTAATTTATTTACTGTATCTAATAATTCCTCAGGTGGTTCGATTGGTTTACGCCCTGGTTTAAATTTTGTGTCAGAAATTCCATTTGATTTAATTGCTAAGTGGAATGTTTTTTTAGATATTGATGGTATAATGCGTCCATCAGTGAGTTGGACATTGCTAAGTATTGTTTTGAGTTTTTGACCTTGATTAATTTGTTCAATTGCAGATTGAATCCAATTTATATCAATTAGATCGTAGATCTTTCGACTCATCTGAAATTTTATAACTTTTGAAAGAAACCGTAAAAATTGTGAAACATGCTTTTTAATAAAAAACAATTTTGATGAAAACCATAAATTAATTTAAAATTGAAATAAATTTTTGAAATCTATGATATTGAATAAAAAAATTTATAGTGTAGATATTGATATAGATATAGATGTTAATTTTAATATGATATTTGATAAAATTTTTTTTATCAAAACATACTGATAATAGGTTGACATGTAATATGATATTTTGCCTTGTAAATATATTTGGTCGGCAAAATAACCTAATTACTCTTATTTTGAGTTCATTGACGTGTAAATAGAACCTATAGGATATACTGTTTGAAGTATTTCTGTCTTTAACGTTTGAAGCTCTGTTTTGTCAGCTTTCTTATCATATAAATCTTGAGCAGTGAATTTAACTTTTTTTTCATCCTCCATGACATAGACATTTCTACATCTAATGTCTTTATCCGATGTTAAACCTTCTGGAAAGTTAGGAGGTTTAAAATATAATCCACCCCCACCAGTTTCTTCAATCGTTCCTAAAATACTTTCTATACCAACAGTTGAGAAGAAGGTATGTGTATGTCCAACGTCACTTTTCCTGTTTAAGGTTTCTTGTAAGTTTGTAATATTTGCAATGGTATGTGTATGTCCAACGTCACTTTTACTGTTTAAGGTTTCTTGTAAGTTTGTAATATTTGCAATGGTATGTGTATGGTTCTTATCCGCTTTAAGGTCTAAACATCCTGAAACCCACCCTGTATTGGCTTTACCTTTTAAAATCTTCGATGTCCGTTCATGGTACCATTCAACCCTTTCTATAATTTCATTGTCTTTTTCATCCACATATTCCTTATCTGCCTTCTTCACTAACGCACTAGCCACATATGCTAACTCATCGTCAACATACTCTTTGTCAGCTTTGTTGTCAATATCTGCCTTCAAAAGAAGTTCATCTATAGGTTTCTCGTTTAAAGTTCTTTTTGTTGGATTTATACAAACAGTATGGTTCTTGTTGTCTTGAAATAGAAACTCGTCTGTTAAAGGGTTTAATGTCAGTTTTAAGTTTCCTTCTTTCAATGACTCAGATATTTTAGAATAGTTTGAAAAGTTTGTTGTGTTCTTATTTAGAGCTTGCAAAATGAGTTGTCGGTTGTGTTGTATTTCTCTCATAGACGCTGTTTCATTCGACATTTTTATTCTAGATAAAATATGCTTTCAATAGAAAAAGAAAATTCAAGAGTTGCTACAACTAAACCATTAGATGAACTTTTTACGAATGTCGGTCAAAAGTTTGAGACAGAGACCGTAAAGCATGAAGGCTATCGTTTTGACTACCCATTGAGATGGCTAAGAGACCCATCCGTCACAAAAGCTATTGGCTTTCGTAGAATGAAGTTCATTTCAGAAGCCATACATGGTTTCCCATTTACGGTCGGTTTTGAAGTTCGATACTATAACAAAGAAAAACGTACGTATGAGAAATTTGAACAGGGAAAACTTTTACAAGTGAATTTGCTTGTAAACTTAGAAACAACTCTTCAAGCTTTTCAAGAAAAAATAAACGATATCTATCTCGAATATGCAAACCAGTTTAACATTGACGAAGGAGAGTACCATCTCGATATTATATATGACAGGAAAAATGCAACTGTTAAAATCAATAGAATAGAAGACCTTGGAGAAGACGTTTATATTTCTACAAAATATAACAACTTGGCATGGTATAGATTTTGAGGATGTTAAATCAGCCTGCAGAATATCCAGTACACCCGAACTTTTATGAAGTCGAAAACCCTAATGGAACATATGAAAATGTTTTCGACTCAGATGCTATTATCGTTCATGCTTCATTTTCTGGCGCCCAAAACTCTTTTTTATGCTTGGCAAATGACTTTTACGAAAAACCTACAAAGCTATATGAACCACCGAGTGGAAGTATTTCAGACTTTCAAGTATGGTTTACAACAGATGGAAGAAAAGAGAATAGTTCCATTATACCATGCGTTTTACTTAGAACTTAGTCTCATATACAACTACTATCGAACGGTAAAAATATAATTTTAATACGGTTGAGGTGTTGGATTTGGTTGCCAACTAGACTGTGGTGCAGGTTCAGGCTGTTGTATAACAGGAGCTTGTTCTTCTGGTTCAGGGTCTTTAGGTATAATACCAACGAACTGACCTACTCTTTTACCAATATTTTTGACTCCGTTCCAAATTCCTCTTCCGACAGATTTTATTCCATTCCATATACCTCTTCCAACATTTCGAAAGAAGTTTCCTATTCTTCCAAAGAAACCCATTTTACTATATGTAAAAATCTAATGTCCACCTAGTCTCTTACGTTTCCTGTTGAGTTCCATAGCATTCTTTAACTGGAGCTCATACATTCTATTTCTCCTCTGGTAGAAAACATACTCTGGGTCAACTCCTGTGTTCGCGTCATCTGCATAGAGTTGTTTATATCCCACTTCAGGGTTTGTATAAAACTCTTTCCATCTCATATTTGCATACCATGGTGGCAAACCTAACGCAGCGTCATTTGACATGGCAGTTTGCATTTGTACATCTGTTGGCACTTGACCATAGTTTGCCATTGCAGTTTGTATTCTAACTTCATTTGGAATATTCTCTGGGTTTGGTTGTCCAGGTTGCTGTGCATTCGCTAAGTTCTGTGCGTCCATTTAATATTAGATAAAAATATCTCTTACGAGTACATATACTGAACATTTGCTGGCATTGGTTCATCTTCATATTCTCTATATCTTTCTGCCACGTCAAATAAGTAAATGACACAATGGAAAAAACCTAAAACAAGTAGTCCTATTTCAAACCACATTTACTTACCAATAAAATTTCTTTGTTGTGACACTTTCTCCGGTTTATAGGACCTCTCTCATATTCTATCTTATCGTATCTAAACTCATAGTCATGTATGTCCTCTAACCATCTCATAACGGTTTCCAAACCACTTTTATCGGATGTAAAGTAAAAGCATGGATGGTTATGTAAAACGTCTAAAGTTTCTAAAGAGTCTCTCAAAGTCCAGTCTACTTGGTATTGAAAATCCCATGTGTTATAGAACGGCGGGTCTACTATAAAGAAAACATTTTTCTTGTCTTTATATTTTTCATACAACTCTGTCCAACGACATCTCACAAACTCTATACCCTCAGTATATTTTTCTATGTTCTTTTTGAAAACCTTTGTATAGTTAAGATATAAAACTTTTGACATAAGTGTTTCAATGTCATGAACTCTTATAGCACCACTATATAATAGTCTAGAAGATATACTATCCCAGTCAATATACTCTGCTTTTTTCAAAACCTCTCTGACAGTATTTTTCTTATCTAATGGTATACGTTCCATCTTACCTATAGGTATCTTTTCTTTTAACTCTTTCAATATTTTGTTAGTGTCTGGAATATGTTTGAGACGGTTCATATAGTTGTCGAAGTCATTGCATATAATCTTTGAGTCAGGAAATACAGTATGGCACAAATGAGATATATAGAAACTTCCACCGAACAAATCTACAAATGTTAGACCATTCGGTAGTTTCTTAAGTTCTCTCAATAGAATATCTTTACATCTACTCTTATTTCCAAAGAAGGGTAACGGTGGTTTTGTAAAATTCATTTTATATACAATAAAAATGTTTTTTCCCTGAAAAGTGACAGAAAAGTGACAAAACATCTTCGGGGCTAGAAGGGGCGCAGCCCCTGGAAGCCCCAATGCCTTTTTTTTTTTTTTTTTTTGTGGGGTTTTGGAATTTACAATAACTTAAGGTTGCTAATTTGGGTGATCTTTTTGGATCATCCAAATTCAAAAAAAAACAAGATGTAATAATGGCAATACTAAGAGGATTTACGATTTATATAGTGTGAAGGTATAAACTCCCCACGATTCTTTAGTCCATAAAATCAAATTTGAAATATTCATGCGTGCAAAAGTGACACTTAATATTGTATCGGGATTGCAAAAGTGACATTGAGATTTGATGGAAAAACGTTCACATAAATAGAAATATTTTCAATAGATAGGATGGAAAATTAATAATGTGTATATGTGAATAAGGGTTTCGTTTTGCTAAAATTGTCACTTTTATAGCATATTTGTTTTTGGATGTTTTGCGAAACCAAAAAAAAAACTATGATATACAATGTGTGTGTAAAGAAAATACTTTATTTACTAGTTAAAAAATCATTTGGTATTGATCAAGTTTTTTTTTCTGGATAAGATATTATATGGATAATTGGATAGAAAATACAATTATATAATCTTGTACCTGGTTTAATTAAGCTAATTGTCATCAGAAACTTGTAATTTTTATGAATTTCAGATTTTCTTTTCATTACTGCTTTTCTTAATAGGTCAAGTTCTTATTTACGTTATAAAGTATGATATTTACAAATATCAAGTTATCATGTTTTTTGAGAAATTATGAGAAACAAACAAAAATGAAAAAGATAGGAATAGCAATGAATAGTGATGTGGGTATAGAAAATGTAAGAGATATGAATGCAAAGCAATCAGTATTTAGGATATTGACCATAGATTTCGAAAAAAAAATGCTGCATATTGAGCGAAAACTATGATTATATTATAAGACTGTCATTTAAAGCATAATGAAACTATTCCCTTTTCATTTTAATCGAATAAGATAGTAAAGATTTTTGAATTAGCTAGAAACTGATGAGATGTTTTCACAAATCAGATTTTTAATCTCTATAATGCATAATTCACTCAATATCAGGTCAGGTAAGTGGGGCTTCCAGGCGCGTTGCGCCCTCTAGCCCATAAGAAATTTTGCCCAAGACCCAAGAGGAGGACCGAACCCCAGCCGACCAGCTGGTGACACTTTTTCTGTCACTTTTCGCAAATTATATATGTTTTCATGTTTTGTCGGTTTTCTGTCACTTTTCGGGTAAAAACATTTTTATTATTATATATAAATGAATTTTACAAAACCACCGTTACCCTTCTTTGGAAATAAGAGTAGATGTAAAGATATTCTATTGAGAGAACTTAAGAAACTACCGAATGGTCTAACATTTGTAGATTTGTTCGGTGGAAGTTTCTATATATCTCATTTGTGCCATACTGTATTTCCTGACTCAAAGATTATATGCAATGACTTCGACAACTATATGAACCGTCTCAAACATATTCCAGACACTAACAAAATATTGAAAGAGTTAAAAGAAAAGATACCTATAGGTAAGATGGAACGTATACCATTAGATAAGAAAAATATTGTGAGAGAGGTTTTGAAAAAAGCAGAATATATAGACTGGGATAGTATATCTGCTAGACTATTATATAGTGGTTCTATAAGAGTTCATGACATTGAAACACTTATGTCAAAAGTTTTATATCTTAACTATACAAATGTTTTCAAAGAGGACATAGAAAAATATATTGAGGGTATAGAGTTTGTGAGATGTCATTGGACAGAGTTGTATGAAAAATATAAAGACAAGGAAAATGTTTTCTTTATAGTGGACCCGCCGTTCTATAACACATGGGATTTTCAATACCAAGTAGACTGGACTTTGAGAGACTCTTTAGAAACTTTAGACGTTATACATAACCATCCATGCTTTTACTTTACATCCGATAAAAGTGGTTTGGAAACCGTTATGAGATGGTTAGAGGACATACATGACTATGAGTTTATATATGACAAGATAGAATATGAGAGAGGTCCTATAAACTGGAGAAAGTGTCACAATAAAGAAATTTTATTAGTAAGTAAATGTGGTTTGAAATAGGACTACTTGTTTTAGGTTTTTTCCATTGTGTCATTTATTTATTTGACGTGGCAGAAAAGTACAGAGAATATGAAGATGAACCAATGCCTGCAAATGTTCAGCATATGTACTCGTAAGAGATATTTTTATCTAATATTAAATGGACGCACAGAACTTAGCGAATGCACAGCAACCTGGACAACCAAACCCAGAGAATATTCCAAATGAAGTTAGAATACAAACTGCAATGGCAAACTATGGTCAAGTGCCAACAGATGTACAAATGCAAACTGCCATGTCAAATGACGCTGTGTTAGGTTTGCCACCATGGTATGCAAATATGAGATGGAAAGAGTTTTATACAAACCCTGAAGTGGGATATAAACAACTTTATGCAGATGACGCGAACACAGGAGTTGACCCAGAATATGTTTTCTACCAGAGGAGAAACAGAATGTATGAGCTCCAGTTAAAGAATGCTATGGAACTCAACAGGAAACGTAAGAGACTAGGCGGACATTAGATTTTTACTACTAGTAAAATGGGTTTCTTCAGTAGTATTGGAAACTTCTTCAGAAGAGTTGGAAGAGGTATATGGAATGGAATAAAATCTGTCGGAAAAGGAATTTGGAACGGAGTCAAAAATATTGGTAAAAGAGTAGGTCAGTTTGTTGGTATTATACCTAAAGACCCTGAACCAGAAGAGCAAGCTCCTGTTATACAACAGCCTGAACCTGCACCACAGTCTAGTTGGCAACCAAATCCAACACCTCAACCGTATTAAAAAATTATATTTTTACCGTTCGATAGTAGTTGTATATGAAACTAAGTTCTAAGTAAAACGCATGGTATAATGGAATTATTCTTTTTCTTCCATCTGTAGTAAACCATACTTGAAAGTCTGAAATACTTCCACTCGGCGGTTCATATAACTTTGTAGGTTTTTCGTAAAAGTCATTTGCCAAGCATAAGAAAGAGTTTTGGGCGCCAGAAAATGAAGCATGAACTATAATAGCATCTTGGTCGAAAACATTTTCATATGTTCCATTAGGTTTTTCGACTTCATAAAAGTTCGGGTGTACTGGATATTCTGCAGGCTGATTTAACATCCTCAAAAATCTATACCATGCCAAGTTGTTATATTTTGTAGAAATATAAACGTCTTCTCCAAGGTCTTCTATTCTATTGATTTTAACAGTTGCATTTTTCCTGTCATATATAATATCGAGATGGTATTCTCCTTCGTCAATGTTAAACTGGTTTGCATATTCAATATAGATATCGTTTATTTTTTCTTGAAAAGCTTGAAGAGTTGTTTCTAAGTTTACAAGCAAATTCACTTGTAAAAGTTTTCCCTGTTCAAATTTCTCATACGTACGTTTTTCTTTGTTATAGTATCGAACTTCAAAACCGACCGTAAATGGGAAACCATGTATGGCTTCTGAAATGAACTTCATTCTACGAAAGCCAATAGCTTTTGTGACGGATGGGTCTCTTAGCCATCTCAATGGGTAGTCAAAACGATAGCCTTCATGCTTTACGGTCTCTGTCTCAAACTTTTGACCGACATTCGTAAAAAGTTCATCTAATGGTTTAGTTGTAGCAACTCTTGAATTTTCTTTTTTTATTGGAAGCATATTTTATCTATAATAAAAATGTCAAATGAAACAGCGTCTATGAGAGAAATACAACACAACCGACAACTCATTATGCAAGCTCTAAATAAGAACACAACAAACTTTTCAAACTATTCTAAGATATCTGAGTCATTGAAGGGGGGTGACTTAAAACTGACAATAAACCCTATAACAGATGAGTTTCTATTTCAAGACAATAAGAACAATATTGTCTGTATAAATCCAACAAAAGGAACTTTAAACGAGAAACCTATAAATGAACTTCTTTTGAAAGCAGATGTTGACAACAAAGCTGACAAAGAATATGTAGACGATGCAATAGCAAAAGAAGAAGAAAGAGCTAACAATGCTTATGCAACAAAAGAACATACTCATCCTGAACTAGCAGACAAAACATATGTTGACAATAAAATGTCAAGTGAAGTGACAAGAGCTGAAAAAGAATATTCTAAAAAGACTTATATACATTATATTAACCAAATACCAAGTCTTAAGGAAACATTAGAGACAAAAGCAGATAAGACTCATACACATTCTATATCTGATATTACAAACTTACAAGAAACCTTAAACAGTAAAAGTGCCGTTGGACATACACATACCATTGCAAATATTACAAACTTACAAGAAACCTTAAACAGGAAAAGTGACGTTGGACATACACATACCATTGCAAATATTACAAACTTACAAGAAACCTTAAACAGTAAAAGTGACGTTGGACATACACATTCTATATCTGAAATAACAGACTTAAACGTTAGCCTTGAAAAGAAAGCAGATAAAACATATGTCAATGAAATATACCAAAGTTTGATAGGAACAACAAAAAATATTGAAACTATTGTTGGTGACTTTTCTGTCAATGAAGAAAATAAATATTTTAGATGGCAGTTTGTACAGTCCTTAAAAAATGGTACACGGTGTAAACTCATTCCGAAAAACAACAATGAAATGTATGTAAGCTATAAAAAGAATGATGGTATACAAGTTAAAGTTCCATTAGACAACAACTGCTACTTAAACTTATATGGAGACGAACAAAAGAAATATTTAAGAGTTTATGAAATGGCAGATATGACATTGCCTGACCCAGCTCCAGCACCATATTATTATGACTATGGAGATGACGACAGAACACCACATGTAGATGAACAAAAGCTAACATTATATTTAGATTATTATAGATATAAAAGATATAATGCAATAGAAAAAACGAGAATAGTATATTATTATACAGATGACAGAAATAAATATTATAGTCAAGATTTTACCTACCCTGAAAACATAAGATTATATTATAAAAAATATTCTGACACAAACCAGAAGAAACCTGAAATAGTTGCACTATATTTTAAGTTCAAAAGAGACAATCCTATAATATCTCATATGTTTGATTTAATGAACCCAGTAGGTTCTATTTATACATCTATGGAAGCAAGAGGTCCTCAAGTAATGTTTGGTGTTGGTGCATGGGAACAAATAGTCGACAGGTTTTTGTATTGTGCAAACTCTTCAAAGGAAACAGGTGGAAGTAAAACGATTTCAGGTGAAAATTTACCTGCACACAGTCACTACATAGATTTAAGTACATCTCAAGCAGGTTGGCATAAGCATAGATATTGGGATTGGTCAGGAATGACAAAAGGTAAAGGATATGATGTTAAAGACGGTTAAGTTTGCTATAAATTGTTACTGGAGTGACACTCAGGGAGAAGGAAACCATACACATTTCGTTTCAGGATATACGCAAACAACGGGACAAAGTAAAGAATACATGCCACCTTACATGACAGTTTACGCATGGTATAGAATTGCTTAGTCGTCATTTTCAACTTCTTTAGCATATTCGTCAGGAGTTGTCTTATATTTGTTAGGAACTGTCTTTGAAAGTATACCACCTTGAACTTTGACAAGTTTGAAACGAGGTCTGACAATAGTAGTTTTATCTTCTGCTTGCAGTGTGTACATTTTGCCATGTTTGCCTAAAACTTCATAATATTCTCTTGTATACTTTCTTCTATTTTTACGAACACGAATGTGAGTACCTGTCGGGTTCCCATTGTTGTCATAGTCAATAGTATTTTCATATGGGTCGCGTTTAGGTATTTCTATTTTTACTTTGTCACCTTTCTGAAGTTTGAAGCCCGGCATTCTTTCTTGTTTGTCTCTTTTGACTAAATTATTAAATATATAGTCTTTCTCTAAGTCAGGGTTGTTTTTCATTTCTTCGGGGGAGTGGTTTCCCAAACCTTTTTGTTTACGGTTATTGTAAATATTTAAAACTTGTCTCATCTTTGCCATGGAGAAGTGTCTATACTTGTCGTCATATGACATTTCATTTGCTTCACCACCTTGTGGTTGGTTTAAGTCTCTTAACATTTTTATACAACCGTCAATGACACCAAGAGCAGAATGGTTTTGGTCGACAATGAAATATTGGTTTACATTTTTTGAACGCAGATAGTTTTTTACATCATCTGATTTGAAAGAACTTTCACAGTCAGATGTCAGTTTTGTTGGATGGTATTTGTCAACGAATATTGTCAAAGCAGTTTTCACATCTAAAATATTTTTGGACCATAATGGTATGGCTTCACAGTATCTTGTGTTTTGACCAACAAATATTAACCAGTATGGAGGTCCATCTGTTCTAACTCTCGGAATGTTTTCCAAGATATCCATAAACCAAGCATTTGGTGTTGAACTAAAGATTTTTATCATGAGTGCTTTCTTTGTCGCTTTAGAAACATAGGGGTCCTTGTTTGGATTCGTCATTTTTACCCTATAAGAAATGGGTTTATTTGGCGCATTAGCAGGAGTTGCATCCAGATTTTTGCCCGCAGTGGGAACACTAGCCAGAGGTGCATTTGGAATTGGAAGGAAGATTTTGAGTACATTAGGTATACTGAAAGAGAAAGCACAATCTATTATACAAACTGTACAGAAAGGTTGGGATGTAGCACGAGATGCAACAAATCTTATTCCAAATCCTGAAACAAGAGGAAAAGTTCAAGGATGGATGGACAATGTAGGAAGACAAGCAGGAAACTATATAACAAAGCAAATGACTACTATAACCAAGCAGGACACTATATGGACCAAGGTGAAAGATTCTTTAACAGAGGATATAACCATGCACAACAGTGGGTAAACAATAACCAACCGCAACCACCTCAAACGTTGGGGAGATATAATTTTTTTACTGAGATGAAATGAACAATGCAGCATTGAGACAAATGGGTTCAAAAGATGGATTTGTCGGCTTCCAGCAGTTACACACGTGTTTGTAAAGTTCTTCCTATACCTCAGGAAGTTTTAGACCGACTTAAAAAACCTAAACAACCAGTTGAAAACAAACCAAACTAAATTTTTTTACTGAGATGAAATGACCGAAGAAGTTGAAACGGTAGATTTGACACCACAAACAAAAAGTTCAGAACCATTGTCAAAACCTGTCAAAGAACTTACAGATGAAGAGAAAAATTCAATAATAGAAAGTGCCAGGTCTGGAAATACAAACTCTAACTAAAAGTCACTTTTCATAATAAATGGAAACGGCTTAGTATCTCAAAAAAGAAACAGACTCTCACAAATAAAATATTGAAGTCTGAAGGAGCTTTCGAGACAACAGATGGAAAAGTTTACTTCACTGACCAACAGTTCATTATAGAACATCTCATTGACTTAGAGTCGAAATATTCTAAACTTTACAACAAACACAAAAAGTTGAAAGGAAAACAAAAACAAATGGCATATGATATTTATGAAGATGTTGACGACACAACTGTTTCTGCAAGTGAAGTAAAGTCAAGGAACCGAAAAGTGACGAAAAACCGATAGAAGAAGAAAAACCAAAAACTGAAGATAACAAAAACCAAAGTTTAGTTTCCAAACTAAACCAAGTCAACCTTCATTAGCTGGTATGGGTTGGCGTCAAAGACTTATGGCAGCAGGCGGTTATGTAAAGTAAAGAAAAAAAATATTTTTTTTATTTTTATAAAAATGCCCCCATATAGAATGGATAGAAAGTCTGCTAGAATAAAAGCAGAGTTACAAAGATATGGTTGGAGAGTTTCGAAGAATTTTAAATATAGGAAGGGAAGACCCATAAAAGTCTATGACAAATTGTCTGGTCTTCGCTACGAAATGGATTTGGAAACAGCACGTGCCAATTATCCAAACAGACTAGAGAGGTTAGAAGAAGAACGTCTTATGGACATGCCTTTCGATGTTAGTGAACCTCAAGTTGAAGGACACGACGGCTTTGCCAGATTCTACTGGAACATGACGAACAATTGCATCCTTTGAGAAGGAAAAAAGGAAAAGGTGAAGACGCACATGCTCCCATGGAAAGAAACAAGATATGCATATGAAAAGTATCGTGAAGTTAGAAGTCAAATTACATCTGGTCGAACCTTTACAGTAAACTTTGACGAAGGAAAGAACAAAGAAGGCTTCATGGGAGTACTTGCTGCCAATAAGATGGAAATAAGAAAGGACACAATCTCAGATTGACCATAACAGATTTGGATGGTCACATTTACTATGCACATGGCAATGAACAAACAGCCGCAAAACTTCTTGACGCTTTCAAGACTACAAAGAGAGAACAAATGGTTGACTCCGACTCAGACATTTTGAATGCAATTGAAGGAATTGCAAGTGTCAAGTTCGAATGGTACCAACCTAACCCTCAAGCAGTCAGACAACATGCTGGATACTTCCCATTTCATAAATAAGTCTGACATTGACTTGACAAGGTATGGAATTTACAATTCAATTGAAACAATTGTCAACGAACCTTGCATTCTTACATGTCTCAGGAACTCTGGTCTTGTTACAGATGAGAAGATGAAGTATCTTGAGTCATGTGTGAAGACAAGGTACATTCTCAGAGGTCAATTGGCAAAAATTGCACCGTTGGCAAATGTCAATATCCGAGTCAACATACCTACAGCTAAAGGTTCTTCACATGACGACTATGTTGTTGACAAAGACTTACCATGGTTGAAGATTGCAATTGTCCACAACCACTTCATGTTGAACGAAAGTCTTACAAACCCATTCTTTGGTAAAAGTAAGTGCAACATTGTCAGAGCTGTAAACATTCGTTTCGAGAAAGGTTTGTTGGAACCAATTCCAGATGACAAGCTGACAGAAACTTTTGTACCAAAAGACGAAACAAGCTTTTCATTGTTAGCAAGACCAAAAGTTGTTCCAGACAAAGTTCTAGTACAAAAGAAGTACACGGTTCCACAAGGGGTTGGTATGTTCGGATACCAACCTGAACCAGAAGAACTTCCAATGAGGTTGCAAGAACTTCAAGATGCTATAAACAAACTTCCATTGAGACATCCAATTGACGTCAAATTGTATTGGAGAGCATCTGAGTTAGGTCAGAAGGTTTTATATGAAACAGGTTGCTTCGACGATGTTTATGAGATAACAGGAGAAGTTTCTCAGAAGATAAGAGACTCACTTGAATTTCCACAAACTGGACCAATTGGTTGCGACAAGTTCGACTCAGATGAAAAGATATACTATGTCGACCTTAACGCTGCATACATGAGGTTTGTCCAATATATTCCGACTGGAATTACAAACGAAGATGGTGAGTTCCCGGGAAGGAACTATACAGTTGGAAAAGTCATACAACAACTGTATGATATTAGGAAAGCTTCAAACCCCAAACTTGCAATGACACTCAAATTGCTTATGAATTCGACATGGGGATATTCCATTAAGAAACCTCAAGAGATGAAGAGTAAACATTATGAGAAGGTCGACAACTTTGTTGAAAGGTTTTCTCCTTTTGTTTTGAAGTACGAATTCACTCAAGGTCAAAGTGGCTTAGTAACCACATTAAAACCTATTGTCGAACATTGGTCTTACCCTCAGTTCGCAAAGGCAGTCCTTGACAACTACAATGAGTTCTTCTCGGAAGTCAAATCGAAAGTCAAGGTTTACTATGAGAACATTGACGCACTCATGACGAACGAAGAAGGCTATAACAAACTCATTGAAATGGGTTTAGTCGGTGAAAAGATGGGTCAATTCAAATTGGACAAAATTTTCACCGAAGTTCATGTCCTCTCCAAGCGTAAGTACTGGGGCATACTTGAAGACGGCACAGAAATAAAACATTGCATGAAATAAAAACGTTTTTATTCGAATTTGAATTAAAATGTGGGAATTCTTGGGAACGGGAAAGGCTTATTTACTTGAGGAACAGGTAAAGGTGGTGGAGGTGGTGGTGGTGGAGGTGGTGGCAACCAGTCCATTTTATATTCCTTCCTAGCTAATTTCCGTTTAATTTCATGGTCGCCCTCGGAGTCTTTGAATCGGACAGGTCGAGTTACACCATTCTTGGTCTCAAACTCATATATAACCTGTTTGTCTGTATTTTCGTCGACTATGGCACGAGACACAAACATTGACCAAACGGACAAAAAGTGTCATTTTGGATGGTCAAGCAGCCAATCGCATTCGAGCACCTCGAAGAAGCCTTACGTTCCAAGGGAGAGGGTGTCTGGTGCAAGGCAGAGGTCATGAGACTCTACGAGCAGTACATCCTCAATGCCTGGGAGGACAAATCGTCCTTGAATTGGCAATTCTACCAACTCCTCTGGGACGACCTCCTACGCAACTGGGATAACGAAAGAGCCCAATTCAAAGGTCGGGAGCTAATTTTCCAAATTACCATTAATAGTGCCTACTTATCCAACTAAACACTTAAATTTACTTGGGGTTTCCCCCTAAAATAATTTTTTTACTCTTAGAACCACTCGAGGTTCTCCTTACGGTTGTTGAGCTTGTCACCGTCAATGTGTCTGACCTTCGTCTTCTTGCCTGGATTTGGAACCCATTGAATTGCGACAAGCTTGCCCATGGAGATTGAACCGCGATTCCGAAGGTTAAGGTTCAAGTGTCCCAAGTTGTTGAGGACTGGGGTAAGAACCTTGCCTGTCTCCTTGTTACGGATTTGGTATGGGTAGGGTTGGGAAATTTCGTAACCGTCATCGGCAACAAGGGTTGCCCATGTAGCGGCTTCAGGAACTTCTTCGTGTTTCTCTTCTTCCTCTTCTTCCTCGACAATTCCTTCTTCAATTTGGTACTCACGAAGTACGGTGTTGCATGTTCTGTCCTTTCCGAGTACCTTCCAGATGGCGTCTATCTCTTCGAAGAAACGGTAGATGAGTCTGGCAAGGTCTCGGTTCTCTCTCTCGTAATTGCGCAAGGTTTCCGTGAAATTGTTCAGGCATTTCTCATTGGAAGCTTGGTTCATGAGGACATCGGCTTTGAGATTGGTCATCTCTGTCATAAGACTACTTTGGAGAGTCTTAATGGTGTTTGTCAGATGAGCTTTCAATTGGGCAATTTGAATTTGAACTGGGCGCTTGTCTGGTAACCTTGAAAGGACATCTGCTATTGTGTTCGGCTTCGGTGCTTGTTCGGACATCGAAAAAATGAAGTGGTTTGAGAATGGCGGTTTTACTTCAAAAAGCTTGTTATGACAGTTATGTCACACAACAAGTTTAAAATAATATCTTGTTCTTCTTCTGAACGTTTGTTGTCTCTTCCGATAAAAGTTTCGAACATGAGAACCAAAAAACGTTTTTTGAGATTGCGGAAGAGTTCAGGCAAACGTTCATATTCTGGATATGTTGGGAGCAGTTCAAAACATCTGAGCTGACTTTCGGACAAAATTGGGACAATGTCAGAAAATTCATCTTTGGTCGGACTGCTTGAAGGTAAGTCCCTTACATGTAAGTAGCTCTGGTAAAGTCTTCTCATTTCTGCTAACTTCTGGAGTATAGCTTCGTAATTTAAGAGTTTTAATTTTAATTGTCTTATTCCTCTCTTGACATCTAAACGGTAAGTATCCATGAGGTCAAGAGTAGCTTTGGTAGCTTTAAGTGGAGCTATCTCTTCTTTGACTTGTGCAATTTTGGTTGCAATTGTGGTTTGAGCTCCTTCAAGTTCGCCGTCTATGTCGTTCTCAACACCTTCAACCATGGCTTGAAACTCTTCATCGGTCCATTGAGATTGGTGTGGGACGAATTTAACTTGCTTCATTCAAAAAATGAAAAAAAAATGTTTTTACTCAAAGCGTGCCATGTATATGGCTATAAGAAACTTACCAGAAGGCTTCTTCTTCACATGAGTAAAAACATAAAAAAAGTGAGTTAAAATGAGATGTTTATTGAATTGGTTGGATGTCGCCTTCACAGGTTATGTAGAACGGCTGACCAGAGAAGTGAAGGAGACCCCTGAGAATTTGGTTCATTCTTGGGAAAGGGTTCTCTCTGTTTGGAAGTAGTATCCAAGGACGCTTGGCAAAGAACTTTATAATGGCTTCCTTCTTTGCTTGCTTTATGTCGTCGAAGGCTGTCCCGTCTGGTATTTGAATTGGAATTCCAGTCGAAGTCTCGAGATTCAAGGCAGCCCTTCCCGTTATCCAACCGTTAACGAGCTTGCCTTTTACATTCTGCCTGAGGAAGTCTTTAACAAGCTCGTTAATTTCAATTAGGTAAATTGCCTCGTCGGTAGGTTCGACCTCGACCATTGCTACTGTCAGTAAAAGTACTGCTACTGTCAGAAAAAGTACTGCTACTGTCAGTAAAAGTACTGCTACTGTCAGTAAAAGTACTGCTAGGAGCAGAAAAAAAGGAAAATTTGAGAGGGTTTTCGACGATAAAGTACTGCTACTGTCAGTAAAAGTACTGCTACTGTCAGAAAAAGTACTGCTACTGTCAGTAAAAGTACTGCTAGTAGCAGAGATTTTTATCGTTGTGGTCCGACAGGACACAAACGAATGTCCGACGTCCCACCAACCGAGTCCATTCCCAAACCAGAGGAACCTAAAGAACCACAACAGTCTCCTCAGCAACCTCAGTTCCAGCAAGTACCTCCGAATTACTACCAATTTCCACCTCAAGGTTACTACCCACCACAAGGCTTCCCGAACTACCCTCCTCAGCCTATGCCTTACTTCCCCAACCCTTGGTTGTTCCAGCAAGCTCCACCCCAGCAATTCCAATTCCAATCTCAATCGAAGAGAGACCAAGACTTCGAAGAAGGTCTGAACCGCTTACGCAAAGAGTATGCTACAGCTCCAATGGAAGACGACAGGCTTTCAGTCTCTTCCCTAAGGTCGACCAATTCGACTCGTACCACAGATTCGGTTCGTGACCGTGAAGACTACCTCAAGCAGTCTGAGAGACTCTTCATCTTACAGCCATTTACAGCTGGAGCTCTCAAGAACATGCGCAATTACGAAGGTCAGACACCAGCTGGAGACCGCAAAACAGACGTGCTTACAAGAGCAGTCCAACTGGTCAAGACAAAGACTGAGATAGTCGACTTCATTCTTGCAGCTTGCCCTTACAAGTAAAAAAATAAACAATTACGAATTAAACTTTTTACTCTTTCTTTTCTGAGTTGTTTAGAGCTGGTTTCTCTTGTAGAAACCTTTCGTACTCTTCCATGGTCATGTAATTGCGAATTTGGTACGCAATTCCAGGTTCGTTGTTTTTGAGCCTTATGTATGTAACGCTTCCATCCTCCTCAGGGAAGTAAGCTGCTAACATCTGACCAAGTTTTCTCGGTGACTCGGAGCTCATAAAAAATGTCACTTTTTAAACGTTAAGTTTTTAGTCTTAATTTACCCTTTGTTTGTCAAGGTAGTATTGGAGCGCAATTTCTCCAAATTCTCTGTGTCGGAGTTCTTCAGCATTTTCCAAGGTGTACCTGGAGAACTCAAAGAAGTTGTCAAGAACATACTGCCATGCTGCTCTTCTGAGTTCGTCGGTATTTTGGAAGTGTTGCACCTTCGAGTCTTCGGACATGAAAAAAATTACACTTTTTCTATTAAACCGTTTTGGCATTTCTCATGAGTGAGTATAGTTCTGCCGAACCATTGGAAGAGAAGAAGTACCCTTGCTGGCAAAAGACAAAAATAGTTGCCTTAGTTGTCATTGCAATTGTACTCGTAATTGGATTCATTGTACTTCTCTTCACGTACATAAAACTCAGCAATGGTATTTGCTTTAAGAAGCTACCATCTTACTAAGACTAAACACTTAGATTTTTCAAGCTTGACTTTTTACAATTTGAACTTTGTTTGCGTAGATATGAATTCTGAAAGAAGTATAAGGGTCTTGTATGACTTTATACTTCTTCCAGAGTTCATGTCTGTCAAACTTACCTGCCATGGACTCTTTCATAAGTTCCATGAAATCGTCTTCGGACAATCCGGGGAAAAGTATTATGTCAGTAAGTATTCTTTTAACATCCTTACTTAAACTCTTTGCTGTCTGTACACAAATGACAACTGAGATGTTAAAGTGTCTGAGCTTCTTAAGAATTCGACACATATCTTGTTCTCTATTCTTTAACAAAGGATGAGAGGCGAAATCATCTAAGATAAGAAGACACCTATGAGGGTACGTTTTCCAATCGTACGATTGCAATTTCTTCGAAATGTATTCTATCTCTTTCTGTTTGTTTCTGAAGTGTTTCTTCTCTAATATTCTCTGCATTTCCTCATTTGGGTCTTTAAACTTCGAATTTATATACTCATTTATAGCATTATACTTCAAAACTCTTCCTTGGTACTTCTTTATCCAATCTAACAACTCAGAGTCTTTTATACATACTAACTTAGACTTCTTTATAATATCTTTGAACGAATTGACGGTTTGGTCAAATTGACCCGAAGTACTACAAATGACTACTAACTCATAGAATGGGTTCTTCTCATCTAGTTCTTGTTGTTGTGCAGCCATTTTAAGATAAGTGAAAGTCTTACCCGACCCAGGTGGTGCAATTAGACCTGTTATACCATTCTGAGCAAATAAGAACTTTTCATGTATAGGTTTTATCTGAGCATTTTCTAACTTCCTCTTGTTCTTGTTTAAAACATTCTCAAATTTCTTGTCAATGTCAGCAAACTTTTTTTCTAACATATTTTTAGAAAAATTAAAATTTTTATCTTTTGAAAATGTCTAGCGATTTCGCTATCTATATTCGAGACAAACTTTTTGACAGCAAAACATCTGTCGACCATAAAATCTTACATAGTGTAAACAAGAAAGGTGAATTTGTTCTAAAGTTCTGTTTCTGGGAATATGACAAGAACCATAAAACATTACAAAGAGCAGTCTTAAAATTTGTCAATGACAGACTTGTTGACAGAGATGACGCCGATTGGAAAGATGAAGTCCAACAAAAGTTCTTAGAATGCAAAGAAGACACATGCGCTGTTCTTGAAGATGAAATAGAAAACAGAATAGATGAGCTATTAAAGGACAAAGAACTTTTACATAAATATAGTTGCGCCAAATTTGACATAACTCCACCAGAAAAGAAGAAGAGAGAAAAGAAAGAAAAGAAAGTAGAAGAAGAGAAGAAAGAACCTGAACCAGAGCCAGAGAAAAAGAAATTTGACATGTAAAAATAAAATTTTATTTTTAGAACATTTCTGGGTCAATGTCAATGTTCTCTTCCTCTTTAGGAGTAAACACTGGCTTAGACTCTAAAATTTTTTACCCAATTTACCTTGAACTTCTACAACTTTAGACTCATAATATTCATAGTCGTCTGTCTTCTTTGGTTCATAAGGTATAACAAGTTTGTATGCTTTGCCTTCTTTAAGGTTTGAGAACCTTCTGTCAAAACTTTCTTTGACTGTTAACAAACCTTCTATGTCTAAGTCTTCAAATTTCGCACCATTTTTAGTCACAATAGCAAACTTAACTGGTTCGATGTTCAAAACTTTGCTGAATGAAGACTTTTCAAAATGGTAGAAGTAAACATTCAAATATGTGAATGGGTCTAGTTCTTCTTTAAGTCCTGACATGTACTTGTTTACTGAGATGAATTTCGTCATCTTTTCTATCGGATAAAAAAATATTTTTTTTAAAATTTACTCAGAAAAAATTTTCTTTGTATATACACCATTCTGAACATCTAAAAGACTTTTGACATTTGCCAAGAATGTACGTTTAGAAGCTGCCATATAACCCTATTCTTGACAATATTGTTTATATTCATCATATAAAGACCTTTCATCTAATGACACAAAGTCAGTTTCATCTATGAACAGTTCATATACACTCTTGTTTGCTTCTAACAATGTTTGTCTCTCTTCGGTATGTGGAATTTGTCTTGGATTGAACTTAGAAATATCTAATGTCATGAAATATGAGAACAAGTGGTTGTAAAACTCAGGTGTCAAAGTTTCTGCTAAGTCGTCAAAATATTCTGTATCTTGCATATGAGAATCTGACGTTCTGACAACTACATATCTTCTGTCAGAACTTTCTAACTTCATCGGAACAGCATTGTTTGAAACCATAATGAAGTTTGCAACATTTTCACAAACTCTTTGGTCTTTATACTTTCTTTCAACAACTCCAACTTTGTCTGTTATAAGACTCTTCAAAGCATCTGAGTTCAAAACTTTTGTTGTATCTATACTTTGAAGTTCATTGCAAACTATAAGTTTCATATTCTCTATTGAGGAGTTAAACTTGCCACAGATGTTTTCTAAGTTTGTCATATTCGGGTTCGAATAACCTTCTAACAGTTTGCATAAGATATCTGTAAAGAATGTGTTCTTACCTGTTCCTTGTTTTCCAATTATAATGAGAGCAGTTTCATTTTTAGCACTTGGATGTTGTAAGATGTTTGCAAACCAACATAAGATATACTCATAGACTCTTTCGTTTCCATTGCATATAATTTCTTTGACATGGTCTAACCAAGCTTCTATAATATTTTCTTTCCATTCTACTTGTTCGTATTTATATCCAGTGAAGATAGAATAGAAGTTTGGAGAAGGTGTATAAAACTTTATACCACGAACTGAAAAATCTTCTAACTTTGACAATAAGATATCCCAAGCATCTAACATCTTCATTCCAACTTGTACAACTTTTATTTTCTTAAGTTTCTGTCTACATTCTTGTTCTGAAACTATTGTTGCTCTTGGTTTGTTAAAGACTACATCCCATTCTTTCATGACATAACATTCTGGGGCAGAGTCAACATAAATGACTAAACGTTTCAAATTCTCGACTGCTTTGTTATAGTCTCGAAATGGACACATATTTCTGAATGCTTGGAAGTCATAAAAATCTGAAACATCTATTCTGTACATTTTTATAAAAATAAAAAAATAATATTTTTTTATTCTTGACTTTGTTGTTCCATTTGTTGCATTTGTTGTTCTTGAGCTATTTGTTGTTGAAGTTGTTCTTGTAATACAATACTTTCACCAGTTGCATCTTCCAATTCGAAACTTTCTGCCGTCATTGACAAATACATAGGACATAAAAGTTTTACAGGAACAAAGTTTGCGTCAACTAATGTCAACGTTATACTTGCCAAAGTGTTTGAGTTCACTAAGGTTGAAAATTCTGCATTCGAATGAACAATAGGCAAACCAGCAGAGAAAGTATTGTTTATACGCATAAGTATCTTTTGGTCATAATAGTTTCTGTCGACATTCGAATAACACTTTGAACCTAAGTTTGAAACAATATATAAGATTGGTGTGCTTAATGTCAATGGAATAGACATTCCTTGTATGACACCTTTTCCTGTTATAGGAAACTGTTGGTAGTAAAAACCAGAAATAAGTTTTGTATTATAGCTCATATCATTAATAGTAAACTCAGTCGGACATCCAAACATAATGAAACCTGCTCTAGTTGCAGCACATGTTACACCCGTACTTAAAGTATTAAATAAGTCAACAAAACCTGTTGGTGGTATATCTGAGTAAGTATCTTCAAAGGAGTATTTTTTACCATTCACAACAATAAAGTCTTCTGGTGTCAAAAGAGCAAAACAGGCTTTAGTCGTCATTGTGTTTAAGGTTAGTTTACAATATCGTCCTTGAGGACTTTGTAAGTTTGTTGTTATAGAATTATATGACTCAGGTTTTTTAGTCGTAATAGTATAAACCATTATGTCTTCTGCCATTTACTTAGCAAATAAATTTTAATGAAATGTTGTGGTCGTCAAATATTTTTATAACGTCTGGGAAACTATATTTTAAGTTCAACGTTTCACCTCCTTTCATAACGTATATCTTGTCAATGACATTATATGAAACACCACAGCAACTAATGTCGGGTTCTATTTCTTTGATGTTTATATCGTCTGCCTCTGTCAAAAGTTTCAATAGTTCTTTCAAAACTTCATGAGGTGCAATGACATATGAGTTCACTTTTACAGGGTTGTGTTCGACCAAGTTTAACATTATACTTAAAGCTTGACAAATCTTCTCCTGAGTTTGAAGTTTGTCTTTCAGTTGTTGGTAGTCGTTTCGAATATCTGCAACAGAACTTAAGTCTCTGTTAACTTCAGGATATGTTGGTTCTTTTACAGGAACAATTGTTATACCATCTTTGTCTTCGTATGGTTTCCCCATTTCAACATCTCTGTCTTTGACATTGACAATAACACTTTGACTGTTTGTTTGAGTTGGTGAATTTAACTTCACATCTGCCACCGCCATTAAACCTTTTGAAACACTTACGCTTCTATTTTTCGGAAATGACATTTTACTTAGAATAAAAAGATGGACGTATTCGGATATCTTATTGAATTGAAGCAAAACAAGGTTTATACTCACAAACAATACAAATACAGTGACAGAATAGTTCTTTACACAAACAATGGAAAATGTTATAGAATAGCAGTCTTTGCTGAACCTAAATATTTTCATAAAGCAAAGAAAGTTGGTATAACTGAAATGGTGAAAGTTCTTGAAGCAGACAAAAATATAACTTCAAAACTGACCGATATTACTAAAGGAAAGTTTATAATACAATATTATGTCAAAACTGGCGTACTGTCAATATTTGACGGAGAGAAGTCAGTTCAAGAACAACTTACTGACCTGCTGCCAAAATCTGCTCGATGGAAGCTGTCGTTATGCCAATCTGAGGAGCCCCAGCAGGTTTCATCGAACGAATCTTCAAAAGAGCATCTTCCGTGAAAAGTGCTATTGGTTTTGTAAACTTCTTTGCTCTCAATTCATCTGGACCGTCTCTGTCACCAGTATATTGTATTTGAACTGTACCAACAGTTGAAATACCACCCATAAAGTCTTCTGAGTCAGCAAATGGAATGCCAAGCCAAAAGTTTGAACGGTCTCCATTTGTATATTGAGTTTTTTGACCTCCTGTATGAGTCCATACTTTCACATATGGCATAATAGAACTTTGCATTTCAGGGTTAATGGTTGTTGTGAAGTTGTTGTTAAAGTTCATAGCATCTAATGTCAAGTTGTATGACCTCATATCCTCAACTGTAGAATATTCTTCTCTTGGATAATATTTGCCATCTATGTTTATATGATATTTAATACCAGGGTTGTAGAAACAAGAATAGTCATTTATAGTTCGTCTGAACAGTACAAACATAGTATCTGCATGTTTCATTGCAGTTGTTAAAGCAATATCTGTTCTTGCACCTTCGGCTCCTGGATTTTGGTTTCCAACTTCACCTGCAAAGTCTTTGACAGATATTTGGTGTATAGGGAACATAAGTGGAACTGCAATATATTTGGCAGCTAAAGCATTTGAAATATCTGGGTCCAACATATAGACTGCAAGTCTGCTTTCTATTCTCTTGCATTCAAATTTTTCGCATGTGAACTTAACTGGGTCCCAAGCATCTCCAGCAGCATTGAAATAATAGTTTACTTCAGTGTTGAGGTTTGAGAAACCAAAGTCTAAGTCAACTTTGTTTTTGCAAAAGTCACAGAACTTGGCTCCACCAGTTCCAGCTACAGTAATGCTGAATGGGTCTTGTGTTGGTGCAATGACTAAGTTATTTTTGCTTGGAGTAAGTTCGATAGAAATTTTTCCTGCCCAGTTTGGCAAGTATCTTAAAAACCTGAAGATGAGGAAAGATGACAAAGGAACTCTAAGTTTCAGTTTTACTTTGGTTACTGCTGCTGCAGTTTGTCCAGAAAGGTTAACATAAACTCCTGGAACGTTAGGGTCAAGTCTTCTTATTTTCTCAATGGTGGCATACTGGTCTGTTTGTTCTCTAGCTTGTGGTTGTACTGAGTTTCTCAAAGCGAACCATTCATAGTTTGCCCATGTTACTGTTTGAACTAAGTCAGAGTTAGAATATATCTTATATCCCATGAAAACTTCTGGAGCATATTGGTATCCGACATAGAAAATTCCATTGCAACCTTTCTTGTCAGACAACTTGGCAGAAGGTTTTATTTCAATGTCTTGTTCCACGCATAAGAATGAGTTGTCAATAGAAATAATATGAAACCTGTCGCAAGCAATATCTACTGTTGTTGAAGAACCTTCTCCAAACTCACCTACGTTTCCATAAGAAACAGCAGTTGTATATTCGTAAGTTCCAGGAACTATTTCTGACCTTCTAATGGCATTGTCGCATTCGTTATACCATTCGGAAACATTTCCGTTCATGGCATCCAAAACTGTTGGCGTTATATTCTGAGCGGCGTACATTTCATATGGGTAAAAATATAGAATAGTTGGATTTATGTGTCATAATAGAACCCACTCGGACCAAGCTTTACTTTCTTCCTGACTGAGTTTTTAACTGAATCTTTAACTCTTCTTTTTCCTTCATTGCCACTACTTTCACTAGATGAAGTTACTTCTTCACTACTTTCACTTTGTTCTACTCTTCTCTTCTTCTTTGGTGTCGCTTTTGGTAACTTGCCCTCTGCTTCAAGTTGTTGCATCTTTGCCTCATGTTCACCTAGTATGTTGTAAATTTCCCATGTCCTTTTTGCCTTTGGGCTCTGGTCGCCCATCTCAGGTAACCTATATCCTAGAAAGATTTTGTCATAGTTTGTATTTGAGTCTTCGCTTATTGTTTGCATGACTCTTTCCTGAGTTTCCGGTTCAAGCTCTTCAAATATAGCTTGTCCATATGGAATAAGCTCGTTTCCAAATATATGTTTTTGTAGCCATTCTGGTTTTCTTTCCATGTAACCAATAATATCTTTTGTGAATGGGAAAGCTTTTACCCAACGTTTCAGGCTTGCGTCATTTATTTCTGTAGTTGGTTTTATTTTGTCAAGGAACATGTTTTTCAATACTAACATTTCATTTGGTACTGTCCATTTGAGTTTTCTTAAATATTCATCCCTTCTCAGTTCATTGTCTGCAAAGTAAGTTTTTATGACATTTTGCAAACTTTCGTTTGCAAGGTCATGTACAATAGGTTCTCTTCCTTCTCTCTCCCTAACTTTCTTTCTAAACTCTTCACCAAATATACCATCTCTATGGTTCTGTGTAGTTCTTTGAGATAAATGTTCTAGAACGTCAGGTGTTATATTTCCATCAGCCATGTTCATTTCATACTGGTCCAAAATATCTGCATCTTTCATATCTTTCAATGGCATTAAAGCCGCGCTGAAAATACCAGCTATATCTGGTTCACCATTCACTTCCATTGCGTCTACAACTTCTTGGAATTGAGGTTGTAAGTTTATGAACCACCTATCCGGATTAGCTTTATGACCCCATCTCATTGTAGTTCCATAGTCTGCAGAAACAAAAGTAGGTTTGTTTCCATATTGGTTAGGTTCTGAATGAACTTTAAACAATGTTTCATTTCTATATGTTTTGTTGAAATTAAACCTTTTATTTTCACCGAGTTCAGCCAAAGATTGAACGTTATATGCTCGTAAGTAAAAAGGATTATTGTATTTGTGTACATTATCTTTCAGTACTTCCATTCTATGCTGAATATTTTCATCTGATGTTGGAGTCTTTTGTATGTCGGCGAACATTTTTCGATATTCTTCTACTATGTCAGCCGAATTTTTCTTAGACTCTTGGAAAGATTCCATATTCACCTCATACTCTTGTTGAGGGTCAAGATTTTTCGGCTGTTCCAAATCTTCATCTAGTTCTGTGAAGTTAGTTTCCAAAGGAGGGACTTGTTCGTTTCCTTCAGGCTCTTCTAGCTGTTGTTGCTGAACTATTTCTTCCATGTCTGGTTGTATCTGAACTTCTTCCTGTTGAGTTTCTTGTACCTCATCTGCTGGCATTTCATATATTCCGAGACCGTTTTTAACAAGTTCCTTATCTAAGTCATCCTGACTCATAAACCTTTCTTCTTTCGTTCCGTCTCTATTTTTTACGCGTTTCATGAAGAGAGTTGAATTATCATTTAGCTCTGACACCAAATATCTCGGAGTAAATTCATTCATGTCATTTGGATGATATGCTATTAAATCATATCCCTTAGCGAGCTTGTATTTTCCAGGTTTGAGATTATATCCCATTTGGTGCTGAACCATAAAGCTAAATAGGTTCGGGTCAGTATTTCCTTCCTTGAACTTTCTAATAGCTTCTTTATATCTGTCACTAAAGTCAAGAGTATCTGGGTAACCATAATCTTCCTTAAGCATTTTTAAGAATTCTTGGTTTCCTTTTTCTCTACTTCTTTTATGTCCTTGCTCTGTTTGTGGTTGTTGTTGTGCAGGGTTTTGAACTGTTGGTTGCTGTGCTGGTTGTGGAGGTGGTTGTTGTTGTGCTGGTTGTTGTGCTGGTTGTTGTGCTGGTTTTGGTTGTGGTGCTGGATTTTGAACTGTTGGTTTTGGTTGTTGTTGTTGTGCTGGATTTTGAACTGTTGGTTGTTGTTGTGGTGCTGGATTTTGAACTGTTGGTTGTTGTGTTGGTTGTTGTTGTGGTGCTGGATTTTGAACTGTTGGTTGTTGTGTTGGTTTTGGTGCATGCCTATGTCTGTGTCCATGTGACGATGTAAATGTTTTAGGTAGTCCTGGTGCAGGTGCTTCTCTTGGAGGGTTTGGTGGTATATAAGTTCCACCAGCTGGCACATATGTTCCATCTGCAGCATAATGTCCTACCTGACTTTTCGTTCTTAAGAAAGCATTTACTAGGTCTGTTTTGGTCTGTTGTAACTCTTTTTCTTGACTTTCCACAACAGTTGCTCTAACGGCGTCATAGGCACTTTGAACTGCCTGTCTCGTTGCTGCATCTGTTATTTTCGTCATATTTTGTGCTACTTCTCTTAACTCTTTGTCGAAACCTTCAGACTTCAGTTTCTTTCCAGATGAGAAGTCGTTCACTAGTTTCACCTTACTATGAAGAGCTTCGAAGACATTCTTAAAGTCAGCATTCATTAAAGCTTCATTTGAACTGTCTTCATCCGCTTGTATTTTTGTCCTTATTGACCCTATAAGTTGGACTGCTTTAGCGTTGGCTTGGGCATCTAACCAGTCATTATTAGCTTTTATATATTCTGAGCTTTTCATTGCCTTTTGCATGGCTGCGTCGTTATTTTTACTTTCTTGTGCTAAGTTTTCATACGGTACGGTTTGGTTTTGCAACTGTAAAAGTTTTTCTGCCTTTACATTTGCTTCAACTTCTTTTTTATACTCATCGCTATCCATATATGTCTTCATGGCTTTTTGTTTTATCTCTTCATCTTTCAGTACTTTATATTGAGTAGTTATGGTTTTTCAAATTTATAACATCTTGTTCCATTTTTGCTACTTCTGCTGCTTTTTCTGACACTTTTTTCGCATATTCCTCTGTACTTAGTTCTTTCAGTTGTTCTTCTTTCTTCTTTTTCTCTACGTTTAACTCATTGAGTTTCTTTGTGTGTCTGTCATATTCTAGTTTCTTTTCGTTTTCACTTATTTGTTTCTGTATGTCTATGTTTGACTTTTTGACATCTGTTATTTGATTTGTTTCGTACCGAAATGGCTCACAAAAAAAGTGACAGAAAACCTTAAATTGCGCGGCAATTTTAATTAAAAAAATAAACATTAATTTTTGTGATTGATATTATGCATTTTATTTATATTATATAAGATTTAAATTTAGGGGAAAAATTGGGGAAAAAAATAAGATTGGAAGTCTTTAGGTAAGAAGGAAAGGGCAAGAGATATATAGTGTACCTATATACCTCTTGCCCTTTCATTCTAAGTAGAAATGGGAGAAACTTTGTCCGCATCATCAGTTATGCGGACAAAGTTTCTCCCATTTCTAATGGGAATTGCAGGCTATGAGGCACTGAAGTTAGTATACAAGTCTCGTGTACGGAGGCACTGCGTTCCTCCGTACGCAATACTTGTGAATTTGACACTTTACAAAACCGTTAACGTATATTTTACAACACAAACACAAACACCAACTTAACCTTAAATATTTATAAAGCCGCCAACCACTTCACCTTACTACTGTAAAAATAAACGTTCTCACTTACAAAAGTATTGCAACTCTTCCCATTGCTGTGCTTCACACAATAGTTCATATTCTTCAGTATCGCTGCTGTCGCTCCAATCGTCAGAGTCAAAGTCACTGTCAAAATAAATGTTAGTAAGTTTTGACAAAGCTAATGAAACACGTTTACCGTTTGTATCGTATGCTTGTATAAACTTTCCATTCTTCATTCCTTCATAAACGCTCAAACTAACTTTACCCTTTCTCCCTCGTATCTGATAGAATGTATTTTCACGAGGAACGAAGAACAAATTCTTGAACTCATGACCGTTGTAGTTTGTTATCTCAATAGTTTTCGTCATTTACATCCAAATAAAAATTTTCAGTAAATATAAAAATAAACTTAAAAATTAATGATATCACCACCCTCACACGTATGAAAACATAGCGCAAAAATAAATTTAGGTGAAGTGGTGAAATCTCACCTCTTTTTTCACCTCTTTTTTCACCTCATGAATTCATTGCTTTATAACTCTCTTCCTTGGTTTCTTTTTAGTTGCTTTCTTCACGTCTGTCTCCAACTTGACTGTCTTTCTTCTTCGTCCGTAATGATACCAGTTACTTCCACCAGTCAATGGGTCAAATGGTCTTTCGTAAGGGTTTCCATACATTCCATAGGGACCATACGGAAGAACTACTGGTGGAGGAAGAGTTCCATCGACTCTATTTAAATGCATTGTTTCACCTTTCATCTGGTCATTAAAGTCTTTTGCATGTTTTGCAAACTCATCGTCCTTTCCTAAAGCATTTTCTGACTCAGTCGCAACCAAATTGGATGCTTTATTTATGAGCCCTATTTTATTTAATCTTAACTTCTTTGCAACCCAGCCTCCAATCTTCCCTTTATTTGCATCTAATGTCTTCGAAACCCTTCCTCCACTCATTTTATTTACTGCGTCATAAGCTCCAAGTGCTTTTGCTCCAAATGCTAATGCTTTTGTTCCCATTGCGCCTAAAGCTGCCCAAGCTACCATTTACACCATATTAAAATCATCTCTCTTCAATATTATCTCATAAAAGTTCTCTTTACTGGAGAAAGTCAATGAAACATAAACATTCTCACATGCTTCGCCCTCACCGCTTTGCGGTCTATCTAACTTATTTCTTATATCATCTATTCTCAATAAAATGTCTGAACAATTGCTAACATCTTCTACAACAGTTATTTCATCATGAATGACCTTCAAGAACAAGCTCATTTAATATGCTATTAAAATCATCTCAATAATGAGTCCATCCTTTCCATCTTTAGGTAGCACAACATCTTTCATTGAAGAAGGTTCGACAAGTCTTATGTTAAACTTACTGACAAAGTTTGTTATACTATAATGCTTCGGCGGCGAATACATATAGTTTGAAAGACATAATATAGATTCTTCAGCAAATTCACTTATACTGGATTTTATAACAATGTTCTCACGAGACCAAATACCACCAATTGACAATCTTGTAAGCAATCCTGCTGAACCTTCTACTGTAAACATCGATGGTAACATTCCACGAAGGTCATCTATTGACATCGTTGAGTCACTGAATTTAAATATTTTCTTAAAGCAATCGTCATTATCTAACCATGCAATAGCTTTGAAGTTTTCATTCGAATATACATCTGCTTCATTAAATGTAAAACCTGACTTCTTTGCAGAGACGACTTTAAAATCTATTGAGTTTGTTTCAAAATTATATGCTATGCTAACTTCTGAAGGTAATGGATGCCCTTCCGCAGTCAGTTGTTCTCTCACTACCGTTTGAAGCTTTGTGTTAAAAACTTTCATGTCATCTCCTGTGTCTAGGTTCACATACACAGCAATGGGAAAACTATCTTGCTTCTTTGTTTCATCATTATACCTCAAAACATTAAAGTTCTTCAATAATATTGTCCTTCCTGCTGGAATACTTCTAACTTGTCTTATTTCAATAGCTTTCTCACCTCCTACATACTCTACCCAGTGTCTTGGATATTCATAAGTATACTGACTTTCTTGAATTTTGGTTGGTTTCATCATAACATGTTCATAGTATATCTTTATACTCTTGTCAGTTAGACTCGGTGCTATGTTCTGAATATTTCTGACTTGCATTTTTAATGGAGATAAAATGAAGCATTTAATACATGACGTAGATGAAGACATGAATGAAACTACAGACAAACTTAACTCTTCTCTCATTCTTCCTTTCAGCAAAGATTATGAATTCTGTTCAAATGGTGTGTATTTCTATTGTGGAAAGATGGGTTCAGGTAAGACATTTAATCATTCGTCATATACTCATAACAGAGCGTTTAGGAAATGACTCATATTATGACCAAATCATTATATCAGCAACTTCAGACTCTATGGACTCAACAGCGAAAACATTTATGTCAAAAGTTCAAGCCTCTGTCGTTAAAGTTCCAGACAGTGAACTCATTGAATTTCTTCAACGTTACGTTCGACGTAAGAGGAAATATTATGCCATCGTTGAATTTATACAGTCAGGAATGCAAAAGACTTCAGAAGAGATGGAAAGAATTATTGACAAACACCACTTACGTCAGTACTCAGGAGTTTACGATATGAAACGACTTACAAACTACATTCTGTCAAAACTTTCAAAATACCCCTTCAAAAAGTATCCTTCAAACACTCTGCTCGTTTGCGACGACTTCGCCGGAAAAGGTTTAGTGTCAAAGCCTGACTCACCATTAGCTAACATCATTACTAAAGTCAGACATTACCATTAACTGTAGCAATACTTATGCAAACATGGCGTTTTCTTGCTTTAAACATAAAACGTCTCATAACTGACTTCGTTATCTTTCAAGGTTTCTCACGTATGACATTGAACTCATTTGGAAACAGTCAGGTATAACATTACCTTTTGAAGAAATTTGGGAAGCATATAAGTCTCTCATCTCTCCTCGTTCATACCTTGAGATTCATATCATGACTAATACCATTAAAGTCAAAAATATTCCATGGGAACGACCAACATTGTTTTAAAGTTTAACCTTCAATTGACTGATGGTAAACAAATTCCATGCATCTCTGTCGCCATTTCTGTTAATATTTTTGCTGTCATTCATATCATCCACTTCCCCATCCGTTAGCTTTTGAGGATATGTGTTAGAATAGCTGTTCTTAAATGAAGGCTTTTCACCTTTGAGAGCATAAACTCTATAACTTTCTGCATACTTTATGTTTGAACCTCCTGAGCCATCATTGACATAAATTTTTATAGGCTTCCACCCTTTGTTCATATTCCTGCTTCTTCCCTTAGCTCTTTTGTTCAGTAGTTCTACATCTTTATACACAGCTCCTGTCTCAGTGAATTCAACAATATTTTCATTCGTTAGCTTTACATTCAAACCCTTGTCGAGTATATTGTTCATTTCATACATATAAAAGGTTTTTATTCTATATGAAATGAGAAGCAAATCCATCTTAGCTGGTGCCGTTAATGTTCCAATTGAACCAACATCAAATGTTGACTCACGAACGACAAACAATATTGTCATAAAGAACTATAGTTCGGAGTGTTTGAAAGAAAAAGAACCAGAACTTAAGTCGGGAGGGCTCAAAGAGCCCATCTTGGCGCATGGCGCCGTGAATTTAAACTCAGCTTCAAACGCTAACGCTACATCAGATGTTAAGTTAGAGTATCCACCACTGGACCAAATTCTTTCAAGAGAAGCCAACGACAACCCTTACACAAATGTTCAAACAAATCCTTCAGATAACGTAGACCATTACCTTCTTCAGTTATACCAAACTATCTTACTCAAAGACGATAAGAAGCTTTTGACAAATCTTATAAGCAAGAACCAAATAATTCTAACAAAGGAGGACCTTGAAAATGTTATCTCACGAATAACAGGGAAACAATGTGTCATTGACTATCTCGACCCTGAAATCGAATGCTGTGGTCAAACGCCACCATTCATGAAAATAGGTAACATCCGCATCATTGAAACACCAGGAACTACAGGAGTTGAGTTTAAGTATAAATATTCGAACGAGTATACAAAACTTTCAACAGAATATAAACTTTGCTTGAAATATGTTTTAGTAAATTAAAGCAGTCAGGAGGGCTCTTTGAGCCCATCTTGGCGCTTTGCGCCGTTAGTCAAAAAAATTTCAAGTTAGCAATTTGTAATATCTATTCAAAACTTCTTCAACAGTATCGAACTCATCTTCATAATGCAAACCTAATCTTATTGACTTGGTGCAGTTTTCACTAACACAATATAGCGCTTTGCGCTCGGCGCCTTTGACGCCTTTTTCTGTTCTCTTGACTGACATAACTAACTCATTTGTTTCATCAAACAGCAACAACCAAAGTTCATGACCTAATACATAACATTCATACTTTATATTTTTAGCTCTGAGTTCTCTTGTAAGCTGTTGCATTTAATATTTTCTAAAAAGTCTACTTCAACAGTCATTCGCACTGGTGCCTTCAGTTCTACAGGCTCTCCTTGAAAGTCAACTAGTCTGAATTGCATGTCTTTCAAATTATGAGGACTAATGCGAACCCATTTACCTAAATGAGTTGCTATGACAGGAACGTTTGGAATGAACATTGAATTTACTTCATAACAGAAGGATTTATATTCTACTGAACCTTTACTATTAACTCCTGAAATGCCTGTGACATTAGCTATTTTAGACTCAATGTACAAACAATTGCCATAACATACGTATGGAACAGATTTCATCTCAATCGTTTTGTCAACACTTTTCAAAGGAAATGTCATATGGTATGCTCCCAAAGAAGTTGAACTCTATGACTCATTCGTGTTATCTTAACTCTTCGCATAACTGAACTTCAAAACTCCTGCAATAAGTTTAACATTCATTAAGTTTTCTCGTTATCCTTGTTTATTGTAGTATTTATGAGAGCATTTAACACTCCAGCTAATGTTTCCATCTTATATTCTACATTATTGTGAAATCTTATTTCGTGCTTCTTTCCATCTATTTCAAGCTCCATGAAATCTGTTTCGTCAGTTATAACGAATGAAGCATAGTATTAAAGTCAACCATTCTGAATGCAAGTGGCTCATTCTGTAGACCTAAGTTTGTTTGTAGTTTTACTGTCCCGTATTCGTTTGGGTCTGTACTTTGCAAATAGAACAACATTTTATTCTCATTAAAATATGAGTATAGCTGCATATGCGTATGAAGCTGACAGAGCTAAACGTTTATATTTTGGTCAATACTCTCTCACACTTACTGACAAATATATTGTTATCAGTGATGGAAATACCGAGAAATACATAACATGGAAGGACTATGAAAAGTTTGACCCCATTTTAACTCCATGCACTATGCCATTCATTGTAAATGGTGAAGTTGTCATGAAGAACGACACAACAGTATATATAGTCTGTTATGAAGCGTTAGAATATATGTTGAATTATAATCCCGAAAGATTTGACCCAAGCACTACGCCATGTACAATGCCTTTTATTAAGGATGGTGAAATCGTAAGAGTTCCGAATTCAACGGTTTACACAGCTGTTCAAAACAGTTTACAAAACATTTTAGCGAATATCTTTAATTCAGAAACTACAGAAATAAAATTACCATATATAACAGATGCTAAAGAAATTAAATCAAAAACGACAACATTATTTACGTCACTTAATGATTTAATGACTTATATCATTAATATTCCTGCACCAACTACAGCATTTGATCCAAACTCGACGGTTTGCAGTGTACCTTTCATAAAGTCGCAAACGGACTCTTTGAGTCCTGAAGGTCTTTCAGACCGAAGCGACCAGGGCGAAGCCCATGACAGTTCATTAATTACTTTAAGGGATTCAACAGTTAATGAATCATTAAAGGCGTCATTAATGAAAATCATTGATTTTAATTCATTCACGAATACATATAATTCATTCATTAATGTTTCATATGCTTCTAAAGAAGGTGAGCCAAAAACTATCGATAAAGCGGTGTATGAAATAAAAGCATCAACGACGAAATTGAATTCGTTAACTTTTGACGGTGATAGTTTCGTTAATGACATAACATCGGGGAAAACAATTTTAACGAAAGAATATTTAAAATCTCATGTTAGTGAGTTCGTTGAAATTGAAAAAGAAGGTGGAATTAAGTTCGATCCACTGAATTTCATTTTCAGCTTAGCGAATGCGGGTGTTAGTTTCGCTGAATGGACAACTATACAGAGTGAAATAAATGCAATATGGACGTTTTTGGGGTCAAAAGCGGGAATGGGTGAGCTTGTAAATGCTGCAAGAACATTAGGTGAAACAGGAAATTTTGTAGATGGTTTTAAAAGACTTGTTTCAAATGTTTTAACAAACACAAAGAAATTATTTAGATATACCATACATAACGGACGGATTTTCGAACAGGTAGCAACAAACCCTCCGGTTATGGCTGCGTTGATGATGGTTAGAGATATAAAACCACGTAACGACGGGAACGAAGAACATGAACAACAGAGCCCAACGGGCTCAGAGCCACATAGTGGCGAGGATACTGGTCGGGTTATTCAAGACATTAAAAACGTGTATCCTGAAGTTATTGATTTATTTAGAGGAGTTAATGATTCAATTTCAAAACATTCTATAACCCTCGATGAAGAGAATAAATTAACAGATTATATATTCGTCATTATTGCAGAATTAATGAAGAGAATAAATGAAAAAGGAATTGGTGATATCATTAATGTCAGCGATGTAATGATGAAAAGAAATTTTGACTCATTATTTACAAAACCGAAAACAGAATATAGTCTTTATGACGTAATTACCGAATTAATGAAAAAGATTAATGATAATAAGAGTTCTGGCGGAAGAGTTGAATTAGAAGTGAATGATGTTAATGAGAAATTAGCCGAAAAAGCAAACAAAAATGAGCTTTTAGCTCTGAGTGATAAAGTCAAGAACCACGTTCATTATATAACTTCAGACGAACAGATTATAACGGACTACCATGGATATTTAACACGAAGTGATGAAGTGAAGACGGAAGACCCCAATGAAAGAAGATATAAATACATTCGTGCTAAAGGTTATGACATAAGCTGTACTGTACAGTATGACACGGGTAAAGCACCAGAAGCATTTAGTTATAACGATGAAATTTATGCCTCTACTTTCTCTGTTAAAGGTGTATTAGTTGAACCAAGATTTACTTTGAGAGTTAAGTCAAAAATAACGTTTGAAGATGCTATTAAAAGTAAAGCTGACAAAGTTGAACTCGAAGCAATGAACAAAGTTTTGAAATCTCATAAACACAACATCTCCGATATAAATGAACTTCAAGCTACATTAGACAGTAAAGCCGACAAGAACCATACACATAAATCCTTCACTACTGTTAGAGCAGACGACATAATATTGAACTATACCCTTGGTTCAAGTGCACCATTAGAAAATCCAAGTACAAGCGTAAAAGATACACTAAACTCCTTAAATAGTAAATGTATGAACATTGAAGGTCATGCCAGAAACTTTGAAACCCATGAACTACCAGCAATGTTAGAGAAGAAAGCAGACAAGAACCATACACATACAAGTTTTACAACTGTTGCTATAGAAAGTATTGAAGGAACGGTTGAAGAACCTGATGGGGATGTATTATATTGTAAACCTCCTAACTTTCCACAAGGTTTAACATCGGAGGAAAACATAACGACGATGAGAAACATTAGATGTAAAGATGTTTATGTCATGAAGGATGAACATAATATTAAATTCACTGCTCAAGATTTATATGACAAGAAGGCTGACAAAACAGAGCTTCAAACATTAAAGACTGAAATACTTCAAACATTATATCCTGCAGGCTCTATTTATACGTCAATGAACTCAATAAATCCAGCAACAGTTCTGGGTTTCGGTACGTGGGAGCAGATTGTAGATAAATTCTTATACTGTGCGAACTCTTCAAAGCAAACAGGTGGTTCGAAGAAAATTACTGAAGCAAACCTTCCACCGCACACTCATACAGGAACTACAAACACAACAGGTAGTCATTCACATTCAATAACAAAAAGAGGTTATACAAATCTTGCAGCAGGTTCGGATAGACAGGGAATGCATAGATATGATATTTCAAGTGACCCAGTAGATTCAAGCGCAGGTATTTTCTGTGGAACCGCAGGAAATCATTCACACACTTTCACAACAAATCCAACAGGCTCGGGTGAAGATTATATGCCACCATTTGTGACTGTATTTGCATGGTACCGCGTTCAATGAACGCGCTTGAGCCTAGAATAAAATCTTTAACTTTACATAAATGAGCTTGAAAGAAGTATTCGAACAACATCCATGGAGGTCATTTAAGAAGTTCAATGAAGCTGCAAAGAGTTCGGGATTTACTAACAGAGCTGAAGTGAAAAGGTTCTTTGACAAAAATGTTGTACATCAAACAAAAATAAATCCTTACGACTACTTTTTACCAATTTACTCCAACACTCCTGACGCATACCAATTTGACACTCTCATTCAAAGCAGAAAATGTGGTCATAAACCATTCCTCATCTTCATAAATGTTAACACTCGTAAAGCATATGCGTATATAATGAGAAATAAAGGAACTCATGAAGTGTTAAGAGTTTTACAAAAGTTTGTAGCAGAACATAGCCCAAGTATTTTAACATCAGACCAAGACGGTGCATACCTCAGCAACGAAATCACAGAATTTCTCATTAAGCATAACATAACTCACTACACTACTGAAGACCATAACCATAACATACTCGGTATCATTAACCGCTTCATAAGGACTCTCAGAGATTTAAATCAAGAGCGAGACTTTACCGAAGAAACAATGAAACATTTTCTCGAAGTATATAATTCCTCAACACATTCTACAACAGGACATACACCAAATTCAATGACACAACAACAAGAAGAAAAGTATATACAAAAGAAACGAAGCCAAACACAAAATATCAGAAATTCAACACAATTTACTCTCATTCCTGGTACAAAAGTTCGTGTAGTTCTTGACGACAAACCATTGACAAAGAAACGTTTAAGGTTAAGTCGAAATTATTATATCGTAGACTCTACGCAAGGTAATGGATATCTTATAAAAGCTGCTGACGACTCCATAGCATTTTACCCTCGACATAAATTAGTCGAAAGTAGTAATGGCAAACTTGCTGAAACCATTGACGAAGCAAAGCGAGGAGTGGTTATTGAAATACTTGACTACAACATAAACGATGACACTTATAAAGTAAGATATGAAGGAGGCGTTGAAGATGTTATACCATCTAAGAACTTGAGAGAATCTAAACCAACTCATCTGGGACCATTAGAGCGGGAGTACTGGAAAGATAAAAACATGCCAGAAAGAATAAGAAAATTCTTCTAAACTTTTTCGTTGGATGTAAATCAGACATGAATGAGAACAGTCATGTATTATTAATGGTACCATTTATTTTTGTCATAAATTTACACCAAAAATAAGCCGCTAGCGGCAAGGGCGAAGCCCATGTTTAGGTGAAGAGGTGAGATGTCACCCGTTTTTTCACCTGTTTTCTCACCCTCAGCCGCTAAGCGGCGAGACCCAAAGGGTCTTGAATTTGTCATGAATTTCCTTAAGATAGAAAAAATAAAATTAGTTTTATTTTTATTTATTTTTTTATTTTGTATGTAAGAACAGAAATGTCAGTCGAAGCAAAAACATTCACTAACAAATATAATGGCGAAACATTCACAAAATGCACTTATAACGGTATTGAAGTCTTACGTAGAGACAAGGATGGTTACATTAATGCAACAAATATGTGTCAGCAGTTTAGGAAAGACTTTAGAAAGTTGTTGGAAAATAAGTCCTGGGAAGAGTATTATAAGGCATTTTGTGAAGAATATAGCAACAGTCCGAATTCCGGCGGTTGCTTTTTATACAAAATTCATGCAGGAATTCCTGATGAAATCAAACAGGTTAGAGGAACGTATGTAGACCCAAGACTTATAAACTATATAGCAATGTGGGCTTCTCCAAAATATTGCATAGCAGTTGGAAAAATTATGGACTCCATAGACAAGAAAGTTCATGAGAAGTTAGATGAAGAAGAACTCGAAGATACAGTGGAGAATGCTAAACCTTTGTTCGAAGAAGAAGTTGGAAAAATGTGTGAAAAACAATTAGAACATGAACGTGAGATATATTATGGTTATAGAGATTCTCCATACGAACTAGACCAATGGGAACAAGAAGATTTAAAGAGAGAATTTAGAGAATATGAACTCGCTAAGATAGCATTTGAAGCTGCAGAAAAGAAGTTAAAAGTTTGGGGTCGTTTTGTACAAAAATATTGTGAGTAAATGAACCATTTATTTTTATTGAATTCAGTAAAAATATATTATAGGTGAAGAGGTGAGATGTCACCCGTTTTCTCACCTGTTTTCTCACCCCAGTTTTTCACAAGCGTTTTACATGAATTGTACGATGTATATTTGAAATCCTAAACAATTTCGTAGCTTCTATTTCTTCTGTCAGTATGTCAAAAGTTTTAACAATGCCGAAAGTTTCTTTATATTTCTTCTTGACGTCAGATAGAAGGAAATCGTCAGCAGTTGGATAGTTTTTGTTCAGAAATGCTAACATGTCCATTTTATTTTCTGCTGGCTTTTCTGCTTCTTTCTTTAAGTCTGCATAGTCGTTTCGCATTCTTTCTATCTCTTTGACGGAGTAGTTATATTTCCTTAATTGCTGCTTTACATTTAGAACATTGCGGATTCATTTTTGCGTTATATTCTGAAACCTTACCTGCTAAAACAACTAAGGCGTCAATGGTTTTCTTTAACTCAAAAGCAGTTGGTCTTATCTGTTCGTTCCATATTTTACCTCTTCTATCTTTATCTCTTATCTGCCATACACATTCAGCAACTAACGAAACAAAGTTATCGTAGGTCTTAAACTCCCCGGATTTATATATGTCAGAAACATTCTTATATACCATGTCGCAATCTTTGTCCATAACCTTATGGTTGCAATGAAATCCTAGAAACTCATAGTTTACCTTTCGAATGAACTTCTTTATTTCTACTGAGTCAGTTGGTTTCACTTCTATTTCATCGAATTCAGGAATAGTTAGTTTTTGATGCTGAATTTCAGGTAGTTTAGGTAAATGGTCAATAATGTCCTGCATTTCATAAAGATACTGTTCATTTGTTTCATCTTTCGCACTACAGTCTAAATTACTTGTTAAAAGTTCTTGCTTTATCTTCTGGATTTTTGTTTCGAAAGTATATGAAGAAGGAATGAAGCTTTTCATCTCTACTAACATAGATGTTGGATTCATGACTAATGAGTTTGGTGAAGTTGTTGTGGACAGAGTCCCGCCGTTCGCGGCTTGAATTGTTGTTGTGCCGATTGTTGAAATCATATCTTTACATACAAAATAAAAAAATAAATAAAAATAAAACTAACGTTATTTTTCTATCTTAAGGAAATTCATGAAAATTCAAGAGGTGAGAAATTAGGTGAAAAAAGAGGTGACATCTCACCTCTTCACCTATAATATATTTTTGGTCATTTACACTCATTTACGAAGAAGTTATGACAAAGCATTTACGAAGAAGTTATGACAAAGCATTTACGAAGAAGTTATGACAAAGCATTTACGAAGAAGTTATGACAAAGCATTTACGAAGAAGTTATGAAAAGAGGTCACGAGGGTGAAAAAGAGGTGAGAAAACAGGTGACATCTCACCTCTTCACCTAAATTATATTTTAGGTCAAAGCTTCCACGAGAGAAAAGATTCCTCATTCGCTAAGGATTCCAAAAATGAAAAAATCATTGATTTCGGCTGAGAAAAAACAGCAAAACCCTTCTTCCACGGGAACAAAGAAATAAAGAAGAAATAAAGTAAATTTTTTATTTATTCCCGTGGAAGATAGAGCACTTTTATGACACTTTTTATTCACGACAAACAAGACAAATAAAGAAAATAAGAAAATACGGCGCTGTCGCGGTTCGAACCACAGACCCTGACCCCTCCATAACACCACCTTAGACCACTGTGCTACGTAGCCTGTCGACATAAGATTTTATAAATTGCATATTTGACGTAAATTTATTTCCATCTGGCTTCCCACTGCATAAGATATTCATACGTGTTTGTAAGACATTCATTAAACTTCTTTTCTATTGCATCTAATCTTGCGTTATTTTTTTCAATAACTTGTCTGTATTCTTCATCATCTCCAGCAGTGTTTGGGTCTTCACGTTTAAAATATTCATGTTAACCAATTTTTTATCTACAAATTTTATTAGTGTTTGATTCACTTCGTTATGATAACGGTCATATTCTTTCAATACGTAAGTGAAGACAAAATGCGTCGTACCTTCAATCTTAAAGCTTAAAGAACTTTCAACACAGTTTTGAGGGTCTGTCAGTGCGTCAATGAGATAGTATTCGAAGTCAGTCAATAATCTTTTTAAAGTCATTTCATACAGGATAAAATTTAATGTTGTGAAGAAATAGTGTTTATCTCAGAAAAAATAAAGTTAGTTTTTATTTTATTTATTTTTTTATCCTGTATGTAAGAACAGTAATGTCAACATTAGAGAACACAACAACTGCTATCGTTTCATTGAAGCCATTAAATGAAGAATACGAATACATACAATATAACAAACAATTGAGACTCATTCGTTCAGTCAAAGATGATATGTATCAAATGCAAAGTATAATGAACGCTCTTCGTTCTACAAAGCAAGCATATCATTGGTTTTGAAAACCAACAGCTAAAGAACTTTTAGAAAGAATTTCCTCATATGATTGCTTCCTCGGAAAACCGAGGGAAGAGATTCCATTCGAAAATCGCAAGAATTTGGCTCCTGGTTTGAAAGGTTATTATGTTCATAGACTTTTAGTAAATGCTGTAGCAATGTGGGCTTCACCTCGTTATGCTTGTTATATTTTCATGATGTTAGATGAACTATATAAAGCAGAACGTGGAGAGATGGAAAAGAAACTTCAAGCAAAAGATGAAGTCATTGAATCCAAAGACAAAAGCATACAGAAAAGAATACCACGTTCAGTACCAAAAGGAAAGGAAAAGAGTTATAAGTATATGATTTATACTGAAGAGTTGGAGAAAGAAGAAGATAGAGATATGGTTATGTTGCATTTAGTCAGAAGAAACAACAAAAGCTTTTACGACCTTGCTAAAATATATAAATCTGACAGAAACTGGTTCTATCGTGAAAACTTACCGATTTCAATGACACCGAATGAGCAAATAAAAAAATTGTCAAAAATACTCTTCCTCAAACACACTATGACATCAAAGGTTGCACAATACTTACCTTCAAAGAAGACTTAACATTACTGAAGGAAAAAAATAACAGAATATTTCGATAACTTCAAAGAGGAAGAATGAAGTCACGACAACATTAACGAAGAAGTCACGACAACATTAACGAAGAGAGAATGAGGTGAAAAAACAGACCCAAAGGGTCAGAGCCGCAAAGCGGCTAGGTGATATCTCACCTCTTCACCAAAAATATATTTTTGGTTAAATAGCTTCAGGGTCAATTTCTTCAACCATTTCACTTCCTTCGTCAATGTCAATTGAAGCTTCTTCAACCTTTGGTAAGAACTTTTGTATAACATCTTTGTTCGTTATTGTCTTCAGAGATGAAGGATAATATTTCACAGATGTTTCACCCTTCTTATATTCTTTCTGTTCGGAAAGATTCATAGCAATACTGAAGAAGTCAATGTTGGAGTTCTTTATGAACAGTATAGTGTGTATCTTTGACATTCACGAAGAAACCCTTTTGTTTCAAAACTACTGCTAACTCTTGTGAAGTATAACGTTTGCGGTCAATGACGATAGCTAATGGTCTGACATACTGACCAAACTTAGATTCTTTCACAAACTCTTGTTAAAGATAACATTAACGTTTGAAGCATTATTGAACTCATTCTTGATGGCAGTAGCGAGAGCATTGTATGAAAAGAACTTGCAATCTTGCATGGTTTCATTAAAATAAAAATATTAAATTATTTTGAAAAATAACTTAAAAAAATCTAATCTAATTTTTTCAAAAATATTTTTTTTATTTCCTACTAAAGATGTATCGGAAGTTGTCTAAGTTAGAACACTCGGAAATAAAACAACTTCTACAGAAGCTAATATAGATGTTGCAAAGCATTACGCAACAAACAAAAAAGCACTCGCTGACTTCATTAAAGACTATAATGGTGCAATAAGTTATGATAGAATTCATGAGTTCATAAAGCCGCAACGCGGCGAGGACGAAGTCCATGCAAGAGCATTTCCTTTAAATGACATTGCTATTGACTTATATCATAGACGTTCATACCTCATGAAGTAAGAAGAGAGATGTTTGACATAACAAATGCAAACGTTGGTGAAACACGAAAGAGAGATGACACACTGAAACAACAGAGAAGAGAGATGTTTAAAAGTGCTATAGAACAAGTTCGCAAAGCTAACGATGTCATTCGTTCCATTGACGACAAACCAAAAGAAGGTGAGAGATGGTTAAAGAAAGATGAAGAGAATAGGAAGAGAAATGTGAAGTCAGGCAATAGACTCATTGACTTTAACATCGAAGCTTTAGATGAACCAAACAGAGACTACTTACACAAACATTTCGGTAAGGTTTTCATGAGACTCTTAGAGAAAATTAAAATAAACTCGCAACAGAGATGGATGGTATGTTATAAACTTGGTGGAAAGTATGAATGTTCTACGTTAAACCTCAATAATATTGGAACATTACTACATCAGCTCTTGAAGGAGAACTTTATATCAGAGATAGAAGCAAATGCTGCAGGTATTGTTGAAATGCACTATGACTTCTTCTTGACAAACATAAAGAATCTTACCGAAATAAAGATGTATGATTTAACAGAATATGAAGGCTTAACGATGTCAGATGTAAAGAAAGGCAAACCAAAAAAGAGACCATATAGAGATGAAAGCACACTGACAAATGACCAGAAAGCCATTTTGGAAGCTCTTAAGCAAACAGGAAACCCAGCACTTATAGAAAGCTTTTGGAAAGATAATGGTGAAAAGAAGTTTTATAAGAAGAGAAGCGGTCAGTTCTGGAAGTATCTTTGCACATTACCTATAAATCTTGAACGCTACCAAATCTTCAATGAACTGAACAAAAGAACTGCAACACTTATGACAGAGGACAATTGTTTCGTTTATGCTTGCATTCAGGCTGGAGTAAATGAAGAAACTATTGACCACATGAGAGAAGTCATTCGTGTTAGAGACTTTCCTCAAAGTAAAGTACAAGAAATTTCCGATTCAACAGGTATAGCATTTAATGTTACCATTGGTTATTTCAATGACTCAAGACATAATGAAATAAAGAGATATATACCAAAAGAATGCGAAACTGTTAGAACTATTGACTTACTTCTTGTTGAAGACCACTACATGCTAAATGAAAGATTACCAATGACAACATACTTCATTCGAAACTATATAGAAATCTTGAAGGAGTGTGGTGGAATGAACATTGAGAAACAGATGAAGATTTATACAAAGAGAGAAGATAAATATGTAGTTCGTTATGATAGAACAACACCGCTATGGGATGTTATGAAAACATTGTGGGAGTGCAAATATTTCGAACCTATTTCTTATGGAGAACTTTTCACATATACTACTGACTTATATAAACAGAACCTTGCACCATTTAAAGATTTGACATATGCTCCAAAGTATTGTGTACAACTGAAGAAGAAAGCAGAGTCAAAAGAAGTAAATAAAGCTAAATGTAAATTCATTCCTGAGCACGTTTTCTTTGCTGACTTTGAGTGTAGTACAGATGGCTTTCATAAAGCTTTTAACATCTGTTATGACAGTGAAGATGGTTCAGTGAGTGAAAGCATTTGGGGTCAAAACTGTGCAACAGAATTTTTGGAAAGACTTCCTGACAAGAGTTTAATATATTTCCACAACCTCAGTTATGACATAAACTTCATCTTAAGACACATGACAGAAGTGAAAGGAACTCCCATCATTAAAGGTTCACGAACAATGCAAATAACTGGTTTATATAAAGGACGGGCAATTATTATAAAAGACTCTTACAGTGTTATAAATAAGAAGCTTAAACTATTTCCTGCTATGTTTAACTTACAAACAGGACCGAAAGAAGTATTTCCATATAACTACTACAGCAGTGTTTTGTTAGCAAATGACAACAGAACTGGTGTCATTTCTGAAGCATGTAAGTTTATCCATGATGCAGATACATTCATGAAAAACATAGATTCCATCAAAGGTTGCAGAATAGATGAAAACCACTTCGACTTAGAAAAATATAGCACGTTTTACTGCAAACAAGATGTAAGAATTTTAAGAGAAGGTTTTGTAAAGTTCCGCAATGACTTATTGAAAGAGTTTGATTTAAACGTTTATGACTACGTTAGTATTTGTTCTATTGCTAACAAATTGTTTGAGAACAGAGTATACTTCCCGAATGGAAATCTTTATGACCTCTCAAATAAACCAAGAGAATTTATTTCGAGATGCATTCAAGGTGGAAGATGTATGTTGTCAGATAACATGAAACAAAAGAGCAAAAAGAAACTCATTGCTGACTTCGACACTGTTTCATTATATCCTTCAGCTATAGCAAGACTTTATACTTTAGAAGGAATTCCAAAAGTATTGAAGGAAGAAATGTTAAGCACAGAGTATCTCATGAGACATTTATTCGATGATGACCAAAAGGAACCCATTGGTGAAAAGTTTATGTCTGGCTTCTTTGTTCTCATTAAGATAACAGAGATTGGTATACCCAGACACTTTCATTTAATAGTTTGCGACCCTGAACTAAATCCAGAACTTAACGTTCCAAGAAGTTCAAACACTTGCTGTCTCATGTATGTTGACCATATAACATTACAAGACCTCATAAAATATCAATGTGTCAAATGTGAAGTGTTGCAAGGATACTATTACGATGGAAACAGAGATATGAGAATAAGAGATGAAGTAAAGAAGTTGTTTGAGTTAAGGTTAAAGTATAAGAAAGAAGGAAACCCCTTACAAGAAATTATAAAACTCATTCTGAACAGCATTTATGGCAAAACTATTCTATCTCCTATTGAGTCAAAAATAACCATAGTAAATGACAAAGATGCTATAAGATATGCTATAAGAAATTACAACCATATAGTGAAGTTCGAAGGTTTGGATGGTTCAGATAAAACTATTTTCAAGCTAACGAAAAGCATTTGCAGACACTTTAACTTCTGTCCACTTGGTGTTAATATTCTGTCTATGTCAAAACGTATTATGAATGAAGTATTCTGTACTGCTGAAGATATGGGACTTCAAATATTTTACCAGGATACCGACAGTATGCACTTATATAATGAAGACATACCAAAGCTTGCAGCAGAGTTTAAGAAGAGATATGGTCGCGAACTTATAGGAAAGAACCTTGGTCAATTTCATAGCGACTTTGCAGAAATAACACCTGGAAAACAAAGTTTAGCTTATAAAAGTATTTTCTGTGGAAAGAAGACCTACATAGACTTACTCACTAACGATTTAAATGAAGTTGCATTTCACTGCAGAATGAAAGGCGTGAAGCAAGATGTTATTGCTTTAACCGCTAATGAAATGTTTCCTGAAGCTATACAATGCTATTACAATGAAGATAAGAACATTCACATACCTGTTGGAACATATGACAAAGACTCTGAGTTCAGTTTAATGAAACTTTACAAAGCACTTTATGATGGTCAAGAGATTGCATTCGACTTATGTAAGTCATGTCAACCTTGCTTTGCTGAAAAGTTCAACTTTTCAATAACGACTAAAACAAGCTTTATTCGTAAGTTGAAGTTCTGAGGTCATGGGCTTCGCCCTTGCCGCTAGCGGCTTATTTTTGTCAGCAATGAGGTCATGAATGAGGTCATAGGCTTCGCCCTTGCCGCTAGCGGCTTATTTTTGTCAGCAATGAGGTCATTCGTGATAAAAATAAAGCTAGCGTAGATTTTACAATACTGCGATGGTAGAGTTTAAGAGTTGTGCTTCAATGTAGAGACAGTCCTTCCCATCTGGAGGCAAGAACACTGGACATTTATGGTCATGAGTGGAGAACATGTCTATCCAAAACTCACGATTGAAGCCAGTTAATTTATAGTATTTAGGGTTAGGAAGTGGTGAAGTTCTTGTATGACCAATGAACTCATTTTCAACGCCTTTGGCTATATTAGAGTAAAGTATTGCTTGCTTTCTATCCCAAATGCCAGGTGTTACAATCTTTGAAAATTCATTTTTCCTCGGAAGCATTGCATCATAATTGAAAACATTCTTAAAATCATCACTTGGTTCAGAGATTTGAAATCTTATACGTAATGGATTTTTTTCTTTTTAGCGACTTCATTGAATGGTGAGAATACAATGAATTGACAGTCATGAGTTCCATCTTCATTTTCATTAAATTCATAATGAAAGTCTATAAGTTGTGGCTGACTACCTTCCTTCAGTTGTGCAAGAAACTCACGTAAAGGCTGTAAAGTTTGTACTTCAATGTTGAACTTTTTCTCGAACATCTCATTAAATGAAATCATACATTGCAACAATGTTGTATCGTCTTTAAAGTATTTGTATATGTGAATGTTTTGGGCGCTTAAAGACTGTTCGTCATTTTCTATCTCGACTTGAAGTATAAAGTCAACCTTTCTGAAAGCACGTGTTATATACATAGATGTTATGCCAATGTACTTCTCTTCATTTATGTTCACAATCCAGTCTGTTGGAAACTTAAACGTTACTCTGTTCCCCTTTATTTTGACGTCAGGGTTTTCACTACTGAACGCAACAGATAAAGGTATTTGTCTATACATTTAGTTTGGATAAAAATAAACCATTTACTCTTTCTTTGCTTCAGCTTCCTTTGCTTTTTGTTCTTCCTTTGCTTTTGCTTCTTCTCTAGCTTTTTTCGCCAGCAAACGTGGGTTCTTCTGTCTTCCAGCAGCTAATGCAGCTAGTTGTTTTTCACTAAGTTTTCTCTTTGGTCTCTCTGGCTTTTGTTCTTGTTTTTGTTCCTTCAGTTCGGATAAAATTTGCTCACGAATTTCTTTCTTCAATGCTTCAACATCTATGACCCCTTGGGTCTTGTCCATATGACTTGTCTGAGTCATTTGACTGTAGATAAAAAACTAAATTAAAACTTTAACCGATGTAAAATGAGCTTGTCAAAATCAGAACGAGAGTCTATTATATTAAATGACGCCAGAGGAATACAACATCCTTTCTATTACGTAAGTCAGAGTAAAGATGGTAAAATATACGTAAGAAAAAGAAAGGTTCCATTAGCGAATACAGAGAGCGACAACATTAAGGTGCATGGCAAGGGTGAAGTCCACGAAGCCCATATAAAACCTTCTGTTCAAACTGAAAAGTCAATAGAACAAGAAGAAAAGAAGCCAGATGTTCTTTCAATAACGAACCAAGAGCTTATTGCAAAGTTCGTGAATTTCATTGAAAAGCAAACCGAGTCAAAGAACCCTGACCCGCCAGTGAAAGAAGTTGAGACAAAAGAGAATGTACAGTTCATTGAAAATGTCAAGAAACAACTTCCACCACGAATGCCAAGAAGAAGAGTGAGAATAATGAAGTAAATAGATATTTTTATCTGAAGTAAATACATGCAGAACGAACAGCTAAACGAATTTACTCCAGCAGAGCATATTCATCAGATTCGCTCATATTTCGATATCATAGACAATGCAGTTCAAATTGGTGACACTAATAGAAAATATTCTGACGCAAAGATTCCATCACAACCTGGAACTGCTAAAGATAACACATGGGTAACATTCAATCTCTCACCTCCTGGTGAAAATATGTTGGACCTTTACAATACATTCATTACGTATAAAATGGAAGGTCAATTTATTGTAGATAAAGAAATTGGTTCAGGTTCCAATAAAACAAACCCACCAGGATTTTGGATTGGTTTCGATGACGCTTTCTATGCAGTTGCTGGATATCAAATCCTTGCAAATGGTCGTATCGTATATTCTCAAGACAACGCAAGAGAAGAAGCATATATAACTTCAAACTCACAAACTACCGAACAAATAAAGAAAGTAGATGTTTTTTCAAAGACTCGACATGAAGATGTATGGAGTCATTCTGGAACATGCAGAACAGGACAAATTGTTAGTGGTCCAATTACAGCAGGAAAATCATTTGATTTTAAGCTTCGTTTAAGAATTCCTGTTAGAAGATTCCTTCCATTAGAAGCTATTCGATTTATTCCAGCTTTTGCAGGAAACATTCAGCTTAAAGTAAAGTTCAGTAGCGACGCCTTACAATGCACATCTATATCTGTAAATGATATCATTGCTTTCAATCCAACTCTTAAAGTTGCATTTGCTTCAGATTCAAATCCACCGACAAATAAATTTGTTCCATGGAATGAACCATTCACTATGATAACGAAGGCAGTAGAAGCTAGTGGAACAGTTACTATTACAACTGTAAACCAGCAACTATTTCGAACAAAGATGGATTTTAATGAATGTTTCATTCATCCAAAGTCATTCTCTTTAGACCCTAACATTTATACAGAACTTGTAGAACATTATACAAACGAGGCTTTAGTTTTCCTGTTAAAGTTATGGATTGGATTCCTATGGATGGTTCATTCTCAAAGAATACAGATAGTTCAAGTGCAACATTTACAGCAGCTTATACGCCTATTAATGTTAAAAGTATTTGGGCACTATTTAGAAAGAAAGACAACTATTATGTTAATTTTGAGAACCCTAAGTTTAAATATCTTCAGCTTTCCATGGGAGCTTATGGAAATATGCCTGCAGAACCTGAAAAATCATATGGACCTGTATTTTATGAAATGGTTGCGAACGCTTGCAATACAAACAATGATATGATAGGATTTAATGAAGATGTTATGAGGTCATTGGTGGATGATGGTAGTGTGGAACATAAATGGGATAGCTATGACAACACACATTTCTTATGTGGTTTTCCAACAGAAGTGGACTTTTGCTTCCAGCAAGGTCAAACATCTACTGCTCCAATAACATACAAATTGTCTGTTAAAGGACCTATTGAACTAGCAACTGAAAACGTACCAAAGCCACTTATTGGATTTATGAGGGATTGTTGCTTTGCAATACAAGTAAGACAGTCAGGCATACCAATAATAAGACTTGACGACTATAACTTAGCCACGGACGACAGTGAGGAATAAAGGATGAACGTTTATTTTTAAAGCTTATAAATGAGTTCTTCATCAAGCTCTCGTGAACCTTCACCATCTATAAAACAAACTTTACCAAACGATTATGGAGCACCTATTGAATATTTCTTACGAGCTGCACAATGGCAAAGAGCAGTCTCACCAAGGTTAGGTGTTCCACCAGCTCCTGTCAAAAATAGCATTTGGTCAAGTCCTTATATAAAATATGGTCTCCCACTAGGTTTGCTAGCTACAGCAGGAGCAGTAATGATGTTGAAAAGAAATAAAGCAAATGTTGTAAATAATACTGAAGTAGCTGAATTTGAACAAACTCCGACACCATCGCCAAAACCAACGTCAAAACCAACGCCTTCACAAACAACACCTTCAATGACTCCTGAACCTATGGAAGTACAAACTCCTGTTCAAAAGTCAACTCCTAAACCGACTCCAACATTTAAACCAGAACCTACTCCTCAAATAAATCGTAAAACTCCTGCGTTTCCTTACTGAAAAAATAATGTTAGTTTTATTTTATTTGAACATTTTATTTAGAGTAAAATGACGACTAAAGTCACTGAAGCAATGAAACAAAAATTTTTGGTAGAATACATTAAATCAGGAGCGGTTCCAGAAGGTTTTTACGTTCATACTATGAAGGATGGTAGAGTTCAGTTTAGAAAGATAAAGCAACCATTAGATAGAGAAGGTATATTAAGGAAGATTAAACTTCATGAGGACAACATTGCTGAACTTAGGAAGAAGTTAGAAGAGTTGGAGAAAGGAAGAGAGTTATAAAGCAATGAATTCATGAGGTGAAAAAAGAGGTGAAAAAAGAGGTGAGATTTCACCACTTCACCTAAATTTATTTTTGCGCTATGTTTTCATACGTGTGAGGGTGGTGATATCATTAATTTTTAAGTTTATTTTTATATTTACTGAAAATTTTTATTTGGATGTAAATGACGAAAACTATTGAGATAACAAACTACAACGGTCATGAGTTCAAGAATTTGTTCTTCGTTCCTCGTGAAAATACATTCTATCAGATACGAGGGAGAAAGGGTAAAGTTAGTTTGAGCGTTTATGAAGGAATGAAGAATGGAAAGTTTATACAAGCATACGATACAAACGGTAAACGTGTTTCATTAGCTTTGTCAAAACTTACTAACATTTATTTTGACAGTGACTTTGACTCTGACGATTGGAGCGACAGCAGCGATACTGAAGAATATGAACTATTGTGTGAAGCACAGCAATGGGAAGAGTTGCAATACTTTTGTAAGTGAGAACGTTTATTTTTACAGTAGTAAGGTGAAGTGGTTGGCGGCTTTATAAATATTTAAGGTTAAGTTGGTGTTTGTGTTTGTGTTGTAAAATATACGTTAACGGTTTTGTAAAGTGTCAAATTCACAAGTATTGCGTACGGAGGAACGCAGTGCCTCCGTACACGAGACTTGTATACTAACTACTGATATATAATCAGTACCTCATAGCCTACAATTCCCCTTATTAGACTTCCAAACTTTGAGTTAATGTCTTGACATTAACTCAAAGTTTGGAAAACTTCTCGTAAGAATCAATCGTCAAAAACCTCGATTGCAGTTATATTCATTGTGTTAAAAAACATTAAAAATTATTAAAGATTTGTATAATATGATTAAAAATGGGAAATAATATGAGGCAATATAAAGGAATATGAATATTAAATAAATATATCTAAATAGAAAGAATCAGAAAAATCAAATTATTGGCGCCAAAAAATGTCACTTTTTTTGTGAGCCATTTCGGTATGAGATACATCTGTTATTTGATTTTTGAGTGAACTCAAATTCATTTGACTTTGAGGGTTATAAGCTGTTCCGTCTGCAGCTCCACCATAGCCTGCCATTTTCGCTAAAAGTGCCGCTCTTAAACCTCCACTCTGTGCACCAATAACTCGGTTTAAAAGCATAGGGTTGCTTGACATTTGTTGCAACATAGTGGGGTCATTCATCATTTGTTGTTGCAACTGTTGTTGTGGTGTCAGTTTTACTATTGGATGTTTCAATGCTCCCTTCCTCTTACGTATATTCTTACGTAGCTTACGTGGCATTTTAAGTGAAGTTAAAAAGCGGTTTTTGACAGATGTTTATATGACACTTTTTGTTCAGCACAAAAAACTACTCGGTCAAAGTGTTGTCAGTTTTGTAAAATAACCGTCCTATCTCATTCTATAAGGGGGAAAAGGCTTCTCAAAGTATACTTCCTTGGAACGCCTGTAACTTTTCCTGTAGCGACGATAGACCTTACTTGTCCGGACAAAGTTATACTATTTTGAGTGCTCTACAAAAAAGTCAACGGCGACGACTCTCAAAAACCGTTGTGTAAAAAGTTTTACCGTTGGACAAAAAAGTATATATAGAAAACAAAAAACGTTTATAGTTCATTCAATATTTGAGATGAAACGGTTTGCCAACGGTAACTATTAAATAAAATAAAAAAATAGAGGGGTCTCCGTTGACGAAAACGGTTTATTTTAAACTTTTCTATGAGTGGTCCGAAAAAAAAGTTCATTTTTCATAATGGAAGGAAGAACAAGTGTCGCAAACAATTCGTCGACTACCTCTGCAGTTAAAGTTCCTACAACTTATGTCTCACCATTCTCAAAACCCTTACGACCTCCTATAATACCAAAGCAACCTCCTCATACAATTCAAGACAAATTGTCCAACAATTTGAGTTCTTCTTCTTCTCAAAACACAACAGAAACATCTGAAACAGTTGTCCAAACAGCACCAGAACAAGTTTCACATAGTTCTACAATTCAAGACAAATTGTCCAACAATTTGAGTTCTTCGTCTTCTCAAAACACAACAGAAACATCTGAAACAGATGTACAGCCAATAGAACAAGATATAGTCTCTCAAATTACAAGTATGTTAACAAGAGCACAATTTCAAGATTTAATTTCTCTTGAACAATATTCGAGTAACGAAACACAAAGCGACGACTGTAACCTCTCGCTACCCGAATCCATTCAAAGAAAATACGCCATGAAAAGACTGAAATTGTTGTATAAACTTCTTAACAATTGGGGGGTCGAAGACAACTCAGATTATAGTGAAATGTTTAACAAAGTCATAGAATCTGTTAAACCAATTGAAAACGACATAAAAAATCCCGGTGTTCTTGTAGACCTTTTCGCCTCAAAATTACCAGTTACAACTAATCTAATAGCAATACAAGCTATAGAGCAATTTATTTTATGTTTTCCCAAGCAATATAGACAACACCTAAGGGAAACAAGAATAGGAAAATTTCAATTGGTGTATCCTACAACATACAACTATTACGAAGAAGCAAATGAATATGGAGAACTCTCATTCCATTTCACACTTTCAGTTCCTGAGGGAGAAGAAAAAGCAATCTATCATGTACAATCTCTTGCAGGATGTGAAGGAAAACCTCACATAATAACTACTATCATAAGACGAAATGGTGGAAGTGAACTCAAAATAAGAGTAATTAGGTTATTTTGCCGACCAAATATATTTACAAGGCAAAATATCATATTACATGTCAACCTATTATCAGTATGTTTTGATAAAAAAATTTTATCAAATATCATATTAAAATTAACATCTATATCTATATCAATATCTACACTATAAATTTTTTTATTCAATATCATAGATTTCAAAAATTTATTTCAATTTTAAATTAATTTATGGTTTTCATCAAAATTGTTTTTTATTAAAAAGCATGTTTCACAATTTTTACAGTTTCTTTCAAAAGTTATAAAAAGAGAGTCAATAAGAAATTTCAACGCTTCAAGAAGGAATCAAAGAAATCGACGAAGTTCCAGAATTTTATTCAACAATTCTTAATCAATTAACAAAAACTATACCGAAACTTATCTTACCATCCAAATCAAATCACATTGTTGCATGCTAAGTTCGGTCAACGATAGAAATTGAGTGGAAATTAATCATCGAGGAAGTACGATTATGTAAAGTAAAAAATGTTGTGGGATTTTTAATATTATATATTATTTTATAATAAATTTTTTTTGAGTCATTTTAAGAAGCACATATAATTTTTTGAATTTAAAAATTAAAGTAGTGTCAAACGAATTTATCACTTAATTTAATACTCAGATTTCTTAAAATTAATGAAAAAAAGGTTTTCTGAGAACTTTTGAGAATGGTTTTCAAATTCCATTATTGAAAATATATAGGTATTGTATGAAATTCAAACTCTATATTTATTAAAATTCTAAATTTTTAATAAAATAACTTTTCAGAGGAGTATGATTTTGAATGGTTGATTAATAAGTATAAAAATGTCTACGATTTTAAGGAGGGAATTGTTCCTTATGAGGTATACATCATAACTATATACCTCATAAGGAACAATTCCCTCTTGATAGCTGGGAAACTTTCTCTGAATAACTTATCATTTGGAGAAAGTTTCCCAGCTATCTATTAGAAACTAAAGGCTGTGAGGCACTAATATATAATCAGTGCCTCATAGCCTTTAGTTTCTTATTAAAAACGAGAAAACTTGTTCGAAATGATAAACAATTTCGAACAAGTTTTCTCGTTTTAAGGAGGGAATTGTTCCTTATGAGGTATACATCATAACTATATACCTCATAAGGAACAATTCCCTCTTGATATCCTGGATATTTTTGAATATATTTTTTTAATTAAAGTTCTCAAAAGTATTATCAAAAGTGATTTTTTAAAAATATCTCCAATTAATTAACTAATTAAAAGTATTATATTTTTAAAATTAAATAGTTTTTCAATTTTTTTGAAGGAATTGAGATACTTCCCACGACAATAAAATTGAGAGGTTTACATTATGACTGATCTTAGCATGCAACAACATTACATACGGAATAAACATTTAATCTTTTACCATTAAAATTATATTTATACGTTATTTAATTTTTTTACGTCTAAGTTGAATAGGATAATAGCCGAAGATATAAAGTAACTATAGTTTACAAGCTAAGGAACAAATCAGCATTGAAACTAAAAAATAACGTATTTGAATAATTTCGTAAAAAATTAGAATTACTCGATATTAAGCATATTGCTTTTCTATCATATATGCTTATATTCTACAATAGTGTTACCAAACATCGGGCAACATCATACGTATAATACAACTTTTTAATACTTGAACGTCAATTTGACAGACTCAAGTTTCGAATTAGAGACCAACTTTCATCAGCATAGTATATGTGCGCAAACTACTGCATAATGGTATGCTTATCTTTTCATTTTAAAAAATAACGTATTTGAATAATTTCGTAAAAAATTAGAATTACTCGATATTAAGCATATTGCTTTTCTATCATATATGCTTATATTCTACAATAGTGTTACCAAACATCGGGCAACATCATACGTATAATACAACTTTTTCGTACTTCTTTATCGAATTTAAATAGAACTAAGTTTTTATTTTAAATAAAAGAGAAATAATTCTAATTTATAATCTCATTATTAATTTATTCTCATTTTAATATTTCATCGATTTTTTATTATCGATATTCAATACAAATGAATTCATATTATAATAGTATCTAGTATAACTAGGTATTCTATCACAGTATTTCTTCAATTTATTATAATATTTCAGCATTTTTTAGTTTCAATGCTGATTTGTTCCTTAGCTTGTAAACTATAGTTACTTTATATCTTCGGCTATTATCCTATTAAACTTAGACGTAAAAAATTAAATAACGTATAAATATAATTTTAATGGTAAAAGATTAAATGTTTATTCCGTATGTAATGTGATTTGATTTGGATGGTAAGATAAGTTTCGGTATAGTTTTTGTTAATTGATTAAGAATTGTTGAATAAAATTCTGGAACTTCGTCAATTTCTTTGATTCCCTCTTCCTCGCAATACAACTCCATATCATTAACTTGTATTTAAAGGCTTCCATATACAAAACTATATATAATGTTTGAAAGTTAAATCCAATCTTTTTCTATTTCTAAAAAAATTGAGACCTAAACACGAGATAGCTTTCAGAAAATTTTCAGGGACATTTTTAATCATTTTTTTATTTATTGTAATATCTTTGTTATTAAATTTGAATTGTTTAATATTTGAATGTAAAGAATTGAATAGTAATAATTTTAGTTTTAATACATAGCTAATTGCTAAGCAAAATAATTAATTTATTGTAATTTTGACATGTAAACTAAAGAGGAATTTAGCCGGCCAAATATATGTCACTTTTTGACTTCACCTCACTTCCACCATTTCGTCTTATGACACTACTGTTGCAATTGACAAACCTGCAAGAGTCGAAGACGATGTTTTGTTCGCGTCCATTGCTGGTTTTGGCATGGGAGAACCAATTCCAATTTCCCATTTCACAGAATACTCAGCACAACATTTTCAAAATGTAGAATTCGTGTTCTACGACCATCAAAAGTTCCTGCTAACAAAACCAAAGAAACAATTTGTCTCAATATTTGTTGCTGGTCATGTGGCTGACAAAGAGCCATCAGATACTGACTATGAAGAAGAGGAGGAGGAAGAAGAAAACGATAGCGATGTCGTTCTTATCGAATAAAAACTTTAATTTTTTACTATATAATTTTTTTAGTTCTCCTCTAGGTTTTCTTATGGGCTAGAGGGCACGAAGTGCCTGGAAGCCCCACCTACCTGACCTATATCTCAATTTTGATATTGCGAGATATTTTTGCTATCGGTTTCGCAATTTTGACACAATAGCAAGAGGGTTCTATAAGCATTATTATCAACGTAGAATCTGAATATCATATCAGAAAATGTCGCAAATCTGACATTTACCCGACCAAATAGCAAAAATAATTGAATACTTTTCGCAAAAACTTTAAAAATCGATAAAAATATGAAATATAGATATTAAAGAGACTTTTTATATAATATTCATAAAGATTTTCCAAAAATATGATACCGCAAAATTAAAAAAGTGACGTCTTGAGTGGAGTCAAAGGTCGAAATTGCTAGCGAAATGTTTTTTTAGCGAAATTGCGTATTGTACGTTTTTTTCGCAAAACGAAACCCTTAATGTGAAGCAAAAACTCCCGGACAAACAGTGGAAATTTTATATCTTTTCAAATTTGTAAATTTTATATTTTATCTGATGAATTACCTCTATCAACAGATGAACAATAAAACCACCTTTAAAAAAATTCAAAAGTGACAAATTTACAGCAAAAAATGGAAGAAGAGGAAGAAGGACCATCCTATTATGCATATTATGATCAAGAGAACGAGACATATTACTATTTCAATAATCAAACGAAAGAAACCTGCTGGATTTATCCAACAGATGGCGACGTTTTAGATCCACGAACTGGAGACATTTTTCCAGATCCAGACAAAGCTGAACCGGAGCCATATGGAAGGCGTTCTTCATATGATTCATCCGATATCAATTCTGTCTCAAATTCGTCAAAAATGAATCGTTCTACAGTAGCTTGGACGCCCAGACCTCGATTTTCCACATTGATTCTTAATTGTGGATCAAGTAGTACATTCAAAGTGTCAATTCCAGAAGAAGTTCTCAGGTATGATCCAAAATATCATCGCGCGCAAGAAGCAGGTCAAGTAATCACAAATGACAGCGAATCAAAGGACGACAGCGGAGGTACATCAGAAGAGAATTCTACTGATCCAAATCTTTCTGCAAAACCAAGAATATTCTCTTATGATCAAAAATTTCCTCGTAAACAGCAAAAGAGCATCAACTTAAGCTCCAACTCTAATTACATGGATACGAAGATACGCGAAAGTGCAAGCGGTGGCATTGCTCTTCAAGATTTTGCTCGAGAACATTTCAAAAAAGCTCATCGAGGTTTTTCAAGGCAATCTGTATCAATGGACACTCTGACATCATACGAAAAAGAGTGTATTTCCGAACCATTGCTCAGTAACCTCCCAGACAGCCTTCAAAAATCAGCAATTCATATGTTCAAACAAATTCTGGAATATACAGGAGCAAACGGCAAACAGAGAAACGACAACGCCTCAGTAGAGCTCGTTCGTACTGTTTTAAAGGACGACAGACTCATCGATGAGTGTTATTTTCAACTCATTAAGCAAACGAACGGAAATCCTCACAAAGATATTCTTGGCTACACATGGGAGTTGTTCTGCATAATCGCAACGATCTTCCCGTGCAGCAAAGATGTCGAAGTTTGGATCCAAGCTCATATTGCATCTTCAATTTCGAACGAAGACACAAAGATACGGCTTTTATGTACATTCACATATATCAGATTTACATCCCGATGCTCTACAGGCGAAACCATGCAAAATGTAACAGACGCGTACATCAAAGAAATTCCGATCCACTACAGAACTACGAATCTTACATTTGGCGTATCCCTGTACGAACTCATGTGGGGCCAGCGTCGTATCATGCCTCAATGTCCCTTGCCTTACTTCCTTGTCCAGATAATCAGAGCCCTCATCGACGCCGGCGCATTTACTAGGGAAGGAATCTTCCACATCACCGGAAACATCAAGATTGTCGACGAACTAGAGCGCGCGATCAACATGGGCGACGTTGTCCTCGACACAGCCGATGTTGACGACCTCGCATCACTTCTGAAGAGGTTTTTCAGAGAGTTAGTTGGTCGGGTCGTTCCACAGTCAGAGATTGGATACATGGCTCAGAGTATTAAAGATGGAACAGCGATTGACTTCGCTGCGAACCTTCCTCCAGTGAAGTCCATAACTTTGGCTTATTTGGTCGGATTTCTTCAGGAACTCGTTCAGCACCAGGACAAAACACACATGTCTCTGAAGAAACTGGCCGCTCTCTGGGCTCCGAACATCATGCAGGAGGATCTGAAGAATCCAAACAATATCATTGTGTCTGAAAAGTTCCTGGAAACATTGATTACAAACTGGGACGTGTCTGATGTTTATCCTTACAAAGGACAACTCTTGTGAGCAATTATATTTTGTGTTTTATGTATATATATAGTATATTGTTTATTTATAAAGTTATTTGAACTTTTCTCTAATGTATTTTCTTTATTTTTCAATGGATGCCAAATCTGTATGATGACTATGAATGTTTGTAAATATCATAAGTAACAGAAATCTATTTCGTATGTAGTAAAATGAACATGTATTTTGTAGGTTTTGATGCAGAACATGATCAGTAAATTGCATCATCAATTATGCTGGGAATTTGATTATCATGACATGTTGAAATAACAGAGAGTAGATTATGCAGAACTGAGTTATATTTGCAAAAAAGATTAAACTTTTTCTAATTCATATGTGTTCATTGAAATTTTTGATATTTTACACTAGATATTAATGGATTTTATACATAAATGGTTTCTAAGGGACATAAAACACAAAATCTATACATCTTAGATTAAACATTGAAAATTTTAGAATCACTGCTTCTTAAATCCCAACTCATAAAAATAATTAAATATAAATCATATAAGCAATCACAACTAGCAAACAAATGCAATATCTATAAGATAGAAAGCACATTATTATAAGTAAATACAAATAATTTCAAAAATAAAAAAAAGTATCAAAATTTTTTGAAGTAATTTAATAAAATAGCGGTAATTTTATAAAGAAAAGAAGAAATATTTATTAAAAGATATATGGAATTTAGATGGAAGCTGGTTCGCAAGGAGAGTTCTTATTCATGACAAGGGAAATAACCATTCCGTAAATGCCAAGGACTTCTCCGAAAATAAGAACAAGTGTGAGACCAATGAAAAGTTCTGGTGATTTAGCAAAAGCGATAATACCGTATTGACCAGCAATTCCGATTGTTGCACCAGCAGCTAAGCCGCAGACACCTACGCAAATGCCACCACTAAAGTTTGACCAAGCTGTTTTCATGTGATAATGTTCAGGAATAATATTTGACATAACAACGATTGAGAAAACGAGTCCGTAAATACCAATGATACCAGCCATAATTGGAGCAATCAGCGCTCGAACTATAACGGATTTATTGATAACTGAAGCTGAGCATAAGCCAATACCGCATTTTGCAGTGCCGATAGCACTTCCTGCGCAAGAAAGAACAATGCCGCATAAGATTCCTAAAAAGCCAATGAATGGGGTCCATGCGGGACATACTGTATCATCAAGTGCATAAGATGACATTGAAAGAGCAATGGTCAATTGAAAGAAAGGGTAATTTGGGGGTAATTTGGACGATATGTTGATCGTCCTCTGTTTGCTAGAAATTTCATTCACTGATTTTCTGGTGTGTTGAGTTGTATGATGGACAGAACTTCTTAGATTTGTAATAATTTTTGAGATTTATCAATGACGATTAATTGAATTTTTTGTCACTTTTGGACTTGTCAAACCAAAATGTGCTCTGGGTTTAAACTGGAATTTAGATCAAGTGACTATAAGATTTATAACTTCTGTGAATGTAATAAGTGTCATGTTATGATAAATATGATATTAGTTGCTGATTTATTAATTTTGCATTTGAATTATATTGCATATTAATCTATTCCAGATATATTTAAAGGTTTTAGCTTAGTGTAAGGCTATAGATGACCTAAGATAATCTAAATTAAACTAATAAAATCCAAAAGATTTTTTTAAATTCGAGATAAGATCAAATGAATAAGTTATTATTAATGTACTTTGAGTGTAGTTTTTATGTTGATAATGTCGCAAATTCTTTCATAATTTATTATTTTATCCGCCAAATATTGAAATTTTGTGTCAATTCAATAGTTTACACGCGAGAATTAATAAACTTGATTTAGTGCACGTTTAGAATGAGTGTTTCAACTACGCTTAGCTTCAACAAGAGTTTGAATGAGACAACAACTCGTTCAAAGCTAGATACATTACAAAGTGCAACACAGGATTTAATTGATCAAAAGGATGAAGAGATTCGAAGACTTAACGAACAAATTGATGAAGCCGAAAGAACATTATATGCTCTTGATAAAGAGGCAAAAGAGAATGCATCTACTCTTGAAGAAGAAATTGCTACATTAGAAAACCAGTTAAGTCAAGCAAAAGCAGATTCTGAAACTGAATTACAACAAATTAGACTGAAAAATGCACAAGAAATAGAAAATCTCAAAGCAAAACAACAACAAGAATTAGATAGTTTACGTGAAGAGCTCGAAGAAGCCCTCAAACAATCTGAAGAAATTGCAGCTACAAAACAAAGAGAATTGCGAACACAACGTGAATCAGAACTTCGAAAACTACAAGACCAGTTACGAGAAGCTCGCGAAAAAACAGCTGAATCAACTCTCGCAGCTGCTGAACAATGTGATGTTCGTCTCAAGCGTGCAAGAGCTATTGCAGATGAATACGCATCGCGTGTCGAGACATTAGAAGCTGAGCTCGCACGTCTCACAGAGCAACGCCGTACAGAGATGGAAGAAGCCACAAAAGCAATTGAATCCGCCAGCGAAGCACTCGATAACAGAGAGAGAGAAACACGCGAAGCAGCCGAGAAACTACGAAGAGATCTCGATGCGAAAGAGAAGGAACATAACATGAGAGTTGCTGAACTCAAAGCACAATTTGCCGAAGAAAAGGCAGCCCTTGAAGAAGAGTTAAAACAAGTAACGGAAGAAGCTCATTCACTCGAAGCCCAATACGCTCAGATCGAACGCCAGAACAAGACTCAATTACAGGCAACAATCAAAGATATAGAACAGTTAAGAAGTGCTGTTGAAGAGTCAAAGAGGGCTAACGAAGAAGAGAAATCTAAAGAGGCAGAAAGAAGAGCATATCTCAGAAAAGTTCAGAAAGAAAACGCAGCTCTCGAACAAGAGTTGGCGTTTGTTGAGGCGGAAATACTCAGATTAAAAGCTGATAACTCAGAGCTTAGGGAAGAACTACAGAGACTTGATGCTTTGGCTTATGGAAATAAGCCTGTTTCACCTAGAAAGAAGAAATCTCAATAAGAAATTTTATATATTGTTGTATGTGGTATTAAGATATATATTACTAATAATCCACTTGTATTTTAAGTAAATCATTATTTATAAGATATTTCTCTTTACTGTTTTGGAAGTAGCTTATCAAAAAGATTCATTGTAACTGTAACTAATCAAGAATTGTGATTATGTTACACATCTATCATCCAAAACTTATAAAATAGTTATGATTATATATTTAAAACTATATAAATATGGGCTCAATATCTAAATTTAGTGATATTTTCTTAATTTCCACATGGATTGCTGAATAATTTCATATTTTCAGAAGTTAATTTTGAAATTTTCATATGAAATATCAATAAAATTATAGTTACATAGATGTATGAAACACTCTGTAAATATAAGATTATAAATTTAGAGAGAAAACTAGAAAAAAGAAAATTTATAAGTTAATTCTTGAGAAGAGGTTGAGGATCCAACTTTTCCTCCTTCTTGCAGCAACCAGTAACCTTGTCGCCAACACCAGCGATGTTGTTGTGTGTTGTTGTGCCGAGGAGCATCATGACGAAGCCGCAGCCCTGAAGGATAGACCAAAGGGTCACGCCCTCACCGTACTTGTGGTGTGTTGGGTAGAAGATCGAAGCCATTGTGGCCCAAACGACGATTGTTCTGCAAGCATCGACTAATGTTCTTGCTGTAGCCGAAAGAGCCTTTGAGTAGACGAATGACGACCAGTTGAAGAAGGCGATGGAAATGAAGTATAAGAATTGTAAGACGGTGATCTGTGTGTTGTGGAATAACATGTAAACGGAGTTCTTGAGGTTTTCGTAGGATCCGTGGTCCTTGCCTGGGATTGCGTTGACAATTGGGAGAGCAACGGCGATGGACAAGATGGCGCCGGCAACACCTTCAGAGCCGACGAGGAATAAAGATGGAATTGGCTTAACTTGGCCGCCCTTGAGGAGCTTCTCCTCGAAAACGAACTGGATGGAGGAGAAAACCTGGGATAAGAGGGTCAAACCGATACCAAGGAGTGTATCCATGACGGAATGCTGTTCTTTGCCACTTGTAGCATCGCTGGCGACGGCTGAGCCACCGACCATGCACAAGCCGAGTAAGGCGAAGAGAACACCGACGACCTGGTTGAGCTTTGGCTTGCGGCCAAGGAAAACCCAAGCGAAAAGCATGGTAAAAACGATAACGAAGCCACGGAGGATCTGAATAACGGAGGCATTGCAGTAGACGAGGCCGATACCTGTGAATGTTGTGGAAAGAAGGTCGCAGGAAGCAAATAATGTTACAAAGAACGGGAACTTCCAGTTAAGGCCACCTGTTGGGTTTGATTCGGTTTCTTCACGTGTGACAAATTGAATTTTTGGCTCAGCTGGCTTGTCACTGACTTCTGAAACTGAGGAAATGATTTCATCTTCGACTTTCTTCTTTGTGCACTTGAAATAGAGAGCAAAGAGATAAAAGAATAACATACACATTGATTCACCGCAAAACATAACTAAAGTGCAAAGCCATGGCTTTCTATATAATTCGATTCCGCCGTCAATTGTTGTACCGCTTGTCTGGTACATAACTTTCTTGGAAATAGTGTTGAGGGAGCCAGTGCTAAGCATCAGGCCTGCAAGAGCAAGCTCGGCTGCGAGACTAACCATTAATAAATTTCATCGTTTTTCTCACAAATCATTGATAAATTGTAAACTAACATCGAGAATATTTGGCACATTTTAATAGTCTGGTAATATCCATTACTTTTTATTCCGAAGCGGTTCAATTTTGATTTTCTGAATGTTCTGATTTGTGATCAATCATCCGATGACAATCAAAACTTGATGAACGATTGGGTGTTATGGTCTGAAATGAAATATTTTCTCTGAACTGAGACGGTAATTCAGATTATGGAAACGATTTCTCAGATTCAAAATTGAACTGTTAGAAAAAGGTAGAAACATAGGAGTAAAATGCCATATTCCTCTGAAAAACCATCTTGATAGTTCGAAATAAGCTAAATTAATTTTGAATGATTTCTAAATTTGAGTTTACGAAGTTAAATCGAACAAAATTAGCTTAAATAGCAAAATTAATAGCTCACCAAAAATCAAGAATTTTTGAAAAATGTGTTTTTCCATAGAAAAATTGTGTTTTTTTCATTTCATTTTTGAAATTTTGAATTTTTTTTGGAAATTTTTATTATGAATTTCAGCTTAGATCAATACATAACAATAACATTCTCATTGTTACAAAACCAGTTATTACCAAAAAGATAGTTTTGCGAATAATATTTAAACTCTATTTTTTAAAACATAAAATTTTCTTATTGAATAGTTGCTGGATCATCACTATAGTACTGATCCGAGTAATATTCATCATCATCCTTGTTCTGCTCTCCATCAAAGAACTCTTTCAGTCCTTCTTTTGTGGCAACATTCGATTTTCCTGATCCGCCTATCTTCGGAGCACCAAGAGGGGTCCTGACTGAGTCATCTGGGATCTCTTCTTCTGGTGCCCAGTCAGGCAATGACTCGTATCCAGGAAGAGCTCTGTTTAAGAAGTGAGACAAAGTTCCTATCATGAATTCACTGTTGTACGATGTCGTTGATGTCCAGTTTGGCGTCTTTCTGGCCGGAAATAGTAGTTCTTTGAGGTTATTTTTAATATCATCTGAATCGCTTTCGAGAATTGCCAATAAAAACTTGGATCGGTCTCTCACATCGAACTCTGGATCCCTTTCGCCGATCTTCAGTATGTATATCGGAATGGTTCTGTCTTCCCCGGATGCGACCAATTTGGCTGCAAGTGTCAATGCCTGCAATCTGACTTCACCAGGCTCTTCGGAGAAATTCTGGCCGACGTATCTGAGCAATTGCGGGGCGAATGCTTTATGTGTTTCGTAGAGATCTCCGACAATTGACAAAACAGCAGCTCTTGCTGTCGGATCTTTGACGATATCAAATTTCCTGCACAACTGGCGTAATGCCATGGCCTCATCTTCTGTTCCTCTGCGCTTGAAAAGTAGATGTGAAATTACAACTACGACTTCTGATAAAACAGGGCCTTCTGAGCGGCCAAGTAGTTTGATTAATGATACTAAACATGCTGGAATGATCGATTCGTTGCAGAGAGCGGTCTTTCCCATAGTTTTTACAGCATTTACAGCGAAATCCGTATCTGTAGACGAAGCGTAGCGACTGAGTTCATTGAGAATAAGTTCGGCGCTGGTTTGAGAGGCCAAAAGTGAGAGAACCCGTAATTTAATATTTTTAACAGGAGTAGTATCGAATCTTCTGATGAAAAAGTGATTGATGTGTGGTACAAATATCTGTGGATGCGACGATGCCAATGTTAAGATCGAAGTAAGAGTTAATTGAGAAATAATGCTGCTAGAATAAAGTAAACGAACCATTGGGCGAGCTACGACCGACAAGGATGAAGAAGGACCACAGTAGTACAGTAATGAAGTAGCTGCGGTCGAAACAGCCGGATTCATCGAAGAAAGCATCTTTTTTGCGGCGCTGATCAATAAAAATTGATCTGTAGGTATCGAATCGTTATTTGCGTTCTCATCCCAGAAGTTTGCTGTCTCTTCTTCGTTGATTGATGAAGGATCTTTGAAACAATAACGAGCGTAGATTGCGAGGGCACGAAGAGTATATATTTGTGCCCATGGATCGAGCTTAGATATATTTTGGCAAATATAGCGATAGTGAGGATGTAAAAATTCGATATTATCCGGACAGAGGGCGTAATAAGCAGCAATTGCTCCTGAAAACGCAATAGGAGATGGATCTCCAAGCATTCTCTCGATTAGAGGTAAATACGATTCTGTTTCGGAGTCATCTTGCCCAAGATTCGAAGCTTTGATCATTGCATAAGCTGCAGCCTTTTTTACATATGGAGATGGGTCACCAATTACAGTGCGGACAGCATCTTGTATTGCTGGCAGTATTTCGCGAGATCTGATCGAGGATAAAACTTTTACAGCTAAAGCACGACAAAGAGGATCAGAATCTGTTAGGGATTTCTGAAATGTATTGATTGATAACATAATGGTTTCATTTGCTTCTTCTGCGTAATGATTTAAATAAATATAGGCTAATTGCCTTGAATTTGGATCTGGCGAAGCTATTTGTTGAACAACGTATGGAGAAAATGCTGATACGTCGACTCCTTTTGAAATTAATGCCAAAAGGATCTTCAAAGCTTGAGTTTGATCTTGAAAATTCGAAGATTTAAACAATTCCGATACTTGTTGAATAGCAGCTTGATGTTGATTCTGTTGTGGATCCGTTGAGCTTTGGATCTCCTGTACTTTTATCTCAGGAGAGAAGTCCTTTGACCCAAAAGAAGCAAGATTCGACATTTTTTCTTTCTTTTGTCAATTTTTGGATATAATTCAGTAGATTTCGAAACTGAAATAATAACATACTATAAATATTTCGTTATTCTATATTTTTTGGAACCCACACGCCCGTATTTTTTTTTTTGACAAGAGAAGTTTCAAAAGGAATAGATATCATAGCTAAAACTTAAAGTTGGAATAACCATATTCATAATGCAGTCTCACAAAATTATAAAGAAATAACAGAAATCCTTATTTCACAAGGGATAGATATTAATGTTAAAACTCAATGGGGGAATACCAATCTTCATATAGCGGCAAATAATAATCAGAAAGAAATGACAGAAATTCTTATTTCAAACATGGTAAAATAATAAGTCTCCTATTTCATTAAATGCAAACAAACTTGATTGGAAAGTTCATTCAACATTTCTTACACAGTGATTTAGTCATTGAATCTTTATTCTCAAAACAAGATGTAAACTAGAAATATTAAAACTTGTTAAGTGTTTATTAATTCTTAGGAGAAGATTATAATTGAAAACATTAAAATGCATGAATTTTTTCATTGACACATTGCACACCTCAAAATTTCATCAGTTGTCATTTCATAAGGACTTAATATGTTGAACTTAGATTTCATTGGATCACATCCATTTTGAACGAGATATTCGATCATCTCAAAATCTTCTAATAAAACAGCATAATGAAGCGCAGAAAGTGATGGCTGGCCTGATGAAGTATCAATGTTTTCCTTAAATTTTGTATTGTTTATCAGGTATTCAACAACTTCATGTTGATTTTCAGTTATTGCCAATTGCAAAAGATTTCTTCTGGAGTACTTGGTTTTATCCTTGAATAAAACATCTTCACCAAACTTTGATCGAACAAGTTCTAACATTTTGACATGTCCATTAATTGCCATCCATGCAACAGGAGATAAACCATGCTGATCTTTATATTTAACAAAAAAACTTGCGCTCTTATTATCAACTATTTCAAGTATTCTTTTGACACCTTCAATCCAACCAACATTAACAGCTATATGTAAAATTAATTGGCCTTTCGAATCTGGCTGGAATATTCCTTCATAATCATTATTGTTACTACCATTTTTACACGATTCAGAAAGAAGTTCTATACTCATTTTGAAAACGCGTTCGATATCATTATCAGGCTCATCTTCAAAAATATTTTTCGTCCCAATCGCAGCATTATATTGAGATGCTAATTCTAAAATTTCCATGCACTTATTTTTGACTGCAATATGAATTGGGCATTCTCCATCATTATTTTTAGATGAAAGGAAGTCAATGGAAGCATCTGTTGGTGCATTGTGAATAATACTTGCAAATTCCGAAGTTATTAACAGAAATAATATAGGACTTGCTCTCATGCATGCGTAATGTAACAAATTATTATTGTTTTTGTCTCTATGAAGAATCAATCCTTTGTATCCAGAATAACTTCTAAATGTTTCATTAGAAAGCAATTGGTCAACAAATTCAGTTGGGTTATCTTTCGAATTTTTGATGCAGTACATCAAAAAATCTTTCTTGGATTCGAAAAATTCCAATACATATTTATCTGTATCCTCTGTATTTGATATTGATCCATCTTCGTTTTTTAGAAATAAAACTTTTTGAAAACACCACATGAAGACATCAACATCGAGAGTAAGTGCTGCATAATGGAATAATGTAAGCTGTGGACTTGTTGTACTCATGAATGATCTGAAATTTTGGTCTGTAAGAAAATTACTTACTAAATCTAGCATCTTTGTACTTTTTGAAACAATTGCTTGATTAATGGAAAGATGCGGATTTCTAAGGATCATTTCTTTAATAGCTTTTTTAATCGATTTCGATTCTATATTATATAAATAAAATAAATGTTGTTCATATATCAATGAGTCTAAAAATATGTCAATGCTTTTTCCATACAATTTCAAAACTGCTTTAAGCAAATTCGGATCAACATTGATGCTTTCATTGCTTGCAAAGTCTTTATTGTGAATGATATAATAGAATCCATGACATTTTGAGTTAAAACATTTGGAAAAATCATAACTTTCCTTAATTTTATCCGAATACTTTTTGAAAATATTGTTGGCTTTATAATAGATAATCGAATCAGCTATAGTTGCATTTTTATTGGGCTTTTTATCCAATGTAGAAAAGAAAATACTTGAATCACCGCTGAAAAACATTTTTAATATCTGAGAATCTCCTATTTTTGTTGATATAAATGATTCGAATTCGTCTTCTTGATCTTCACTGATCATATGGCATATATTCCCAACATCTTTTTCATTAATGGCTAAAGATAACGCCATATAAAATGATTAAAATTACTAAACTTTCTTCTCAATTTATTTCAATTTAAAAATTCCTCAATTTTTTTTCCATTTAAAAATTCCAGCATACTTGATCAAACAAGGAGTATAACGGAATACAAAACACACGAATAAAAAAACATTGCCTAGAAAACAATTGAAATGACATTTTTTGACTCCAACAAAAATCCTGCAAAGCCAAGCATTTTACTGCGTTATAGATCTGATAGTAACCCAAACATAAATTTAAAGCTTTGATGGATACATTCTCAGAAAAACAGTTTAAGGTTATCCTAAATTTTTTCAGCATCATTTCAATACATCACTTTGAAAAAAAAATTTCGCAAATCTATCTTCCAACTGTTCTCAGCCCTAACAGGTTGTGATATAGTTCATAAAGGTACTGAAGTGGGATCATTTTACAACTTAAAATTTATGCTCTTTCTTTGTAAACTCGGGAAACAAAAGGAGTCACAAGATTTATATACGCGCGGATATTAAAAAAGTGTTTTTAATATCTGTACTTGAATCGCTATTGAAAAACATTTTAAATATCTGATCATTACCCAGAACATTGTTCCAATCTGGGACGTTCTGGGGCATTTGTATATCCAAAAATCCTAGAATGACACAATGTACTGCATTCATAATTTGAATGTGGATCTTTGAGCGACAAAGTGCAATAATGCACTGCAGTCGGCTTGCATATGTTATTTTGGAAGAAACTACATGTGCATGACACAATGTTTCCCACTAACAAATTTAAACACCTCCTTATTTTTTCCAACATGAATAAAGAACTTTTTATATTTTAACAGAAGAAGAATACACAATCAATTATCTCCATTGTTTCAACATATCAAGATGATTTGAGAAAATTATTTTTCCCTGAAGTTTGAATCACAAATTTAGGGGAAGAAAATAAATTAACATACAATATAATGAATGTTTCTGATGAAATCAAGTTTCATTATTTCATATGCAATTTCCAAATCCTTTGTTAGAAATGAAAATCGAGAAGAGGATAGAAAGATCCATGAAATATATTAGACCAGATTCAACTCTAACCAACAAGGATGATTTCGTCAATACATTAAAGGATTTACTCCTACAAAGTTCATCAATCCAAGAATATGAAGCGAAAATTACTCCTTATATTAAAAGTCCCGACATATTTGCACAAAGGATATTCGAAACATATACAAATCAGAGCTTTATTACAGAAAATAAATTAGATATTTTTTCATACGCACCGAAACTTAAATATTTCTCAAATAATCATAGTTACATTGTATATGTTGCAGGATTAGAACCATTTCAGAACGAACCAATGGAAATCTACAAAGAATTTATCAATTTTGGAGAAATTGTTGCAATAACAACAGATATTGAAAACAATTATGCATTAGTGCAGTTTAAGACAGCCGAGAGTTGCTTTTCTGCAGTTACTTCCCAAAAGAAATTTTTTTACAACGATTTTATCAAAGTGGGATATGCCACAAATCTCGAAGACTATATGGAAGATCAAACTCATGAACATTCAGAGGATCTTCACAAACGAGCTCAAAGTATTCATGATTTTGCTGCAAAATTACGAAAAGAAAGAAATATCAAAAATTAAAACGAATGATATCAAAAACATTGCCTGATTGTATATATCTTTATATATTACTTTTAACTGTTTGTATAAAAATTTAATTTCATACAATATTTCATACAAAATAACCATTTTTACATAATCGATACCTCTCATTTCACTACATAAAACTAAAGTTTAGACTAATGATCACTAAATAAATTAGTTATTTAGAATTTTCAAGTTATTATGTTTAAAAAACTGCATTATTTGACTATAATAAACTTCTTTTCATACTTAAAGTTTCATCGCCTGTCGCCTACCCCGGGACTTATTTTTCTTGATATTCTGATTCAAAAACTGCTTTATTTTACCAAAATACCTTGATTTCAGTTCATTTATTGGTAAAGATAATTTTAATGCTATTGAAATGCCTTATGCTTATAAAAAATGTGAGATATTTTTAAATTGTTATCTCAAATAATACTAGTAATCATAGCTCATAAATGAAATAATATAAAATGAAGTTTTACAATGAGATATAGAAGATTTTACATTAATTTATGGACAATTTCGGAAATTTAGTTTGAGTCGGAATCGTCGCCCATAAGAATTGCGTCGACAACTTCTGATGGAAGCTGGCAAACGTTGACCTGTCCTTTATAAGAAACTGACGCGAAAACCCAAGGATTTGACGTAGCCCAGGTTGCGCAGTACACAGAGTCATCATGTCTGATGCTCTTTACGATCTCTCCGTCCGATAGTTTTCCTTCGCTTTGGAATGCGAATTTGAGTGCATTGAAAACTCTGACCTTTGAGTCAGTTCCTGTAGTAAGAATGAGCTGTTCGTGGGATGTAGAAGGTATAACGCGTGTTACCCAGTGGCTACTGGCTCTAAATTCGCATTCGACTTTTCCGACACGGAAATCCCAGCATTTCATGGAGCCATCGCTACCTCCTGAGCATATCCACCATGGTTTGTTTTCATTTAATGAGATATCTAAAACACTTGGTGCATGTGCTTTTTGTATTTCGTAAACGAGCTTGTCGTCACGCATATCCCATAGTTTAATGGAATCTTCGGAGGCTGTGGCGAATGTGTTCGGGTGCAGTGGGTCTGGAGCTGATGCGTTTATCTGAGCATCTGTGATTTTCTTTGTACTGATTGGCTTTGAAGGATCGTTGATATCATAAACTGATAAATGAGTCTTGCTTGTAATCAAACATTTGGTTTGATCGTTAGGAAGATAATGAACACGTGTTGCATCTGGAGTATTTTCAAATGTTGCAATAGTTTCCATTTTTTGAGTATCTTGAGTAGCACTGAATTCTGGTAATTTGTATAAAGTTGCGAGAGTTTGTCTATTTTGAGGATTTGAAGAAACAGTGAATAATATTTTTTCATTTGTTGGATTGCATGTGATCCAACGAACTTCGTTTGCATGTTCAAGTGTTTGCATGCATTGTATTGTGGATTGCATATCATCATATTGAATAATTTGAAGTTGATTTGTTTTTCCGACAACTGAAGATCCTACAACAAATCTAATTGTATCAGTGCATGCTTCCTGGGAAGCAATGTGCCGACATGAAGATTTAAGGCCGGCATATGGTGTCACTGACGCTTTAAACTTTTGTTGTGACATTTAATATATATTGGAAGGGGGAGAAACCAAAATCTCCCCAAAAATAAATCATCGATATCATATTCATCCAAAATGTACTTTATTCCGAATAGAAAACATTTTTATCATTGAAATATGATATTAAAGCATATTTCAAATTTTCAATGTAATTGGAGGAATGGATAAAGTACATTAAGGGGATTCTCCAACCAAGCCGTTTGTATCGTCAATCAGATCACATTTTGTAGAAAGCCTAGCTTTTTTTTTTCATCTCGAAAGCAAAAAATTTCGAAAAAATACAACTTTGGTTCATTTAAACATATTGTCCAAGTCAATTATTTGCGCGAAGTCTTGAGCTTGGATTCTAACTTTTTGGTCGTAATTAAATCTTATTGCAAATAAATTATACAAAAACCTTAGGATTTGACCAGTAAATATTCGCAGGTATTGAGTCTACATGAAAAGCCACTAAGCTTTGTAGAGTTTTGATAATTACTTTTGCAAAATTAATGTTGTAAATTTATATTTTCAAATAATCTAACAGCAGAATAAACATTTATTAAATACACAAAATAAGCTATTATTATTTATGAGAGAAATGTCTTCCATTGTAGTATTTTTTGAGGATCTTGTCATTCTTCATATGCAATGATTTTAACTATGTATGATGATTTATCATATATCATATCTATGGCAGTCCCAACGGGAACCGCGGTAATTTACCGAGGTTTCCGCACACCGGTTCCTTTTTTTAGGAATTTTTTAGATTAAAAATATGCTTTGTAAATCATTTTTTGTAAATCGGCAAAAATTTGGAAATATTCTGACGACAATAAATCTGGGAATAGTATTTTAAATACGAGAACAACCTATTTAAAAGTGTTTCGCTCGATTTTGTATAATTTCAAATTTTCGCATATAGCTTTCCGTGAATTACCGTGATTTTACCGCCACATCAATAGTTTACGACACTTTTTCCGTAAATTGAGTAGTTTACTGCACTTTTCCCGTAAAATTGAGTTACGGGAATCCGTAAGATTACCGTACCTCACTTCTAGTTGAAAATAGCATTAGTATATAATAAATAGATATATTATTCATATTTTTGATTTTGAATTACGGAAAAAGTGAGTTCAGAACTTCCAATTATTATTTGATTAATTATGTTAAAAATACTATAAGGAATTAAAATACATAATGTTGAAATTTGAATTACGGAAAAAGTGAGGGTGAAAGTGAAGTGAAAAAGTAAGATATTTTTTGTTGAAATAATCATAGTTGTACAATTTTGAAACTATATGTAAAGCTATAAATTGAATAAATTCAAAAACAAAAATTGTTTATTCTTATTAATAAATTTATATTAATCAATATTTGAACAACCCGTAATTAAAATTGAATTCCTCTTAAAATTTAATCCATACGTTAATTTTTAATTTGCTCGGCGAATGCCGAGCTTCCCTACTTCTCTTGTCATTCCTTCAAAAACTCGAATCTCATCGCACTTACAAACATCATGATTTGATGTATTGTCGAGAAATCTTAGACTTGTTTGTCATTTGATGATAGCATTTGAAAGTCATCTCGAAAATCGATTAACAAGACAATTTCCCAAACATCTACATACAAGTAGATGATGGTAAACCCATTAGAGTTGTTTTGCTATGATTCCTCCAATCTTATGATGAGAAAAATCATATCAAAACAGCTCTAATCGAACATTCTACACAGCTTAGCATCCAGCTAGTTCCAAGTAATGCGATTACAACATCAACGGCCAAAGCCTTTCAGAGTCCTTTAATCATTTCTTCTCATCTCAATGTGAAGTGGCCCCAAACGAACTACAAGCTGACGTTACAACGCATTACAACCCGGTTAATACGAGCATATACATTAGAGCTGCTTTGTTATGATCTCCCTCATCAATTGATGAGAGATCTCATTATGAAGCAGCTCCAATCGAACTAAAAACCTACATACAAATGAGTGAAAACAAACTCATTAGAGTTGTGTTGCTTTGATTTCTCTCATCAGAAGATGAGAGATACCAGAACAAAACAACTCTAATCAAACTTTCTACACAACTCAGCACAGTATCAATGCAAAGTAATGCGTCTGTATCGTTAACAAGCAAAGTTGTTTCGGGTCCTTCCATTTTGGAAGAATTCGGAACAACTTTGCGAATTGATAGTGTAAACCCATATACATGAAAGCGTGCATGCATAAAGACAGGTATTGTCAGCAATGACTACCTGCCCAGCTATGAGTGATCAGAGAATTACCATCTCAGGCTTTTTGAGAACGTTTCAGCCAGGACCCTCGTATGTTGACTGTGAGAAAGGCATCCTTTATCTGAAATAGATGCTTTTCCAACAATCAAATTCGAAGATCTTCGACGTTGTTGTAAAAAGAGAAGGAGAAGGAAAGAAGAGGAAGGAGAGGAAGAAGGAAAGGAAAAGAAGAAGAAAAAAAAAAGAAAAAAAAGAAGGACATATTAAATATAATGCGCACTTAATAGTGCCGAGGCGGCTGAGCCGCCGAGGCGCGATTTTTTTGACCCTATATTACCGCACGGCAATGTTTTTCTCGATTTTGTACAGCCCTATAATCATATCATTTAAAAGCAAGAATACTATGCTTCAAAGAATATTGATTTGTTTATTTATAGTCTTTTAAAAACATGGAGAGATAATTACAAAAAAAAGAATTATTAGCAACTGATTGTTAGTTTCATTCTTTAAGCTATCTATACGTTTCAATGATTGGTAGGATTGTGTGACTCATATCCCTCTATCAAATATTTTGATCGATGAGTGGATTGCATCGGTTTTAGCCAATAAAAAAAGCATTAAATATCGAATATGAATGAAATTGAATTGTTCGATGATAATTACTGAGAACTGTAGATATATATAAAATGCAAAACTTGGCTGTAACTATGTGCTCTCATCATCAATTCATAATCTAATAAATAACTACAAGACATATTCAAGAAAATTTACTTATTGGATTTCTTAAATGCTTATAAATTATTTCCTTAGTCTGACTAATTTCCTGAGTTGTTCAAATGATATATCACATGTCTGCTTTTTGACTCTTGTATTCAAGTGACATATATCTTTTAATTTTAAATCAGGAATGTTATTTATAAATGATATATCATCCCTAGTTAGTATGGGTTAGTTGGGTATGGTGGCACTGCGCGCCTCCTTACCCATTATATGTGAATTTGACACTTTACAAAACCATTAACGTATATTTTACAAATCAAACGCAAAACTAGCTTAACCTTAAATATTTACAAAGCCGCCAACCACTTCACCTCACTAACATTTTCACTAACGAACTCACTAATGAAAAAATAAACGTTCTCATAAATTTTCTTCAATATCTTCATCATCAGTGTTAACCCTATTGTAGTCATACTTGAAGTCATAAAGTTTCTCAAGTTTTGAAATGCATAGTCTTGTTAACTTACCTTCATCATCATAAGTTTTTATAAAACTACCATGACAATCTTTATACACAGTCAATGTATAATCTACTGGTCTAGGATGAAGTGTAAAGAACATGTTATACTCAGGAAGGAAGAATAAATGTTTAAATGTATGTTTGTTATATTTTTCGATTTGTATGAGTTGCTTTTGTTCTGTCATTTATATAAAAATAAAATAAAAATAAAATAAAAAATAAACTTAAAAATTAATGATATCACCACCCTCACACGTATGAAAACATAGCGCAAAAATAAATTTAGGGTAGATGGTTAGATCTAACCCGATTTCTAACCTCAGCCGCTAAGCGGCGAGACCCTTTGGGTCTTTTCTACCCTGTTGAATTCATTGCTTTATAATTCTCTTCCTTCTCCAACTCTTCTAGCTTCTTCTTAAGTTCAGCAATGTTGTCCTCATGAAGTTTAATCTTTCTCAAAATTCCTTCTTTATCTAATGGTTGCTTTATCTTTCTAAACTGAACTCTACCATCCTTCATAGTATGAATGTAAAAACCTTCTGGAATAGTTCCTGATTTAATGTATTCTACCAAAAACTTTTGTTTCATTGCTTCAGTGACTTTATTTGTCATTTCAATCAAATAAAAATTTTAATATTAAATAAAAATAACGTTATTTTTTCAGTAAGGAAACGCAGGAGTTTTACGATTTATTTGAGGAGTAGGTTCTGGTTTAAATGTTGGAGTCGGTTTAGGAGTTGACTTTTGAACAGGAGTTTGTACTTCCATAGGTTCAGGAGTCATTGAAGGTTTTGCTTGTGAAGGCGTTGGTTTTGACGTTGGTTTTGGCGAAGGTGTCGGAGTTTGTTTAACTTCAGCTACTTCAGTATTATTTACAACATTTGCTTTATTTCTTTTCAACATCATAACTGCTCCTGCTGTAGCTAGCAAACCTAATGGGAGACCATATCTTATATAAGGACTTGACCAAATGCTATTTTTGACAGGAGCTGGTGGAACACCTAACCTTGGTGAGACTGCTCTTTGCCATTGTGCAGCTCGTAAGAAATATTCAATAGGTGCTCCATAATCGTTTGGTAAAGTTTGTTTCACAGATGGTGAAGGTTCACGAGAGCTTGATGAAGAACTCATTTATAAGCTTTAAAAATAAACGTTCATCCTTTATTCCTCACTGTCGTCCGCAGCTAAGTTATAGTCATCTAATCTTATTATGGGGATGCCATTAGCACGCACCTGAATGGCAAAGCAACCATCCCTCATAAATCCAATAAGTGGCTTTGGTACATTTTCAGTTGCTAGTTCAATAGGTCCTTTAACAGACAATTTGTATGTTATTGGAGCAGTAGATGTTTGACCTTGCTGGAAGCAAAAGTCCACTTCTGTTGGAAAACCACATAAGAAATGTGTGTTGTCATAGCTATCCCATTTATGTTCCACACTACCATCATCCACCAATGACCTCATAACATCTTCATTAAATCCTATCATATCATTGTTTGTATTGCAGGCGTTCGCAACCATTTCATAAAATACAGGTCCATATGATTTTTCAGGTTCTGCAGGCATATTTCCATAAGCTCCCATGGAAAGCTGAAGATATTTAAACTTAGGGTTCTCAAAATTAACATAATAGTTGTCTTTCTTTCTAAATAGTGCCCAAATACTTTTAACATTAATAGGCGTATAAGCTGCTGTAAATGTTGCACTTGAACTATCTGTATTCTTTGAGAATGAACCGTCCATAGGAATCCAATCCATAACTTTAACAGGAAAACATAAAGCCTCGTTTGTATAATGTTCTACAAGTTCTGTATAAATGTTAGGGTCTAAAGAGAATGACTTTGGATGAATGAAACATTCATTAAAATCCATCTTTGTTCGAAATAGTTGCTGGGTTACAGTTGTAATAGTAACTGTTCCACTAGCTTCTACTGCCTTCGTTATCATAGTGAATGGTTCATTCCATGGAACAAATTTATTTGTCGGTGGATTTGAATCTGAAGCAAATGCAACTTTAAGAGTTGGATTGAAAGCAATGATATCATTTACAGATATAGATGTGCATTGTAAGGCGTCGCTACTGAACTTTACTTTAAGCTGAATGTTTCCTGCAAAAGCTGGAATAAATCGAATAGCTTCTAATGGAAGGAATCTTCTAACAGGAATTCTTAAACGAAGCTTAAAATCAAATGATTTTCCTGCTGTAATTGGACCACTAACAATTTGTCCTGTTCTGCATGTTCCCGAATGACTCCATACATCTTCATGTCGAGTCTTTGAGAAAACATCTACTTTCTTTATTTGTTCGGTAGTTTGTGAGTTTGAAGTTATATATGCTTCTTCTCTTGCGTTGTCTTGAGAATATACGATACGACCATTTGCAAGGATTTGATATCCAGCAACTGCATAGAAAGCGTCATCGAAACCAATCCAAAATCCTGGTGGGTTTGTTTTATTGGAACCTGAACCAATTTCTTTATCTACAATAAATTGACCTTCCATTTTATACGTAATGAATGTATTGTAAAGGTCCAACATATTTTCACCAGGAGGTGAGAGATTGAATGTTACCCATGTGTTATCTTTAGCAGTTCCAGGTTGTGATGGAATCTTTGCGTCAGAATATTTTCTATTAGTGTCACCAATTTGAACTGCATTGTCTATGATATCGAAATATGAGCGAATCTGATGAATATGCTCTGCTGGAGTAAATTCGTTTAGCTGTTCGTTCTGCATGTATTTACTTCAGATAAAAATATCTATTTACTTCATTATTCTCACTCTTCTTCTTGGCATTCGTGGTGGAAGTTGTTTCTTGACATTTTCAATGAACTGTACATTCTCTTTTGTCTCAACTTCTTTCACTGGGGTCAGGATTCTTTGACTCGGTTTGTTTTTCAATGAAATTCACGAACTTTGCAATAAGCTCTTGGTTCGTTATTGAAAGTACATCTGGCTTCTTTTCTTCTGGTTCTATTGACTTTTCAGTTTGAATAGAAGGTTAACATGGGCTTCGCCCTCGGTGCCATGCACCTTAATGTTGTCGCTTTCTGCATTCGCTAATGGAACCTTTCTTTTTCTTACGTATATTTTACCATCTTTACTCTGACTTACGTAATAGAAAGGATGTTGTATTCCTCTTGCGTCATTTAATATAATAGACTCTCGCTCTGATTTTGACAAGCTCATTTTACATCGGTTAAAGTTTTAATTTTGTTTTTTATCTGCAGTCAAATGACTCAGACAAGCCTACGGACAAGACCCAAGGGGTCATAGATGTTGAAGCATTGAAGAAAAAATTCGTGAAAATTTTATTTTTATCCGAACTGAAGGAACAAAAACAAGAACAAAAGCCAGAGAGACCAAAGAGAAAACTTAGTGAAAAACAACTTGCTGCATTAGCTGCTGGAAGACAAAAGAACCCAAGACTACTGGCGAAGAAAGCTAGAGAAGAAGCTGAAGCAAAAGCTAAAGAAGCTGAAGCAAAGAAAGAGTAAATGGTTATTTTTATCGAACTAAATGTATAGACAAATACCTTTATCTGTTGCGTTCAGTAGTGAAAACCCTGACGTCAAAATAAAGGGGAACAGAGTAACGTTTAAGTTTCCAACAGACTGGATTGTGAACATAAATGAAGAGAAGTACATTGGCATAACATCTATGTATATAACACGTGCTTTCAGAAAGGTTGACTTTATACTTCAAGTCGAGATAGAAAATGACGAACAGTCTTTAAGCGCCCAAAACATTCACATATACAAATACTTTAAAGACGATACAACATTGCAACAATGTATGATTTCATTTAATGAGATGTTCGAGAAAAAGTTCAACATTGAAGTACAAACTTTACAGCCTTTACGTGAGTTTCTTGCACAACTGAAAGAAGAAGGTAGTCAGCCACAACTTATAGACTTTCATTATGAATTTAATGAAAATGAAGATGGAACACATGACTGTCAGTTTGTTGTATTCTCACCATTCAATGAAGTCGCTAAAGAGAAAGAAAATCCATTACGTATAAGATTTCAAATCTCTGAACCAAGTGATGATTTCAAGAATGTTTTCAATTATTATGCAATGCTTCCGAGGAAAAATGAATTTTCAAAGATTGTAACACCTGTCATTTGGGATAGAAAGCAAGCTATATTATATTCAAACTTAAGTAAGGGAGTTGAAAATGAGTTCATTGGTCATACAAGAACTTCACCACTTCCTAACCCTAAATACTATAAATTAACTGGCTTCAATCGTGAGTTTTGGATAGACATGTTCTCCACTCATGACCATAACTGCCCAGTGTTCTTACCTCCAGACCATAAGGACTGTCTCTACATTGAAGCACAACTCTTAAACTCTACCATCGCAGTATTGTAAATGACCACATGGGCTTCGCCCTTGCCGCTAGCGGCTTATTTTTATCATGAATGGTCTCACTGCTGACAAAAATAAATGACCTCATTATTTTTCTCATTCATGACCTCAGAACTTAAGCTTTCTTATGAATGAAGTCTTAGTCTGAATAGATAAGTTAAACTTCTCTTCAAATGCAGGTGTAGCAGACTTACATAAGTCAAATCCAATCTCTTGACCGTTATAAAGTGCTTTGTAAAGTTTCATTAAACTGAACTCAGAGTCTTTGTCATATGTTCCAACAGGTATGTGAATGTTCTTATCTTCATTGTAATAGCATTGTATAGCTTCAGGAAACATTTCATTTGCTGTTAAAGCAAGGACGTCTTGTTTGACACCTTTGCAACGTGCATGGAATGCAACTTCATTTAAATCATTCGTGAGTAAGTCTATGTAAGTCTTCTTTCCACAAAATATTGACTTGTATGCTAAACTTTGTTTTCCAGGTGTTATTTCTGCGAAGTCAGAATGAAATTGACCAAGGTTCTTTTCTATAAGTTCTCTACCGTATCTCTTCTGAAATTCCTGAGCTAACAGTGGGATGTCTTCATTGAAAATATGCATGCTATCACAGTCCTGGTAGAAGATTTGAAGTCCCATATCTTCTGCAGTACAGAATACTTCACACATTATTCTCTTCGACATAGATAAGATGTTAACACCAAGTGGACAGAAGTTAAAGTGTCTGCAAATGCTTTTCGTTAGCTTGAAAATAGTTTTATCTGAACCATCCAAACCTTCGAACTTCACTATATGGTTGTAGTTTCTGATGGCATATCTTATAGCATCTTTGTCATTTACTATGGTTATTTTTGACTCAATAGGAGATAGAATAGTTTTGCCATAAATACTGTTCAGAATGAGCTTTATATTTTCTTGCAAAGGATTTCCTTCTTTCTTATACTTTAACCTTAACTCAAACAACTTCTTTACTTCATCTCTTATTCTAATATCTCTGTTTCCATCGTAATAGTATCCTTGCAACACTTCACATTTGACACCTTGATATTTTATGAGGTCTTGTAATGTTATATGGTCAACATACATTAAACAGCAAGTGTTTGAACTTCTGGGAACGTTAAGTTCTGGATTTAGTTCAGGGTCACAAACTATTAAAGGAAAGTGTCTATGTATTCCAATCTCTGTTATCTTAATGAGAACAAAGAAGCCAGACATAAACTTTTCACCAATGGGTTCCTTTTGGTCGTCATCGAATAAATGTCTCATGAGATACTCTGTGCTTAACATTTCTTTCTTCATAACCTTTGGAATTCCTTCTAAAGTATAAAGTCTTGCTATAGCTGATGGATATAATGAAACAGCGTCGAAATCAGCAATGAGTTTCTCTTTACTCTTTTGTTTCATGTTATCTGACAGCATACATCTTCCACCTTGAATACAGCGTGAAATAAATTCTCTTGGTTTATGAGAGGTCATATAAATTTCCATTCGGGAAGTACACTCTGTTCTCAAATAATTTGTTAGCAATTGAACAAATACTAACGTAGTCATAAACGTTTAAATCAAATTCTTTCAATATGTCATTGCGGAACTTAACAAAACCTTCTCTTAAAATTCTTACATCTTGTTTGCAATAAAATGTGCTATACTTTTCTAAGTCGAAGTGGTTCTCATCTATTCTGCAACCTTTGATGGAATCTATGTTTTTCATGAACGTATCTGCATCCTGGATAAACTTACATGCTTCAGAAATGACACCAGTTCTGTTGTCATTTGCTAACAAAACACTGCTGTAGTAGTTATATGGAAATACTTCTTTCGGTCCTGTTTGTAAGTTAAACATAGCAGGAAATAGTTTAAGCTTCTTATTTATAACACTGTAAGAGTCTTTTATAATAATTGCCCTTCCTTTATATAAGCCAGTTATTTGCATTGTTCGTGAACCTTTAATGATGGGAGTTCCTTTCACTTCTGTCATGTGTCTTAAGATGAAGTTTATATCATAACTGAGGTTATGGAAATATATTAAACTCTTGTCAGGAAGTCGTTCCAAAAATTCTGTTGCACAGTTCTGACCCCAAATGCTTTCACTCACTGAACCATCTTCACTCTCATAACAGATGTTAAAAGCTTTATGAAAGCCGTCTGTGCTACACTCAAAGTCAGCAAAGAAAACGTGCTCAGGAATGAACTTGCACTTATTTTTATTTACTTCTTTTGACTCGGCTTTCTTCTTCAGTTGTACACAATACTTTGGAGCATATGACAAATCTTTAAATGGTGCAAGGTTCTGTTTATATAAGTCAGTCGTATATGTGAAAAGTTCTCCATAAGAAATAGGTTCGAAATATTTGCACTCCCACAATGTTTTCATAACATCCCATAACGGTGTTGTTCTATCATAACGAACTACATATTTATCTTCTCTTTGTATAAATCTTCATTTGTTTCTCAATGTTCATTCCACCACAAGCTTTGAGATTTCTTTGTAATTTCTGACGAAATATGTTGTCATTGGTAATCTTTCGTTTAGCATGTAGTGGTCTTCAACAAGAAGTAAGTCAATAGTTCTAACAGTTTCACATTCTTTTGGTATGTATCTCTTTATTTCATTATGTCTTGAGTCATTGAAATAACCAATGGTAACATTAAATGCTATACCTGTTGCGTCAGAAATTTCTTGTACTTTACTTTGAGGAAAGTCTCTAACACGAATGACTTCTCTCATGTGGTCAATAGTTCTCCATCTACTCCAGCCTGAATGCAAGCATAAACGAAACAATTGTCTTCTGTCATAAGTGCTGCAGTTCTTTTGTTCAATTCATTGAAGATTTGGTAGCGCTCAAGATTTATAGGTAATGTGCAAAGATACTTCCAGAACTGACCGCTTCTCTTCTTATAAAACTTCTTTTCACCATTATCTTTCCAAAAGCTTTCTATAAGTGCTGGGTTTCCTGTTTGCTTAAGAGCTTCCAAAATGGCTTTCTGGTCATTTGTCAGTGTGCTTTCATCTCTATATGGTCTCTTTTTTGGTTTGCCTTTCTTTACATCTGACATCGTTAAGCCTTCATATTCTGTTAAATCATACATCTTTATTTCGTAAGATTCTTTATGTTTGTCAAGAAGAAGTCATAGTGCATTTCAACAATACCTGCAGCATTTGCTTCTATCTCTGATATAAAGTTCTCCTTCAAGAGCTGATGTAGTAATGTTCCAATATTATTGAGGTTTAACGTAGAACATTCATACTTTCCACCAAGTTTATAACATACCATCCATCTCTGTTGTGAGTTTATTTTAATTTTCTCTAAGAGTCTCATGAAAACCTTACCGAAATGTTTGTGTAAGTAGTCTCTGTTTGGTTCATCTAAAGCTTCGATGTTAAAGTCAATGAGTCTATTGCCTGACTTCACATTTCTCTTCCTATTCTCTTCATCTTTCTTTAACCATCTCTCACCTTCTTTTGGTTTGTCGTCAATGGAACGAATGACATCGTTAGCTTTGCGAACTTGTTCTATAGCACTTTTAAACATCTCTCTTCTCTGTTGTTTCAGTGTGTCGTCTCTCTTCTGTTTACCAACGTTTGCATTTGTTATGTCAAACATTTCTCTTCTTACTTCATGAGGTACTGAACGTCTATGATATAAGTCAATAGCAACGTCATTTAAAGGAAATGCTCTTGCATGGACTTCGTCCTCGCCGCGTTGCGGCTTTATGAACTCATGAATTCTATCATAACTTATTGCACCATTATAGTCTTTAATGAAGTCAGCGAGTGCTTTTTTGTTTGTTGCGTAATCTTGTAGCTTCTGTAAGAAGTTGTTTTATTTCCGAGTGTTCTAACTTAGACAACTTCCGATACATCTTTAGTAGGAAATAAAAAAATATTTTTTGAAAAAATTAGATTAGATTTTTTTAAGTTATTTTTCAAAATAATTTAATATTTTTATTTTAATGAAACACATGCAAGATTGCAAGTTCTTTTCATACAATGCTCTCGCTACTGCCATCAAGAATGAGTTCAATGGTGCTGCAAACGTTAATGTTATCTTTAACAAGAAGTTTGTGAAAGAATCTAAGTTTGGTCAGTATGTCAGACCATTAGCTATCGTCATTGACCGCAAACGTTATACTTCACAAGAGTTAGCAGTAGTTTTGAAACAAAAGGGTTTCTTCGTGAATGTCAAAGATACTCATTATACTGTCATAAAGAACTCTAACATTGACTTCTTCAGTATTGCTTTAAATCTTTCCGAACAGAAAGAATATAAGAAAGGTGAAACAAATGTGAAATATTATCCTTCATCTCTGAAGACAATAACGAACAAAGATGTTATACAGAAATTCTTACCAAAGGTTGAAGAAGCTTCTATTGACATTGACGAAGGAAGTGAAATGGTTGAAGAAATAGACCCTGAAGCTATTTAAGCAAAAATATATTTTTGGTTAGTCTTCATAAAATATCGATATTTTACAACAATTCCCCAATGTATAAACTTTTCATACGCTTTTTCATAAGCTTTATATACCTTCAGAAATTTTGCATAATCTTTAGAAGCATTTAGATATTGTTTAAATGCTTTGTATGTCTTCAGAAATTTTGCATAATCTTTTACATGTTGTTCGTTCTCTTCTTCTGTCATGAGTTCCGAATATTCTAAATTCATGTTCTTTCATATGAGATAAAATTTTATAAAAAAAAATAAAATTAGCGTAGATTTTTGTTCATTCTTCCTCTTTGAAGTTATCGAAATATTCTGTTATTTTTTCCTTCATTAATGGTAAGTCTTCTTTGAATGTAAGTATTGTGCAACCTTTGATGTCATAGTGTGTTTGAGGAAGAGTATTTTTGACAATTTCCTTTATTTGCTCATTCGGTGTCATTGAAATCGGTAAGTTTTCACGATAGAACCAGTTTCTGTCAGATTTATATATTTTAGCGAGGTCGTAAAAGCTCTTGTTGTTTCTTCTCACTAAATGTAACATAACCATATCTTTATCTTCTTCATTTTCCAACTCTTCAGTATATATCATATACTTATAACTCTTTTCCTTTCCTTTTGGTACTGAACGCGGTATTCTTTTCTGTATGCTTTTGTCTTTGGATTCAATGACTTCATCTTTTGCATTGAAGTTTCTTTTCCATCTCTCCACGTTCTGCTTTATATAGTTCATCTAACATCATGAAAATATAACAAGCATAACGGGGCCAAGCCCACATTGCTACAGCATTTACTAAAAGTCTATGAACATAATAACCTTTCAAACCAGGAGCCAAATTCTTGCGATTTTCATACGGAATCTCTTCCCCCGGTTTTCCGAGGGAAGCAATCATATGAGGAAATTCTTCTAAAAGTTCTTTTGTCTGTTGGTTTTCAAACCAATGATATGCTTGCTTTGTAGAACGAAGAGCATTCATTATACTTTGCATTTGGTACATGTCATCTTTGACTGAACGAATGAGACGTAACTGTTTGTTATACTGTATGTACTCGTATTCTTCATTTATAGCTTCATGGACTATAACTGTTGTTGTGTTCTCTGATGTTGACATTACTGTCTTTACATACAAAATAAAAAAATAAATAAAAATAAAATTAGCGTTATTTTTCTAACTAATGAAATTCATTATTTTTGTGCTGAATTCAATAAAAATATATTTTAGGGTAGATGGTTAGATCTAACCCGATATCTACACTCATTTCTACCCTCATGAATTTTCATGAATTTTCATGAATTTTATATATTAATGTTTTCGTTAAGCCACTTTGTGCCGTCAGTCAGTCAGTTAATGAAATTTACACCAAAAATAATTTTTAGGGTAGATGGTTAGATCTAACCCGATATCTAACCTCATTTCTACCCTCATTATTTATAACCGTTTTACATGGTAAACGTTATGAATTCGTGAGATTCTAAACAGTTTTGTAGCTTCTATTTCTTCGCTGAGGATATCAAAAATTTTAACAATGCCGAAAGTTTCTTTATACTTCTTCTTGACATCAGATAGAAGGAAATCGTCAGCAGTTGGATAGTTTTTGTTCAGAAATGCTAACATGTCCATTTTATCTTCTACCGGCTTCTCTGCCTCCCTCTTTAAATCTGCATAGTCGTTTCTCATTCTTTCTATCTCTTTTACTGAATAGTTATATTTCCTCATTGCTGCTTTACATTTAGAACATTGCGGATTCATTTTTGCGTTATATTCTGAAACCTTACCTGCTAAAACAACTAAGGCGTCAATGGTTTTCTTTAAATCTGAAGCAGTTGGTTTTATCTGTTCATGCCATACCTTACCTCTTCTATCTTTATCTCTTATCTGCCATACACATTTTGCAACAAATGAAACAAAGTTGTCGTATGCCTTAAACTCCCCCGATTTATATATGTCAGAGATGTTCTTATATACCATGTCGCAATCTTTGTCCATAACTTTATGGTTGCAATGATATCCTAGAAACTCATAATTTACCTTTCGTATGAACTTCTTTATTTCTGCAGAATCACTAACTTTAACTTCAATTTCATCGAATTCAGGAATAGTGAGCTTTTGTTGTTGGATTTCAGGCAATTTGGGTAAATGGTCAATAATGTCCTGCATTTCATAAAGATATTCTTCATTTTCTTCATCCTGTGCGGTACAGTCTAAATTACTTGTTAAAAGTTCTTGCTTTATTCTTTGTATTTCTGTTCCAAAACTATATGAAGAAGGAATGAAGTTTTTCATCTCTACTAACATAGATGTTGGATTCATGACTAACGAGTTTGGTGCTGTTGTTGTTTGAATTGTTGTTGTGCCGATTGTTGAAATCATATCTTTTATACAAAATAAAAAAATAAATAAAAATAAAACTAACTTTATTTTTTCTGTCTTAAGGAAATTCATGAAAATTCATGAGGGTAGAAATCGGGTTAGAAATGAGGTTAGATCTAACCATCTACCCTAAACATTATTTTTGGTGAATTCAATAAAAATAAATGGTTCATTTACTCACAATATTTTTGTACAAAACGACCCCAAACTTTTAACTTCTTTTCTGCAGCTTCTAATGCTATCTTAGCGAGTTCATATTCTCTAAATTCTCTCTTTAAATCTTCTTGTTCCCATTGGTCTAGTTTGTATGGAGAATCTCTATAACCATAACATATCTCACGTTCATGTTCTAATTGTTTTTCATGCATTTTTCTAACTTCTTCTTCAAACAAATGTTTTGCATTCTCTACTGTATCTTCGAGTTCTTCTTCATCTAACTTCTCATGAACTTTCTTGTCTATGGAGTCCATAATATCTTTGACATAAAATGCATACTTTACAGAGCACCATTCAGCAACAAAATGAACGAGGTCAGGATGTATGTAAATACCTTTGAATTCATTTATAACACCCTTAGTAAGCTCATAAAATGCTTGTTTTGAGGTCGAGCCACTTTTGGCTCGACCGTATTCTTTCAACCAAAACTCAAGAATTTTCCTGCGTGAATTTTGTATAAAACCATTTAAACAGATTTCTCAAGAATTTTCCTGCATTTTAGCACTATTGAGAAATCTGTTTAAATGGTTTAACCTTCCCGCTTCTCTTGCCATCTTTGTTGCATTAATGTAACCATCCTTGTCTCTACGTAAGACTTCAATACCGTTATAAGTGCCTTTTGTGAATGTTTCGCCATTAGATTTGTTCGTGAATGTTTTTGCTTCGACTGACATTTCTGTTCTTACATACCAAATAAAAAAATAAATAAAAATAAAACTAACTTTATTTTTTCTATCTTAAGGAAATTCATGAAAATTCGTGAGGGTAGAAATGAGGGTAGAAATGAGGTTAGATCTAACCATCTACCCTAAACATTATTTTTGTTCATGGGCTATGCCCCGCCGCTTTGCGTCTTAATGTTAAAATAAATGGTACCATTAATGATATCATGACTGTTCTCGTTCATGTCTGATTTACATCTAATGAAAAAGTTTAGAAGAATTTTCTTATTCTTTCTGGCTTATTTTTATCTTTCCAGTACTCCCACTCTAATGGTCCCAGATGAGTTGGTTTAGATTCTCTCAAGTTCTTAGATGGTATAACATCTTCAACGCCTCCTTCATATCTTACTTTATAAGTGTCATCGTTTATGTTATAGCCAAGTATTTCAATAACCACTCCTCGCTTTGCTTCGTCAATGGTTTCAGCAAGTTTGCCATTACTACTTTCGACTAATTTATGTCGAGGGTAAAATGCAATGGAGTCGTCAGCAGCTTTTATAAGATATCCATTACCTTGCGTAGAGTCTACGATATAATAATTTCGACTTAACCTTAAACGTTTCTTTGTCAACGGTTTGTCGTCAAGAACTACACGAACTTTTGTACCAGGAATGAGGGTAAATTGTGTTGAATTTCTGATATTTTGTGTTTGGCTTCGTTTCTTTTGTATATACTTTTCTTCTTGTTGTTGTGTCATTGAATTTGGTGTATGTCCTGTTGTAGAATGTGTTGAGGAATTATATACTTCGAGAAAATGTTTCATTGTTTCTTCGGTAAAGTCTCACTCTTGGTTTAAATCTCTGAGCGTTCTTATGAAGCGGTTTATGATGCCGAGTATGTTGTGGTTATGGTCTTCAGTAGTGTAGTGAGTTATGTTATGCTTAATGAGAAATTCTGTGATTTCATTGCTGAGGGATGCACCGTCTTGGTCTGATGTTAAAGTACTTGGGTTATGTTCTGCTACAAACTTTTGTAAAACTCTTAACACTTCACGAGTTCCTTTATTTTTCATTGGATATGCATATGCTTTACGAGTGTTAACATTAATGAAAATCAAAAATGGTTTATGTCCTCCTTTTCTGCTTTGAATGAGAGTGTCAAATTGGTATGCGTCAGGAGTGTTGGAGTAAATTGGTAAAAAGTAGTCGTAAGGGTTTATTTTTGTTTGATGTACAACATTTTTGTCAAAGAACTTTTTAACTTCAGCTCTGTTAGTAAATCCCCAACTCTTTGCAGCTTCATTGAACTTCTTAAATGACCTCCATGGATGTTGTTCGAATACTTCTTTCAAGCTCATTTATGTAAAAATAAAGATTTTATTCAAGACGGTAAGCCTGCAAAGCAGGCTCAAGCGCGTTCAATGAACGCGGTACCATGCGAATACAGTCATAAATGGTGGCATATAATCTTCACCCGAGCCTGTTGAATTTGTTGTAAATGTATGTGTATGATTTCCTCCTGTTTCAGTTGGTCGAAAAGTCTTTTTTGCTGAATTGTTATAAGATGGAGATAAAACATCATTGCCAGCTTTATAGTCTGAGTTGTATAATGGGTGGTCTCTTAATGAGTGGCTATGGTCGCCAGAAAAGTTTGTAGTTCCTGTATGAGTGTGCGCAGGTAAGTTTGCTTCTTTAATTTTCTTTGAGCCTCCTGTTTGCTTTGAAGAGTTAGCACAGTATAAGAATTTATCTACAATCTGCTGCCAAGTACCAAAACCTAAAACACTTGCTGGATTTGTTGAGTTCATTGACGTATAAATAGAGCCTATAGGATATAATGTTTGAAGTATTTCAGTCTTTAATGTTTGAAGCTCTGTTTTGTCAGCTTTCTTATCATATAAATCTTGAGCAGTGAATTTAACATTATTTTCATCATCCATGACATAAACATTTTTACAGCTAATTTCTTTCTTCGTTGTTATGTTTTCATTCGATGTTAAACCTTGTGGAAAGTTAGGAGGTTTATAATATAAAGAATCTCCACCAGTTCCGCCAACAGTTCCTTCAATACTTTCTATAGCAACAGTTGAGAAGGAGTTATGTGTATGTTCTTTATCTGCTTTCTTATCTAACATTGCTGGTAGTTCATATGTTTCAAAGTTTCTGACATGACCTTCGATATTTATACATTTGTTATTTAAGGAGTTTAGTGTATCTTTTACGCTTGTACTTGGATTCTCTAAAGGTGCACTTAAACCAAGGGTATAGTTCAATATTATGTCGTCTGCTCTAACAGTAGTGAAGGATTCATGTGTATGATTTTTGTCAGCTTTACTATTTAATGTAGCTTGAAGTTCATTTATATCGGAGATATTGTGTTTATGAGATTTCAAAACTTTGTTCGTTGCGTCAAGTTCATCTTTGTCAGCTTTACTTTTAATAGCATCTTCAAAAGTTATTTTTGTCTTAACTCTCAACATAAATCTTGGTTCAACTAATACACCGTTAACAAAGAAGTATGAAGCATAAATTTCATTGTTATAACCAAATGCTTCTGGTGCTTTACCTGTGTCATACTGTACAGTACAACGTATGTCATAACCTTCAGCACGAATGAATTTATATCTTCTTTCATTAACATCTTCAGTGCTTATTTGTTCATCCTGTATTAAATATCCGTGGTAGTCCGTTATAATCTGTTCATCTGAACTTATATAATGAACATGGTTTTTATCTGCTTTTTCGGCTAATTTCTCTTCTATCTCATTTATTTCAAGTTCATGCCTACCACCACCTCCTTCAGAAGTATTTTTCTTCAGCTCTTGAAGAACATCCACTTCACCATCTTCGGTGTCAATAATGAGACTTTGAGTTAAAACCTTTCCTGTCTTAATGGATGTTTGTAAAACTTCTTCTTCACCGTGTTCGGGGTCATGGTCGTCATCATATCTTGTGAAATCAGAGATGTTGTCATACATTAAGCATATCTGTCTCAAAAGTTCTGCTATTTGAAACTGGAACGAAAGATATACAGAACTTTCATCATCTCCTAAAGTCAAGTCTGCTTTCTTAAGTATTTCTTGAATGTATGCAATGAGAACAGAGTACCTTGGAAAATATTCGAACAATATTTCATTAGCTGTTGGTTTTGGTGGTTCTTCTGGAGTTCTGTTGTTTCAGTTCCTTCTGTAGGTTCTGTTGGAGTTTCTGCATCTCTTGACTTCAATGCTCTTGCTCTCAAAGACCTAAATGTTAGAGCACCAGGTTTTACAAAGGACTTTATAAATGCTTTAATAGTTCCTGGTAAGTTATTGTTAGCATTAAGTAAGTTCCTTATGCTTCCATCATGTACGTCATAGCACTATGTAAAAATCTATACTTTTCTTGTAGTCAGCAATAGACTGACTGTGATTTTTTAAAGATTTGTCAATACCTTTAAGCCAATCTTCATGCATGTTGATACTGAGCCAAGAATATCATTTGCTTCCTTTAGTGTATTTTTGTGCTTCTCGTAAAGTATCCAATCCCGTACGTGCATTGTTTGCTATACGTCTTACAGTATCTATTTGACTCCTTGTTTCTTGCATCCAACCAGATAAAGTTTTAATAGTATCAGAACCATTTGAAATGAAGTTCAAAGCATTTTTAAAACGTCATCTAAAGCTTCTTCACCAAGTACTGCCATATCTTTCCGATTTGGTATTGAAGAACTCCATATGAAGCAGCTGTTAAACCAGTATTTATAAGGTTCCATATCCATGATTTAGCAGTTTTTCCATCCTTTCCATCTTCACCATCCAAACCGTTTTCGCCTTGAGGTCCTTGTATTCCTTGTATTCCTTGTGGTCCTTGAGGTCCAGTGTCACCCTTCTCTCCTTTCAGTTCATCTTTATGTTCATTATAATATTCTAATGTCATAAGGTGTACATCATTACTGCTACCAGCAACGCCGAGAATTTGTTTCTCATTCATGACTAAATTCTTTAGGCATTTAATGTTGTCGTCAAATCAAAAGCTCTTTAACAATTCAATGAGAACATTCAGTACTTTCACTAATGAGGCATCTACTGTTGCATTTATATATTGCACCGTTCCATCATTTATGATAGGAACTTTACTTATTGTAATGAATGGGTCATAAGTGTTAAAAGTATCGAAATCAATGACTTTTTTAGTTTTTCCATCGTCAATGACTAAATTGTTACCTTCCACTGTTAAAGTTGAGTTTTCATTTACTAGTTCATGTGCTCTTCTTGCTTCATTTGTTTCATACGCATATGCAGCAATAGTCATATTTTAATGAGAATAAAATGTTGTTCTATTTGCAAAGTACAGACCCGAATGAATACGGAATAGTAAAGCTACAAACAAACTTAGGTCTTCAGAATGAAGCACTTGCTTTCAGAGTTGTTGACTTCAATACTATCGCAACTTTTGTCATAACAGATGAAACAGATTTCATAGAGATTGAAATAGATGACAAAAGAAGTTTTATAACATTTCCTAACAGAGCAGAGTATAGAATAGATAAAATTGCTGGAGTCATAGATACTCTCATAAATGAAGAAACTATTGACAACATAGATGTCGAACTCTCTTCTGAGGGAACATTGAAGTTCAGCAGCGAGAAAGAGTTTAAGATACCAAGAATGAGTCATAGAGTTCAATTGCTTCTGGGAGCATACCATATGACATTTCCTTTGAAAAGTGTTGACAAAACGATTGAGATGAAATCTGTTCCATACGTATGTTATGGCAATTGTTTGTACATTGAGTCAAAAATAGCTAATGTCACAGGTATTTCAGGAGTTAATAGTAAAGGTTCAGTAGAATATAAGTCTTTCTGTTATGAAGTAAATTCAATGTTCATTCCAAACGTTCCTGTCATAGCAACTCATTTAGGTAAATGGGTTCGCATTAGTCCACATAATTTGAAAGACATGCAATTCAGACTTGTTGACTTTCAAGGAGAGCCTGTAGAACTGAAGGCACCAGTGCGAATGACTGTTGAAGTTGACTTTTTAGAAAATATTAAATGCAACAGCTTACAAGAGAACTCAGAGCTAAAATATAAAGTATGAATGTTATGTATTAGGTCATGAACTTTGGTTGTTGCTGTTTGATGAAACAAATGAGTTAGTTATGTCAGTCAAGAGAACAGAAAAATATTGTGTTAGTGAAAACTGCACCAAGTCAATAAGATTAGGTTTGCATTATGAAGATGAGTTCGATACTGTTGAAGAAGTTTTGGATAGATATTACAAATTGCTAACTTGAAATTTTTTGACTGACGGCGCAAAGCGCCAAGACCGAAGGTCCTGACTGCTTTAATTTACTAAAACATATTTCAAACAAAGCTTATAGTCAGTAGATAGTTTTGTATACTCGTTCGAATATCTATACTTAAACTCAACTCCTGTAGTTCCTGGTGTTTCAATGATGCGGATGTTACCTATGTTCATGAATATTGGCGTTTGACCACAGCATTCGATTTCGGGGTCGAGATAGTCAATGACACATTGCCTTCCTGTTATTCGTGATATAACATTTTCAAGGTCCTCCTTTGTTAGAATTATTTGGTTCTTGCTTATAAGATTTGTCAAAAGCTTCTTATCGTCTTTGAGTAAGATAGTTTGGTATAACTGAAGAAGGTAATGGTCTACGTTATCTGAAGGATTTGTTTGAACATTTGTGTAAGGATTGTCGTTGGCTTCTCTTGAAAGAATTTGGTCCAGTGGTGGATACTCTAACTTAACATCTGATGTAGCGTTAGCGTTTGAAGCTGAGTTTAAATTCACCGACTTAAGTTCTGGTTCTTTTTCTTTCAAACACTCTGAACTATAGTTCTTTATGACAATATTGTTTGTCGTTCGTGAGTCAACATTTGATGTTGGTTCAATTGGAACATTAACGGCACCAGCTAAGATGGATTTGCTTCTCATTTCATATAGAATAAAAACCTTTTATATGTATGAAATAAACAATATACTCGACAAGGGTTTGAATGTAAAGCTAACGAATGAAAATATTGTTGAATTCACTGAGACAGGTGCTGTGTATAAAGATGTAGAACTACTGAACAAAAGAGCTAAGGGAAGAAGCAGGAACATGAACAAAGGGTGGAAGCCTATAAAAATTTATGTCAATGATGGCTCAGGAGGTTCAAACATAAAGTATGCAGAAAGTTATAGAGTTTATGCTCTCAAAGGTGAAAAGCCTTCATTTAAGAACAGCTATTCTAACGCATATCCTCAAAAGCTAACGGATGGGGAAGTGGATGATATGAATGACAGCAAAAATATTAACAGAAATGGCGACAGAGATGCATGGAATTTGTTTACCATCAGTCAATTGAAGGTTAAACTTTAAAACAATGTTGGTCGTTCCCATGGAATATTTTTGACTTTAATGGTATTAGTCATGATATGAATCTCAAGGTATGAACGAGGAGAGATGAGAGACTTATATGCTTCCCAAATTTCTTCAAAAGGTAATGTTATACCTGACTGTTTCCAAATGAGTTCAATATCATAACGTGAGAAACCTTGAAAGATAACGAAGTCAGTTATGAGACGTTTTATGTTTAAAGCTAAAAACCTCCATGTTTGCATAAGTATTGCTACAGTTAAATGGTAATGTCTGACTTTAGTAATGATGTTAGCTAATGGTGAGTCTGGTTTTGAAACTAAACCTTTTCCGGCGAAGTCGTCGCAAACGAGCAGAGTGTTTGAAGGATATTTTTTGAAGGGGTATTTTGAAAGTTTTGATAGAATGTAGTTTGTAAGTCGTTTCATATCGTAAACTCCTGAGTACTGACGTAAGTGGTGTTTGTCAATAATTCTTTCCATCTCCTCAGAAGTCTTTTGCATTCCTGACTGTATAAATTCAACGATGGCATAATATTTCCTCTTACGTCGAATGTAACGTTGAAGAAATTCAATGAGTTCGCTATCTGGAACTTTAACGACAGAGGCTTGAACTTTTGACATAAATGTTTTCGCTGTTGAGTCCATAGAGTCTGAAGTTGCTGATATAATGATTTGGTCATAATATGAGTCATTTCCTAAACGTTCTGTTATGAGTATATGACGAATGAGGTTAAATGTCTTACCTGAACCCATCTTTCCACAATAGAAATACACACCATTTGAACAGAACTCATAGTCCTTACTGAAAGGAAGAATAAGAGAAGAGTTAAGTTTGTCTGTAGTTTCATTCATGTCTTCATCTACGTCATGTATTAAATGCTTCATTTTATCTCCATTAAAAATGCAAGTCAGAAATATTCAGAACATAGCACCGAGTCTAACTGACAAGAGTATAAAGATATACTATGAACACGTTATGATGAAACCTACCAAAATTCAAGAAAGTCAGTATACTTATGAATATCCAAGACACTGGGTAGAGTATGTAGGAGGTGAGAAAGCTATTGAAATCAGACAGGTTCGAAGTATTCCAGCAGGAAGAACAATATTATTGAAGAACTTTAATGTTTTGAGGTATAATGATGAAACAAAGAAGCAAGATAGTTTCCCTGTTGCTGTGTATGTGAACTTAGATACAGGAGATGACATGAAAGTTTTTAACACAAAGCTTCAAACGGTAGTGAGAGAACAACTGACTGCGGAAGGACATCCATTACCTTCAGAAGTTACCATAGCATATAATTTTGAAACAAACTCAATAGATTTTAAAGTCGTCTCTGCAAAGAAGTCAGGTTTTACATTTAATGAAGCAGATGTATATTCGAATGAAAACTTCAAAGCTATTGCATGGTTAGATAATGACGATTGCTTTAAGAAAATATTTAAATACAGTGACTCAACGATGTCAATAGATGACCTTCGTGGAATGTTACCATCGACGTTTACAGTTGAAGGTTCAGCAGGATTGCTTACAAGATTGTCAATTGGTGGTATTTGGTCTCGTGAGAACATTGTTATAAAATCCAGTATAAGTGAATTTGCTGAAGAATCTATATTATGTCTTTCAAACTATATGTATTCGCCGCCGAAGCATTATAGTATAACAAACTTTGTCAGTAAGTTTAACATAAGACTTGTCGAACCTTCTTCAATGAAAGATGTTGTGCTACCTAAAGATGGAAAGGATGGACTCATTATTGAGATGATTTTAATAGCATATTAAATGAGTTTGTTTTTGAAGGTCATTCATGATGAAATAACTGTTGTAGAAGATGTTAGCAATTGTTCAGACATTTTGAAGCGTATAGATGATATAAGAAATAAGTTAGATAGACCGCAAAGCGGTGAGGGCGAAGCCCGTGAGAACGTTTATGTTTCATTGACTTTCTCCAGTAACGAGAACTTTTATGAGATAATATTGAAGAGAGATGATTTTAATATGGTGTAAATGGTAACTTGGGCAGCTTTAGGCGCAATGGGAACAAAAGCATTAGCATTTGGAGCAAAAGCACTTGGAGCTTATGACGCAGTAAATAAAATGAGTGGAGGAAGGGTTTCAAAGACATTAGATGCAAATAAAGGAAAGATTGGAGGCTGGGTTGCAAAGAAGTTAAGATTAAATAAAATAAGGCTCATAAATAAAGCATCCAATTTGGTTGCGACTGAGTCAGAAAATGCTTTAGGAAAGGACGATGAGTTTGCAAAACACGCAAAAGACTTTAATGACCAGATGAAAGGTGAAACAATGCATTTAAATAGATTCGATGGAACTAAAGAAAATGTTTCTTCTCCACAACTTCCACCAGTGGTTTATCCATACGGACCTTATGGAATGTATGGAAACCCTTATGAACGACCATTTGACCCATTGACTGGTGGAAGTAATTGGTATCATTACGGACGAAGAAGAAAGACAGTCAAGTTGGAGACAGATGTTAAGAAAGCAACTAAAAAGAAACCAAGGAAGAGAGTTATAAAGCAATGAATTCAACAGGGTAGAAAAGACCCAAAGGGTCTCGCCGCTTAGCGGCTGAGGTTAGAAATCGGGTTAGATCTAACCATCTACCCTAAATTTATTTTTGTGCTATGTTTTCATACGTGTGAGGGTGGTGATATCATTAATTTTTAAGTTTATTTTTTATTTTATTTTTATTTTATTTTTATTTTATTTTTATATAAATGACAGAACAAAAGCAACTCATACAAATCGAAAAATATAACAAACATACATTTAAACATTTATTCTTCCTTCCTGAGTATAACATGTTCTTTACACTTCATCCTAGACCAGTAGATTATACATTGACTGTGTATAAAGATTGTCATGGTAGTTTTATAAAAACTTATGATGATGAAGGTAAGTTAACAAGACTATGCATTTCAAAACTTGAGAAACTTTATGACTTCAAGTATGACTACAATAGGGTTAACACTGATGATGAAGATATTGAAGAAAATTTATGAGAACGTTTATTTTTTCATTAGTGAGTTCGTTAGTGAGGTGAAGTGGTTGGCGGCTTTGTAAATATTTAAGGTTAAGCTAGTTTTGCGTTTGATTTGTAAAATATACGTTAATGGTTTTGTAAAGTGTCAAATTCACATATAATGGGTAAGGAGGCGCGCAGTGCCACCATACCCAACTAACCCATACTAACTTCCCTATCAATTCTTCCACTTGCAAAATGCTCATTGTCACTATCAAGATCTATCTGGCATTGGAATAAACATATATAACCATTATTAGCTCCAAAGAAATATTCATTACTCTGATTATTATTTTCAAAATAGCAATTATCAAAATTCATATTACCATTTTCACAGTATATCATTCCATGAAAATTAGAGTCAGTTCGATTTATTGTGTTATTTGTAAATATAATAAATGAATAATTTGCATGTTTATCATATTGACTAATAATTCTGAATTCGGCTTCATTTTGATATATTAATGAATAATTTATATTTCCTGATGCAGTGTTTATTGAAAATGCAGAGTTAGATTCTGCATAATTTTTTGTTAAATTGTTTTTTGAAAAAGAAATTTTACCATATTCTATTTTTATTCCATTTAATCCGATCTTGTTACCACAATTATTGCTAGATACGGATATTTCTGAAAAGAGATTTAAACCATCTTCCGTTGAATCTGTAATTTGTGCAAAAACAGTGCCAAGGTTTGATGAAGACCGCGACTCAATACTACATGACCTTTGTAATGCGCTATTCGCACAGTTTAATGTAATAGAACCTCCTTGATAGTTTTCCGTGTTTGAATTATTGATAAAAGTACATGAAGAAATCAGAGAACTTCCTTCTTTTGAATTAAGATATATTGCACCTGATTTTAAAGAAGAAAATGTTACTTTCCTCACATAAAAGTTCCCTGCACTTTGATTATAAAGCTTGCTCTCAGTATAAGCTTCTTGCACATTGCTATCTGAATGGTAAACATCTTGCCATTCACTTAAATGAAGAATGTCCCATAATATCATTACTATCGATAAGAATATGGATAGAGAAACCTTAAAAAATTTTGTATTGAAATTCAAAGACATTCAATTATATTTTTGATCGATTTGTAAGAAAATTTTCGTGAGAATCTTTATAAGTATGCATTATTATTTAAATATGTAACAAATAAAAAATTGATCCAATTTGAGATAAATGTAAATAAATGATCTAGATATATTGGTAATTGAATGATAAATTATTTTATCACAACAAATATCAATTTTAATTACTTCACTTATTTAAAAATAACAGTTTTCCCAAAATGATAAAATTCGAATTATCACATAATAAACATCATTTCGTTATAAAAAAGTCCATTGAAAAAAAGGACATTCAATTTAGATTGTCCTATTCAAAACTACATTGTAATCGTTTGAATACCTAACTTTTTTTAAAAAAAAACAAAAACTATTTAGTAAATATTAAACAATAAATAAAACATAATATTATTTTCACAAATAATCCAATGTAAACTATTGAAAAATTATTTTTTTTGAGAAAATTAAATTGCGCTGACTGTCAGACATCTTTTGTCAGAGAAATAAACAAAATTCATTGCATCCGAGAGCGATTTATCATCTAGTATCTTTGTTTCTCCCTTTGCAACAGTAATCATCAAAGAAACGTTGTCTTTCTGTATAATTTTCTTGATGATTTCAGTGATTGAACTGCAATTGTCATCAGAACCGACTTTAATCAGTTTCGCACATCTCATTGCGTCATCGAAGACTTTCATGTGGAAGATTGTACCCTTTGGAACGTTTCCTCCCATCAAAACAGACTCCATTTTGTTCACGTGTTGTTCCATGACCATGTTTTCGTATCCTTTCTGCCAGAGCCTCTGCGCCTTCTTCTTTGTTGCGTTTCCTTCCAATGGACTAAGTTTGCTCATGTCGATGTTGAAGATTTCGCAGAATTTAGGCATAGAAAAGGTCTGCGAAGGAGGATCAAACTTCTTGGACATGGAATCAATAATTTTAAGGATTTCGCTCGATGAAGCATCTTTTGGAATGTTCTGTGGCTCTGGAGATGGAATTCTTTGATCATAAACTTTCTTTTCTGTTGGTGCTTTTTGAGGTGTCACTTTTTGTATTGGTATTTTCTCTACTGGCACTTTTTGTTCCAAAATTTTTGTATCGTTTGGTATTTTTTGAGCTGTCACGTTTTAATCTGAAATTGATGATACTGGATTTTCAGGGATTTTCTCTTCTATTGGCTGAACAGGAGTAATTTGAGCGATTGGAACTGTTTCTGGTGATTTGATATCAGAAACAGGAATTACTTCTGTTGATGAATATTCCGTAGAGAGACTAGAAGCAGGGAACTCAACAGAACTCGAATCTGTCAATGGAGAAAGGTTTGAGTAGTTCGGAGTGAAAAACAGAGGAGAATTATCTGTCATTAAGTAAGGTCTCTGCTGCATGGAGATTTCGTAGGATGCAGCTGGTGGAGGAGTCTTAGAAATATAATTCCTTGTGTAAACATTTTCGAGTGGTTGGACACCTGGAGGAGGGGTGAAGTTGCTTGATTCCACTGAAATGTATTCTTGGGATGTCGAAATAGGCTTTGTCAAGTTATTTGCCGAGTGTCTGTGTTTCCTTTTCTCCATTGTTGCCAAAGATATCCTTGGCGCAGAGAGCCTTTCTGGTTTATCCTCTTCGTCAGAGTCAGAAACGTCAGACGTGTGTGTTGAATACTCTTTCTTCCTCCTCTTCGCTCTGAGGTCTCTGCAGTTGGCGTCTTTCGGCTTTGGCTCTGCCTTTTCGTATGTGTTTGGAGTTGGCGCTGGAATTATTTCTTCTTTGATCTTGAAATTTTCTTCTTTTGTCTCTTCTTTCGCCGCAGACGAGAACCAGTCGATGTTTGTGTTTCTCCAGTATCTGTCTATTGGTTTGTCGTCATCGTGCAGGTCGAAATTGTGCGAGAGATTCGCAATCCATGCTGTTGCGTAGTTCCTGTGGTTGATTCGGTCTGTTCCTCCGAAAACAAGGATTTCATCAGGTCCTATTGGCAGCATTGAGAATTTGGAGAGCGAAGGAGCGCTGTTGCCGAAAGATTTCACGTCATCGAGTTTAATCCATCGCTTTGTATCGATGATTTCTATTTCTTTCGAGCTGGAATCCTTTATACCGCCCTTAACAACCAAAAAGCGGCCAATTGAGATCGCTTTGTGCTCTGAGCGGGGATCTACGTTAGCTTTAAATCTCTGTGACCACTTGTTCTTCTTGAAATCGTATATCCATAAGTCACCCAAAAATTCTTCATGTCTCCCCCCAATTATGACCATACGGGAGTGTTTTCGGCCAATTAATGTTGCTGAGTGGCTGTATCTTGCTGGTGGGCTGATATTGTTAGGGGACTTGGCTACGATGTCAGTAAACATGTTGTTTTCGGGATCGTAAACGGAAATTTGGTCGGAAACTTCGCTTTCGGTTTTCTTCTTGTTTGAGAGCTTTCCGCCGAAGAAATAAAGCTTGTTTTCATAAGCGACGCATGAATGTCCGTATCTGCCGATTGGTTTTCCATTTACTGGCTTAACTCTGCTCCATTGCTTACTTGCGAGCCTGTAGACCCAAATATCTCTGTACACCTTGCCTGTCTTCTTGTTCAGACCGAAGCAAACGTACAAATCGTTCTTCAAAGCCGTAATTGTGTGGCATTCTCGAGCAGGAACCGGAGTTTCTTCGACAATCCACTGCTTTTCGGATATAATGAACTGTATGAGTGTGGATGTTGACTGGAAGAGGTTATTTATGCCTCCAAAGAAGAAACATGATCCGGTAAACAAACAACCATCATGGGACATGCGTTCTGACATGCCAGTGATGATTTCTAAGTCTGTCCAAGTAATAAACGGCTCCGAAATCTTCATTTCCTTGTACTTTTCCTCTAATGTTGAATGATAAACGTCAATCCAGTTCTGTTTGTCCGCATTTTCGAGGAATTGTATCTGGTAGTGCTCGCCCTGGAAGAATGTTGACAGGGAATTCAGCGCAGGAGTGTCATTTGCAAACTGGAAACGTAAAAGCTCCTGATTAATGATTGGAGTGTATTGCTTCTTCTTCTGGAAGCATAGTAGAATGATATCGTTGAATAAAAGAAGCTTTCCTTGGCCGGATTTTTTACTTATGATTCGGACATCCGCTTCCTCAATCAATTCACGGCCGTGCTCGATGATCAAGTACTTCGGGGGCATGCATGCTTGTATTTCTTGCATTTTGTTTAACGTTAAAACGCGATGAGAAATCGAATCAACGTGTTTGTTTACATCTGTCAGTTTTTGGAATGTAAAGTTGATGAATTCCTTTTCAGGATGGAAACTTGGAGTGAATTTGTCTAATTCTCTGAATAATAAAGGATATCTTGGGTATCTTTGTACAGGAGTGATGTAAAACGATAAGAATGAACGTCCATATGAATCAGGACATTTTTCTTCGATTTCTTTGAACTGTTTATCAACTGATTTTACAGATCTCTTCGCTTTGACCATATCATCAAGGGCTTTGTAAGCGGAGACGAATACCATTGCCTTTGTGAAGTTATCTAAGTGCTTGAGAAATACAAATGATAATTCAGAACTGAATTTAATTTCAATTTTTTTCAAATCTTCGAGAAAATCTGAATGAACTTTGTAAATTCCTTTGATTTCGCGAAATAGTTTGTGTAATTCTGACTCTTCAAATATTTTTGCCTTTTTAAACGCTGGTTGCCAATAATCTTCCAACATTTTTAAGCTATTTACGTATGATTCCTCTGTTTTAACGATTTCGGCTGTTATGTGATCGCGACCGCATATCTTTTTACGACCTGCATCGCCTACATTTATCGAAATGTGAAGTCTTTTATTTCTTGTTTGCTGAATGATAGGATATGCTTGATCTTCCAATGACAGGATCTTTCCGTCCATCGAAATCTTCTCATCCGAGAAATCGTAACCGAATTTTGCCCTAAAAGCAAGTAAAATATCTTCAACCTTTAATTTAGTCATTTCGGATATAGAGATTGGGACTGCTATTGGATCGATAGCTACATTCAGCTGAGTCTCTACTTCAACATAGAACCAATATTTACCATTTTGATTTAACGGAATTGCTTTAAAGTAGTACGGAGGTGGCTTATATTTATCAACTGGCCCTTCAATGCAGACTTCAGGATACAGTTTCAAAGGATTACAGTCCGTTTTTAGAATTTCTATAAAATTTGGATTATGAAACGCAATAACTGCGTCAGAAATTCCAATGTCTGATTGTATCTGGGCAACAGTCTTATTTATGTTATCAGCATAAGAAAGAACTGTAAGGGGACGCAGCCCATGCTGAACGTAAAAAGACATTGAAATATTTGGCATTCAATTTTATGATATTATAGAATATAGTAAGAAATAGCTTGATAATGCATTTTATAGAAATAATTATTGAATGGGTCATATCAATTTTCTTTGTTTTTGAGAATCGAACGTTTTACATTTTAAGATTATGACAATAATTTATTTTACTTTATTTCTAATTAATTTACATGCATTTATGATGATCTAGGAAAATAACTTTTCAGAAGATGTATTTTGTTGTTTTTTTTATAATTGGCCAAAATTCTTTTGCATTGTATAGCTCATATATCAAGGTTTACGGGAGTTCATTCGGTATTCACTTAAACTAATAGTTCAATCTTTTTTACGAGAATTGATCAAAAATTTCAAGCGTCATCGAACGAGATAAACAGGTCAGCAATCATATTATAGAGATTTAGGCATAATCCTTATGTAATGTTTTATTTATACTCTTCTTATCATCCCAAATCTCGAGTTTTATAACCTGATTCTAAAATATAAACGTCAAAGGAGGATAAAAATTTGTCTATCCTGAAACGAAAACTACATGCAAAATCTCAAGATATTTGCCTACGATACCAATAAATTCAAATGAGAGTGATTGTTTTATCGGCGCTTCACACCAATCAAATAATGACAAAAAATTTATGACTTTAAATGAAATCAGCCAAGCAACAAATCCAGAACCAGAACAGATAGATAAGATCATTGTCAATTTCATGGTAGGTTTGGATGACGGAAAATTACAAGATTTACTCAATGAAACAGTTGATTTAAGAATTTCCAACAAAATCCTTTTAGAAATATTAAAATCATTATTTAGAGAAATTTCTAAGCTCGATGAAACTCAACACCCAAGATCATATTTGACTTCTATCCGTTCTTTTTATGAATCCAAAAATATTTTCCAAGAACTTCAATCACAGTACTTGATTGAGCTTGCAAACGCTTACGAATCAGTCAATGGCTACGAAGAGGCTGCCAGATTAAGGGAAGACACAGAAAAACCAGAAGAAGAATTTGAAAATTTGGAATTTTATGAGCACATAGCTGAACTTTACTTATTGGCAAAGAATGAAGAAGAACTCAAGAAATCTCTCATGCAAGTAAACGGTAAAATCTTCAGATTAAGAACTCCACAAAAATATATCACCAAATTCGATAATATGAGAGGCAGATTATACGTTCTTCAGCATCAGTACCAAGAAGCGTACCGTGCCTTCATGATGGTTATTGCTTCTTCCGAAAGCGACGAAGTTAAAAATGAATATAAGAAACTTGCTGCAATTTGTGCATGTTTGAACATCAAGTCCAAGGATAACAAAGCCATTACAGCCCTCTACGAAGATCCAGACGTCAAGAAATACCCATTTTACAAATATATCGATTTAATCAGCAAAAAACAACTGATTGATCAAGCCGCTCGTGACGAATTCATCGAAGCTACAAAGGGATTCTTCGACGTTGACTTCAAAAACGATCTAGATAAGGCCTGTCTGCAACACAACTTAAAATATGCCGAAAAAATGTTTTCTTCGGTCAAATTCGAGAGACTTGCAGATTTAATTGGATTCGCACCAATCGAAACTGAGCAACAGATCAAAGACATGATAATTCGTCAACAAATTCACGCTGCGATCGATCAGGAGCTCAAAATCGTTATCTTTGACAACAAAATATCACAAAGCCAAGATGAATCAATCATTGAGTATTCAGATCTTGTTAACTCTGTAATCAAAGAAATTTAATTGTTAAATAAAAAATTAATATCATATTTCTTGTCATTTTTCATACGAATCTAAACATTTAACAACTTAACTATTTGGCAGATCCTTTGCTGATGATATTAAACGATATTTAAAATATATGATTTTTATTCAATCTTAATTTCAAGTTATATCTTTTATTACATTATCATTAAAAAAGAAATAGCTCAGTAAATGCACTTAATTTACCTCAAAATCCAAAATAAAACTCAATTCAAAACAATTTGCATCTTTCCAGTGAAATTTTATCATAGATAGTATATGATACTTATGGATTTTCATAATGCAATATGCATCATCATGCATATCCACAAAAGAATCTGAATATATTCTCTTCATCGATTCAAGTTATCCATTCGCTCTTTAATTTGAAATATAATACTCATAAAAGTTAAAAATAACTAATAATAAAGTGCATAAGTATTATTTTGCAAATATGTTTCTAGACTAAACTATTACCTCTCTTGCTAATGGAGATTATGAGCAGAACTTTAAGTTACTTCGGAAATGTTCCTCAAAGAGTCCAAATATACTTATTAAATCTACAGTTGAGGAAATTTATGGGAACACTGATAAAGATAATTGTTTTATTGATGCTAAGGAGACATTACAAACATTTACATTTGAGGATAATCCACAATTAAAGAAGATTCAGAAATATGCATTCTATAATTGCACTGCATTATTATCAATTGATTTATCTCAATGCACCAAACTTACAACAATCGATGGTAGTGCCTTCACTTACTGTAGAGCAGTAACAAGTGTAACCTTTCCTCCATCATTGATAGAAATTGGATATGGATGTATTAGATATACGAAAATCACAGAGTTATTTATTCCAAAATCCGTTAGTAAAATTGATTCATATGGATTTGGATCAAACACATTATTAAAACGTGTCACATTTGAAGAAGGATCTCAATTAGAAGAAATAAAAACTTATACATTTATCAATTCACAAATAACAGATTTTGAAGTCCCTCAGAATGTCTACATAATGTACGGAAGCGCATTCCATTATAATACTGTAATGAAAAGCATATCTGTTCACATATTAAATCCATATATGATATCAGATGAAAGAGGATTATATAGTTATAACAAAACAATTCTTTGGTACTGTTGCTCAGGATATACAGATGTTTATACGATAAAATCTGAGACAACTACATTAGAAATTGGCGCCTTTGTTCATTACCAAGGTCCAGGAGTAAATTTACCAAGTAATTTACAAATTATTAAATATCTTTGTTTTGCTTATTCAAAAATTACTGAAATAACAATGCCAGACACTGTGAAATCATTAGAAGGCTCAGTATTTTTGAATTGCAAGCAACTCACTCATGCAACATTATCTGAGAATATTTCAACAATTTATTCATACACTTTCCAATATTCTGGAATCCAATCAATGCATATTCCAAATAAAGCAAAAAATATTTACAAAGGTGCATTTAGCAGTTGTTTGAGTCTTGAAGATTTCTGGCTTTCATCTCCTTTGCCTAAATTCGATGGAGGTGTTTTCTCCTTGAGTCCGAACATAAAATTCAAGTCAGATGATGGCACAACACTTAACATCAATGAGGAGAACGTGGTGTTCAACAAAGACAATACTTCTGTCGTTGGATACTTTGGTTCTACTGAAGATATTATCCATTTACCAAATACTGTTAAGAAAATTGAAACAAGAGTTTTTATAGAAAAAGATAATATTAAAAAAGTTGTTTGTGATAATGGATGCCAACTTGAATCCATTGGAGAATACGCATTTCAAAATTGTATAAATTTACAAGTATTTCCGACTTTTTCCTTTGTGAAACAAATTGGATCTTATGCATTCAATGGCTGCGCTTTAAAGGTAGATTTAGATTTCTCAAGTCCTCTGACATTAATAGATGACTTTGCATTCGTAAACAATCAATATTTATCTAAGGTTTCTTTCGCATCTTCTTCACTTTTAAGAATAGGAAAATCCGCATTCAGAAATTGCCCAAATTTACAGAATTTAACTTTTGGTGGTACAGCAGAGATTAATCTTTCGGAATCATGTTTCCAATACTCCAGCAATCTAGAGAAACTAACCATCACCAATAAAGTACATTTAGCTTCTCTTTGTTTTAGTTCTTGCGGATTAAAAAATATCACTTTTGAAAATAATTATGTAAGTGATAAAACAATTCCAACTTTTTGTTTCAAAGGATGTACGAACTTAAGTGAAATCATTCTTCCAATAAACTGCGAGACAATTGAATTGGAGGCTTTCGCAGGAACTTCTCTAACACATGTTGTTGTTCCAAACAATATTTTAGTTCTTTCAAGACAATGCTTTAGAGATTGCGTTTATTTGAAGAATATTACGATTTCAGATGATTCCAGATTGACTAAAATAGAATACGCTGTATTCCAAGGTTGTTCTTCTTTCAGTTACGTCAATAGTTTCAACGCTCAAAACTTTTGCAGTGATAATGGAGCGATTTATACAAATACTAGAAACAGAATCATTGTTTATCCTCCAGCGAATAAAAATAAGTTTTTTGCTTTCTCAGATCAAGTAAAAGAAATTGAACAAAGCTCATTTATCGGATGCACAAACTTGGAAGTAATTTTGATTCCTGATAACAGTGTAGTTTCAATCGGTGAATCTGCTTTTAAAGATTGCATTAATTTGAAACAAATCAACATTCCAAAATCGGTGCAATCAATCGGCGCTGATGCGTTTAGTGGCTGTGATAACATTAGATGTGGTATTATTTTCGAAAATAAAACAGCTGAGTTTAAAGAGATGCTGAAGAATAGCGGCCTTCCTGCTATTGCTCTTTCAATTTGCAGTGGTGTTACTTGCAAAGCTCAAATTACAAGAACATTTAACTATTCACTGCTTTTTGTTTTTATTTTAATGTAAAAAATTGTGTTATTTAATGACTTTACATGAATACACATTCTTCTTTATTTATATATATAAAAAACAAATATCTAAAGAGATTTCTATATTTTCCCCTCACGTTGAAGTTTCTTAAAGAATATTTTTTCTGCATTTTCATATTTTTTCGTATATATCCATTGTCTGAATCTAATGTTTTTTACCAAAGAAATGGGTCTAAAATTCTCCGTTTCCCCAAATATAAACATAGCATTTTCTTTGCCCCCAATAAACAACAAAGGATCTTGATCATATTCACGAATAAAATTCTTGAATTCTCTTGAGTAGTCATGATATGTAAATGGAAAATATATGGAATCATTGCCGTAGGCTGGTTCCCAACGAAATGCGCTCCTCATATATTTATCACTATATTTAATTACAGGAGCATAAAACTTTTCAGAAAAATCTTCACCTTCTTTTCTATACTCATCAATGATTGACCAACGTCCTATCGCCGTTTTATTTTGAAATGAACCCTTTGGAATGAATGTAAGGCGATTTCTAGTCCAATCCTTGAATTGTGAGAGTTGAAATTGTACATCTGGTCTGTCCGGCTCCATGTTGTCAACAAAGAAAGTTTTAATATTATGCCATCGTCTTTTTCCTGTAATCTCTGTGATGTAATTTTCGACGCTGTTCTTGAATATATCTGTTTTTCCAAATCTATCATAATCTGTAAAAGGGCAATGAGTAAAAATAATTGCTATGTTATAAAAAATTTCATCTGTTTCAAATATTTCATAAAAAGCATTTAGATACTCTTTGTAAATATTCGAAAGCCTCTCAGTATGAAGAGGAATTACAAGACCTATTGCACTAACTCCAACATACTCTGATTCTATTGATTCGGAAATTTTTTCTATGTGGAACTTTGCATTGCTATATGATTCATTGTAGCCAGTTGAATCATATACGACTATACTTAAATCACCAAATTTAATCCAGCTTTTTGCGTTTTTAATAGTTTCATTAATATGATCAGTTGACTTTGGAAAAACCGGAGCATTCGAAAGTAGATTCCCGAACATTGTACATCCAGATCCAGCCTCACCAATCAAATACAATGCCGTGATGATGGTGAGATGATCTAGCATATATTAAATTGATTACTGAAATTCATATCAATAAAAAATCCAAAAAGTGATTTTTTTTAGATTATTTTGAGAGGGATCAAAATTTTCACCAGAATATCTCATCCTATAGATACACATCTTTAGAAATGATATTGGTCAAGTAAACAAAGATGTGTGCCATCTCAATTTTGAGAACTCTCTCAATTAATGTAAAAGTTTAAATACTCGATCTGGCCATCTTAAAAGATTCACACTGTTGTAAACAGAAATTCATCAAAAGTGACACCTCAGAAAAGCTAAAATATTGAATTTTTGGAACTTTTGATAGAGCACGTTTTTAAATATTAATTAAAGTAAATGTATATTTTGTAAAGATTCTTTTTAATAAAAAAATAAAATTTTGAAGAAGAACACAAAATCTTCTGAAAATAATATCACATAAACTCATATTATTTTCTAATATATAACTATTTTATATAAAAATCAAATTCAATGATCTTAAAAGCGAAGGATAAACCTCAAAATTTACGAATATAATGAGTGGGAATATAATGCTTATCTATCATAAAACCATATGAAATATCAATTTTTGCTTTACGCCTAATTTTTGACGACAAATTAGCAAAAATGTTAAATGTTAACACTCAGTCCATTTGAATATGAAAAATAAATTGACTTTGATTAAATGTTTTTATTTATCTGCAATTTCTTCTTGCAACCAAAGATTTGAATAAAATTTCAAAAAATAAGATAGCTTAAAAAATAATATACGGTAGTGTTTACTAATAGATGAATAGTATATAAATTCTATTAAAATGGATTTGATCCAAAAAAATATATAAAATTTGATCATAAATAAAATCGTTTTAAATTACTTCTTCATTTAAAGGTAGTCTCACGAGAAAACTGACGGTAAAAATTCGATGAAACCAGGTGCATTGTATAGTACATATATGTGGTAAATAAATGTCGATTAGCTTTGTAAAAAATATCCCACAGTTTTTGAGATCTTGAAAACGGCCATTCAAAAAGTCGAAAATTTTCGCGAGATGTTAATGGGCAAGACAGTTTTTCGACAAATAAATCGTAAACATGGGAATTAAAATAAGGCGTTATATTACATATATGGTAAAGAATATGGATGTGAAGAGCGTTAGTAGAATGGAAAGACTTTGAAATTTTAAAAAATTTATCTGGACTAAAAAATTATTTGATTATAAAAACATATTATATATCAATTGCTATATAGAACTATCATAACAGATTTTGGAAAAGCCGCAAATCCCCAAGTTGGAGAATTCATTAAATACTAATTATTCAGCTTTTTATCAGAAAGGAAGATAGTGTAGTGGTTGGGAACACTATGCTCTTTTTGAATCTAAAAGGCAACTGTTCAAATCATAACATCTTTGTTTTTTTTTCTTATTCTGCCATTATTGTTTTTCCTTGTTATGATTCAAATTAAAAATATTTTAGTAAAGGTATTTTGGACATCATTTTTTCACATTGTCTCAATGCAAATGTTTGAAAATTTTGTAGGCAATATGACAACTCTTTCAACATTTGTTCTCTTTTATTAACTCAAACAGATTTAGGATCTAATTTCATGCCTTCGAAGACATTTAAACCATCTTCAACATAATTTATTGACAAATTGATAACAATTACTCATGAATGTCGTAGATTTAATATCCTGTCACTCAGCAACAAATTCGGGTTCAATAACAAAGCTCAGTAAAAACTTTACAGAAATTCTCCAATTTATTTTAGTGTCTTTTTGCGTCATTACGGCTGCATTTTCTTCTGCATCTGAACGCTGTGTTTGGAAGAAGACGAAATACAGAAACTTTCAACACAAGTAATCAGATTTTCTTGTCTTTCATGTTAAAATGCTTCATCTCGCTAGGTATACGTCATTTATTGGATGGATTGTTAGCTTTGTGTCCAAATAGCAAAAAAAAAGTATTAATTTAAATTTCGCATTTTGCATAAGTATACGCTTTAATTTATATCAAAACAGATTTAGATAGCTTAAAACAATATAGTTTACTCATAAATACATCTTGATAATTCACTTCTTCAATTTTCATAATCTTATATCCTGACCTATATCCTCTTATAAACCATATTTCTACTGAGATCTTCTTAAAGCATCTTTTTATCCCTATCTACGCCTCGAAACCCTATTTTTCCGGCGGAATATGAATCTTCGGGTCTCGTTGATTCGATTTCTGCAGTCAGATCGTAAAAATGTTGCATGCTAAGTTCGGTCAAAATGTAAACCTCTCAATTTTATCGTCGGGGGAAGTAACTCAATTCCTTCAAAATTATTCTTTAAATATTGAATTTAAAGTTATTTAATTTGGATTATAAATAAATAGGCTAATACAATATTTAAAAATGAGAAAAAATAACTTTTCAAAGAACTTTTCATAATCTCAAAGAAAATTTTTTATTCAATTAATTATATAAATTAATTAACATTCATAATGAAATTGGATTTTTTTTATAAAAAATTGGTCCTACTTAACTTTTTGAGAGAATTTGGCTTTCTCGTAAACGAAAAAGGGATTTGACGGAGTCAAATCCCCGCTCACAAAAAGTGGACTTTACATGTCAAATTTTATATGCATGTAATGTCCACTTTTATGAGTTTTAGGAAGGAATTGGAAGCCATGAGTTACTGACATTGCATCAGTATCTCATAGCCTCCAATTCCTTCAAAAAATGGGAGAAACTTTGTCGAATAGTTTAACATTCGGACAAAGTTTCTCCCATTTTAAGAAGGAATTGGAGGGTAAGAGATATACCATATGAATGTATATCTCTTACCCTCCAATTCCTTCTAGAAAGTGTCCAAACTTTGGGTTAATTGCAAAGTATTAACCCAAAGTTTGGACACTTTCAAGTGGAGATGGAAGGCTTTGGGGTATATATTAATACAATATACCTCAAAGCCTTCCATCTCCACTACAAATGTGAGAAACTTTGTCCGAATAGTTTAACATTCGGACAAAGTTTCTCCCATCTTTCAATGTAATTGCTACCTGTGAGGTACTGACTTGAAGTCAGTGCTTCACAGGTAGCAATATCCAAAAATTTAAAAACATTTTATCAGTTCGTTAGAGAACTAGAGCCTCCTAGGTACTGAACCGAATCAGTGCCTAGGGGACTCTAGTGATCTATATAAATCTGAGAACTTTGAGGAAATTGTTCGACATTTCCTCAAAGTTTCTCAGCAATTTTAGCGAGGAATGTTCGTTATCGTGTAGATAATTTATAATATATACATAATAACAAACATTCCCGCTAAAAGATGTAAAATCTTATAAGAAATAATTGCAAAAGAATAACAAATTGCAACAAATTTTATATGAAACTGAACCTTATGAGGTAGTGATTCAAGATCACCGCCTCATAAGATTCAGTTTCAATCTCAAGTATCTCAAAAGTAAGGCTCTATTTTTGCCATGTAAAGTGTCACTTTTCTGTCCAAATGATAAGTTATTCAGAGAAAGTTTCCCAGCTATCAAGAGGGAATTGTTCCTTATGAGGTATATATTCATACTGTATACCTCATAAGGAACAATTCCCTCCTTAAAACGAGAAAACTTGTTCGAAATTGTTTATCATTTCGAACAAGTTTTCTCGTTTTAATAAGAAACTAAAGGCTATGAGGCACTGATTATATATTAGTGCCTCACAGCCTTTAGTTTCTATAGATAGCTGGGAAACTTTCTCCAAATGATAAGTTATTCAGAGAAAGTTTCCCAGCTATCAAGAGGGAATTGTTCCTTATGAGGTATATAGTTATAATGTATACCTCATAAGGAACAATTCCCTCATTAAAATCGTAGATATTTTTTACTTATTACTCATGCTTTCAAAATCACAATCCTCTGAAAAGTTATTTTTTATTAAGAATTTAGAATTTTGATAAATACCTTTTTTCAATTTGATATAATACTTATATATTTTCAAAAAGACATTTTGAAAAGATATCTCAAAAGTTCTCTGAAAACCTATTTTTGATTAATTTTGAGAAATATCCGTATTAAATTAATCAATAAATTCATTCAACACTACTTTAATTTTTAAATTCAAAAAATTATATGTGCTTCTTAAAATGTCTCACAAAAATTTTATTATAAAATTATATACAATATTAAAAATCCCACAACATTTTTTACTTTACATAATCGTACTTCCTCGACGATTAATTTCCCCTCAATTCCTATCGTTGACTGAACTTAGCATGCAACAAAAATACCCACTACATAGCCTGATAATCTCAATTTAAGTTCCTTAATTTTTTTGAAAAAAAAATGAAACTCCCTTATCAAACATCATGCTCATTTTTACGAATTTCATTTTTCCTTTAAGTTTAAAATATACGCTTTTTAGAATGTTTATAATACATTTTCAATTTACATTTACATTTTTATTTTTGAATTGTTTATTTATATTTCCGTTTGAACAATAATATTTATTGAAAATTGTGAGAGAAACGGATATAATAAAAAAACGCCATACAACAAAATTCACTTTTTTTCATACTTACGCGGATCACTCCTTTCCGGCCCAATATGCCGGAAATGATAAAACTCTCAGATCTAGTTGCTAAGATCCAAACTCTCGACTCTCAAATCTATTTCCTCAGATCTTGTTGCTAAGATCTACTTCCTCAGATCTTGTTGCTAAGATCTAAACTCTCGACTCTCAAATCTACTTCCTCAGATCTTGTTGCTAAGATCCAAACTCTCGACTCTCAAATCTATTTCCTCAGATCTTGTTGCTAAGATCCAAACTCTCGACTCTCAAATCTATTTCCTCAGATCTTGTTGCTAAGATCTAAACTCTCGACTCTCAAATCTACTTCCTCAGATCTTGTTGCTAAGATCTAAACTCTCGACTCTCAAATCTACTTCCTCAGATCTTGTTGCTAAGATCCAAACTCTCGACTCTCAAATCTACTTCCTCAGATCTTGTTGCTAAGATCTACTTCCTCAGATCTTGTTGCTAAGATCCAAACTCTCGACTCTCAAATCTACTTCCTCAGATCTTGTTGCTAAGATCCAAACTCTCGACTCTCAAATCTACTTCCTCAGATCTTGTTGCTAAGATCCAAACTCTCGACTCTCAAATCTACTTCCTCAGATCTTGTTGCTAAGATCCAAACTCTCGACTCTCAAATCTATTTCCTCAGATCTTGTTGCTAAGATCCAAACTCTCGACTCTCAAATCTATTTCCTCAGATCTTGTTGCTAAGATCTAAACTCTCGACTCTCAAATCTACTTCCTCAGATCTTGTTGCTAAGATCTAAACTCTCGACTCTCAAATCTACTTCCTCAGATCTTGTTGCTAAGATCTAAACTCTCGACTCTCAAATCTATTTCCTCAGATCTTGTTGCTAAGATCAAACTCTCGACTCTCAAATCTACTTCCTCAGATCTTGTTGCTAAGATCTAAACTCTCGACTCTCAAATCTACTTCCTCAGATCTTGTTGCTAAGATCTACTTCCTCAGATCTTGTTGCTAAGATCCAAACTCTCGACTCTCAAATCTACTTCCTCAGATCTTGTTGCTAAGATCTACTTCCTCAGATCTTGTTGCTAAGATCTAAACTCTCGACTCTCAAATCTATTTCCTCAGATCTTGTTGCTAAGATCTAAACTCTCGACTCTCAAATCTATTTCCTCAGATCTTGTTGCTAAGATCGATCTATTATACTCAATTTTACTTAAGCAATATAGATCACCTTTATTATGATTCTCTTTATCTGTACTTGTTTAAAATTAAATTACATCATAAAGATCTAATTACAAATTATTTAGAATTTTGAAATAAAACCAGTATTTTATCAAATGCTTTGAGATTAATGCATTCAAACTTAAAAAAAAAAGATATATTCAGATCAATTTCAATATTATTGATTTTTTAATGTAAAAACTATGTCTACATAGATCTCAAACAATTTTATTAGATACTCTTTTTCCCAATTTTTTTCAAAATCTCTTTTTACATATCAAAAATTGTATTTTTCAATTTCATTTTTATTTTTTCCATATTTTTTTTGGAATTTGGATATGCGTCCAAAGTAGTTATGTCATTAGAAAAATATTAGATATCTGAAGAGAAAATGATAACTTAGAGAGTTTTAAAGATTTTATTTTCGAATACAAATATAGACCTCAGAGGAATACATTCTAAATAAATTTGTATCTGAGGGTGAATAAATAAGAACAAAATTTAAAGGGTTAGCATAAATAATGTAGAAATTAAGATTGGAATTTAAATTTAATACAAAATTAAAGGGAATGAATTTGCGATTAGTAGGGTATGGCAAATGGATTGGGAAACATTGGTTACACATGAAAATTATCAGATGTAAGAATTTGGTGCAGATATTTTAAAAATGAGATCTGAGTGCTTAAACAATATCTCAAAATTCAAATTTTCCAAATGAAAATTTGGAAAATTCCCAAAATGCAGAATCAACTGATGATTTTCAATCATTAATAACGCCAATACAAGAAGATCATTTTCCTTCTGCCAACGAACTAAAACAATGGTTTGATATTGCCCATGATGTTTTAATTAGTCCGCCACCTGAGAATCAACATCCAGAAATTGATGAAGAAGAGACACAAAAAGCAATTTATCTATTACAAAACTTAGACTTTCCTAAGAAATAAAATTATTTAATTTATTCTTGTTTGTTTTTTAATTAAACATGTATATTTATTAACATTTCCTTTTTTAATACCTTTCCAACTTCTATTAGTAACAAACACATAACTAATTTGAAGATTTAGCGTTATGAAGAAGTATCCAAGTAATAACGTCAATAATGCATTTGCGATAGGATATAATTGCACCAAAGGTTAAAACTTGTATAAAGAATGAAAAATGAAATTTAATACAATTTTTTTTCGAAAAAAATCCATGCTTGGCTAGATTTTCATAGTTATTGAATATGCATTACTGACATCTTGTAAAAGATGCCGATCAAGGCTTTCAAGATTGCTAAATTTCTCGATTAAAATTTACATTTTTTTTTTATTTGTGTTTAATTACATTTTACAGTTTGCAGACTTACATAAAATCCGCAACATAGTGGTTATTTAATATTTGCCCCACAGTATTGTAGTTTGAAATTTACGATAAGATTATAATTGATAAAGTAAGGTTTTGTCATTAATGCATCTTATAAACTTTCATTGATAAATATGGATAGATAAGTTCTGTGTTCAAAAGTAAGCATTTTTTAAAACGCGCAATTATATCAAGAACGACTATCATAAATTCATGAGTATCGATGATTTTCGTTTAGGATGGACTTAATCGGCTTGATTGATATACATATTTTAAAATGGCATAGCTTTGTGCATGTTATGTCAAGCATTGTGCCAAACCAATTTAAAATGAAACAAATTATTTTAAAGAAACTATATATGAACTATTCGAACACTTTATATTAATGTAGGGAGCTATAAATTTAAATATTCTAAAAATTTATTTATTTGTTAAGAGTTCGGAACAAATTTATTATTGAATATATAGGAAATCAAATAATTATGCATAATCGCATAAAAAAATGCTGAAACAATGAAAAGAAAAAAATAGTTGCCCAATAGAAAAAGTCGAACCCACACCCCTGCCCATTGAGTTATCCTCACTTTCAAGTTTCGATCGAAAAAAAGGTATTTAATCGCGTAACTCGCACCGTTTAGTCGTATTTCGAAGTTCTATATAGTATTAAAGATTAAGTTACATTATGTACAAAATAACTTTTTATTGTTATTTGATTTTGATAGCATTATTAGCTGAATATGAAAAATCTCGTAGAAATAATCATTTCATTCAGACATAAGTATTGGATTGTTTCCCAACAAGCATAATAACACACGTTTCATATTATAATTTATTTCATTTCTGTACAAAATTTAGATAACGATATCAAATAAAAAAAACTGTGGCATTTTTTTACTTCAAACTATCATGAAGTGTAACCAAATTGGGTGAGTATTCTTGCTATCAGTATGACATGAAAAAGTGAACGACAAAAATTGAAGATATTGTAGTTAACTCGGATTTTTTTAATTGCAAATGTAATAAACAGAAATTCATCAAAAGTGACAGCTCTCAATTTTTTGACATTTGTAAATTCTAAATTGAATGAGAAAAATGAAATAATACTAAGCATAATACAATATTCTAGATTTAATTATAATTAGGAAAAAGTTAGTTTTGAGAGTACTTTTCATAGGCATATAGAATGAAATCTTCTGAAAAATAATATCACATAAACTCATATTATTTTCTAATATATAACTATTTTATATAAAAATCAAATTCAATGATCTTAAAAAGCGAAGGATAAACCTCAAAATTTACGAATATAATGAGTGGGAATAGGCGTAAAGCAAAAATTGATATTTCATATGGTTTTATGATAGATAAGCATTATATTCCCACTCATTATATTCGTAAATTTTGAGGTTTATCCTTCGCTTTTAAGATCATTGAATTTGATTTTTATATAAAATAGTTATATATTAGAAAATAATATGAGTTTATGTGATATTATTTTTCAGAAGATTTTGTGTTCTTCTTCAAAATTTTATTTTTTTATTAAAAAGAATCTTTACAAAATATACATTTACTTTAATTAATATTTAAAAACGTGCTCTATCAAAAGTTCCAAAAATTCAATATTTTAGCTTTTCTGAGGTGTCACTTTTGATGAATTTCTGTTTACAACACAAACACATCTATAATTTGTTTAAATATCATTTATTATATCAAAATCGAAAAATTCGTTTTTGGAAATCTTTGAATTTATGAGAAGTTCTACAAAGACACTTACAAATATAGCGTTTGCAATAAAAAGGCTCTTTAATCTTCTTCATCCTTGCTCAGAAACTTCTACTGGTTACCTTACGGGTAACCTGCAAAGCTGCTTCCAAGGCATCGGGAAAATAACGTATTTTCGTGAGACTACCTTTCTTCATTTAAATTATAACAATTATTTTTGGTTTTATATTTTTTTGGATCAAATCCATTTTAATAGAATTTATATACTATTCATCTATTAGTAAACACTACCGTATATTATTTTTTAAGCTATCTTATTTTTTGAAATTTTATTCAAATCTTTGGTTGCAAGAAGAATTGCATGATAAATAAAAACATTTAATCAAAGTCAATTTTATTTTTCATATTCAAATGGACTGAGTGTTAACATTTAACATTTTTTGCTAATTGTCGTCAAAAATTAGGCGTAAAGCAAAAATTGATATTTCATATGGTTTTATGATAGATAAGCATTATATTCCCACTCATTATATTCGTAAATTTTGAGGTTTATCCTTCGCTTTTAAGATCATTGAATTTGATTTTTATATAAAATAGTTATATATTAGAAAATAATATGAGTTTATGTGATATTATTTTTCAGAAGATTTCATTCTATATGCCTATGAAAAGTACTCTCAAAACTAACTTTTTCCTAATTATAATTAAATCTAGAATATTGTATTATGCTTAGTATTATTTCATTTTTCTCATTCAATTTAGAATTTACAAATGTCAAAAAATTGAGAGCTGTCACTTTTGATGAATTTCTGTTTATTACAACACGAATTTTTTATAGCATAATCTACTCACTTGAACTTATTCATGTATGTTAATAAAGGAATTTAAAGAGTCTACAATTTATGTAAACTGGTCTCAAATAATTTAATGCAACGAATTCAAAATGAAGGACCTACAATGTTAAAATTATACATGCAATTTTGGGATCAAAATTCAATGCGGGCTGACATTTTCTTTTTGAATAAAATTTTTAAACGAATTTTTTTTGTTATGCGCGGGAATGGTTCCATTATGGGGAATGGAAAGATCAAAGCGCATAATTCAGGATCTGGACTAAATGATATTAATAGTTCTTCTATAATTGACTCAGAAGAAGACTCAGAATACGAAAGATTAGCAGGGAAAAACAGTATTTCGAAATCTAGAAGCAGTAGTACTATGAAATCGGCATTGCAAATCGATGACGACGATGTTCTTTCATTTGAACAGTCAGCATCTTCAAAATTAGATTCAACTGATCCAAATAGTAATATAAATTTACGTTCAGCAAGTTCTCTTATTAAAACAATTGGAAAATACATCGATTTCGATGATGAATCAGGGTCTCCTTCCCATGAAAATACACAATCAAATAATAATTCAAGTAATTCGAAGAGCAAACTTAGTATTTTAGAACAAGCAAGGAGAAGTGGGTTATTAAATGAACCTCATCGAGAAAAAGTAAGTTTTGAAACTGATTCATCAAAATCTAAGAGCGATTCAACATCTCCAGATCAGCGTTCCAAAGCTGATATTAAAGATTCACCGAATACTTCGAAAAATTCAGTTGGATCAATGAATTCTTCAAATGATTTCAAAACTCCAGGGAAAAATCACTCTTCTATGCAAGGAAATTCATCGTTGGTATTTGATGATTCATTTGTCCAAGATAAATCAGCAATTCGAAAACAAAGTGATCTAGAAAATGACGAAAACTCAAATCTCTCATCAAAGGCGGAGTCATTTACTGATTCATTCGATTCATCTTTTATACAATCACCAAGAAATTCAACAGCAAAAGAAGAAAATTTAGATCCATTGCATGACGCATCAGAAATCAAAAAATCTCCGCCAGAAAGCAAAAATAAAGATTCTCCGGAGGATTCATTTAACTCTTCATTCATTTCTGGCCCAGAACAACAAAATTCCGGAAATCAGCATCTTGAAAGTAACATTCAGTCATTTATTTCATCATTTGGAGATGATTCAGCATCACATAAGTCTACAGAGAAGCCAAATATACCTGCTCTACCATTAAATTCCTCAAATAAAAAATCTGATGAAAATTCACAGAAAAATTCTGCCGATTTTGAGAGTCAGTCATCAAAAAAGTCTAACTCATCTAAAGGCAACAAGAAATCAGACACTTTTGATGATTCTTTTGTTTCAATTGAATCATCAAAATCGAAAACACCCAAAAAAGCAAGTTCTTTCGGAGATTCATTCAACGAAACAATTGGATTAACAAGTTCTAAGAAATCTAAACAAAAAGACTCATTTGAGGATTCCTTTGATTCAGTTCCTTCAAAAAAGTCATCGAACAAAGGAAAATCAGATAGTTTTGAAAGCGAAAAATCTTCAAAAGCTAAAAAAATTTCGACAAAAAGTGACACTTTTGATGAAAGTTTCATAAGTGAAATTTCCGCTGTGAAAAACAAAGAAGAAAACAGTTTTGACGACTCTTTCATTTCTACAAATTCAAAGAAAAGTCAAAAACCGAAAAGTGACAAAAGTGAAGTGAACAATAAGGTTGAAACAAGTTTTGACGATTCTTTCATTTCTACAAGTTCAAAGAAAAGTAATAAATCAAAAAGTGACAATAATAAAAAAGACAAAAGTGAAGTGAACAATAAAGTTGAAACCAGTTTTGATGATTCATTTATTTCCGAAATTTCAACCAAAAATGACAAAAGTGAAGTAAAAAATAAATCAGAAAACAGTTTCGACGACTCTTTTATTTCTACAAGTTCCAAGAAAACTCCTACAACTAAAAACAACAAAAGTAAAGTAAGTAACAAAGTTGAAACAAGTTTTGATGATTCTTTCATTTCTACAAGTTCCAAGAAAAGTAATAAATCAAACAAAAGTAATAAATCAAAGAAAGAAGAATCTAGTTTTGGAGATTCCAGTTTTGTTTCTTTTGCTTCTGAAGCGAAAAAGTCATCAGTAAGTTTCAATAAAAAATCATCTTCTTCATTTGAAAAAGGAGATGTTTCTAGTGCTTTCATCACTGAATCATCTAAAAATGATGAAAGTGACTTTATTTCAACTGTTAACTCAGAAAAGAAATCATCAACAGTAAATAATGATTCGGATGACTTCGTTTCAACAATTAAATCAGAAAAGAAATCATCAAACAACGAAAGTGACTTCATTTCTACCGAAAAAAGTGACAAAAACGAATCAGATGACTTTGTTTCTACAATTAAGTCAGAAAAGAAATCTTCTAATGAATCAGATGATTTTGTTTCTACAATTAAGTCAGAAAAGAAATCATCAAATGATGAAAGTGATTTTATTTCTACTGAAAAAAGTGACAAAAAGTCAGATAAAAGTCAGAAATCATCAAATGATGAAAGTGATTTTGTTTCCACAATTAAAAGTGAAAAGAAGTCAGGAAATAGTTCTGTTGAAGGAGAGAGTGATTTTATTTCAACTGTTAAAAGTGAGAAAAAGTCATATGATGATGATTTTGAGTCTATAATTAAATCAGAAGAAAATACAGAGTTGTTTAACGATTTAAGTGTTATTTCTCAACCTTCTGAATCATCAAATAAATCTGAAACAACAACTGACAGCGTTGATTTCATTTCTACAATTAAGTCAGAAAAGAAATCAGATGAAGATGATGATTTCGTCTCAACCATAAAATCAGAAAAGAAATCAAGTAATGACTCAGATGACTTTGTTTCGACAATTAAATCAGAGAAAAAGTCAAGTAATGACTCAGATGATTTTATTTCAACAATTAAAACAGAAGATAATTCAAAGAATGAATCTTCTGATTTTGTTTCGACAATTAAATCAGAAAAGAAATCAAGTAATGACTCAGATGATTTTATTTCAACAATGAAAACAGAAGATAATTCAAAGAATGAATCTTCTGATTTCGTTTCAACAATTAAAAGTGAAAAGAAATCATCAAACGATGAAAGCGACTTTGTTTCAACCATTAAATCAGAAAAGAAGTCATCAAATGACTCAGATGATTTCGTCTCTACAATCAAGTCAGAGAAGAATTCAAGTAATGGAGAAAGTGATTTTGTTTCAACAATAAAATCAGAGAAAAAGTCTTCTAATGATTCAGATGATTTCATCTCTACAATTAAAAGTGAAATAAAAAACGATGACGAAAGTGACTTTATTTCAACTATAAAGAGTGAAAAGAAATCATCAAATGACTCAGATGACTTCGTATCAACTATAAAATCAGAGAAGAAGTCAAGTAATGATTCAGATGATTTTGTTTCTACAATCAAAAGTGAAAAGAAATCATCAAATGAATCTTCTGATTTTGTTTCAACAATTAAGAGTGAAGTGAAGAATGATGATGAGTCAGATTTTGTTTCTACAATTAAGAGTGAACAAAAATCAGATGAAGATGACGAAGTTGACTTTGTTTCTACAATTAAATCAGAAAACAAATCAGAAGATGATGACGATGATTTCATTTCAACAATAAAATCGGAGAAACAATCAACTTCAGGAGATATAGACTTTGTTTCAACAATTCAAAGCGAAAAAACAAAAACAACTTCTGATTTTGTATCAACTATCAAAAGTGAAGTAAAAAGTGACGATGAAAGTGACTTTGTTTCTACAATTAAAAGTGAGAAAAATACAGAGGAAACAGATGATTTCATCTCAACAATTAAATCAGAAAAACAATCAACATCAGGAGATGTAGACTTTGTTTCAACAATTAAATCAGAAAAACCTTCTGATGACGATGATGACGAAGTTGATTTCGTTTCTACAATTAAATCTACTCCAAAAAGTGACAATTCAAGTGAATTCATTTCCGAGATTGTTTCTACACAAAACAAAGATGAATCAAGCGATTTCATTGCAACAATAAAAAGCGAAAGAAGGGTGGAAAGTGATGGATTTATTTCGACAAAGAAAACTTCAAGTGAATTCATTTCTACAATAAAATCAGAAAAAACTCAACCAGAAAGTGACTTCATTTCTACTATTAAAAGTGAGAAGAAATCATCAGATTCAGATTTTGTGTCTACTATTAAAAGTGAAGAAAAGAGTGATGATGAAAGCGACTTCATTTCTACTATTAAAAGTGAGAAGAAATCAAGTGAAAATTCTGATTTTATTTCGACTGTAAAAAGTGAAGAAAAAAGCGATGACTTTATATCAACAATTAAAAGTGATAAGAAAACAACAGAAGAATACAGTTCATTTATTTCAACTATAAAGAGTGAAAAGAAATCAAGTGAAGATTTCGATTCTTTTGTTTCTACTCCAAAATCATCAAAGAAAGGAGTAAGTTTTGTTTCTTCCTCCAAAAATTCTCCAGAAGAAAGTTTTGTTTCTTCTAAAAAAGATGATTTCGAAAGTGATTTTACTTCTGTAACATCAAAGAAATCTTCTAAACGTTCTAAAGAAGAACCAAATGACTTTACAAGTGATTTTACTTCTGTAACATCAAAGAAATCTTCTAAACGTTCTAAAGAAGAACCAAATGACTTTGAGAGTGATTTTACTTCTGTAGCATCAAAGAAATCTTCTAAACGATCTAAAGAAGAACCAAATGACTTTACAAGTGATTTTACTTCTGTCACTTCGAAATCAACGAAATCATCCAAGAAATTGAAAGAAGAAACAAATGATTTCGAAAGTGATTTTACATCATTTGCAAGTAAAACGCAGAAATCATCTAAAAAGGATGATTTTGAAAGTGATTTTACTTCTGTCACTTCAAAGAAATCATCAAAAAGATCAAAAGAAGAAACAAATAATTTCGAAAGTGATTTTGCTTCAGTTGAAACTAAATCAAAGAAATCATTTGAAGATGATTTTGAATCAACAATTAAATCGAAACAAGGAACAGAAGAATTAATTCTTAGTCCACAAAAAACTCCAAGAAGACACCATCAAAGGAAATCCATCGAAACTTCTCCTTTCAAAAGAGATGAAGAAATCCAAGCAAAGATGGAAACACCAAAGAAACATAAACACCATAAGAGGCCACTGCCTGATGTTGCTTTAACACCTCCACCTCGCGTTTTAAGAAATAGAGAAAGACTTTTACCTCTTCCAAGACAAAATTTGGCTGTAACTCCTCAAAAAGAGATGAATAACAACTACATCGATTTCATTAAGGAACAGAAGAGAAGATTACAAGAGATTTCAGATGCAGTTCAATCATCTAGACAACTTAGAGCAATGAGGGAAGCAAAGATTACTCGTATTAATTATGAAAACTTATGAATTTAATAATTTTATTTTGTTTGTTTGTAAATAATGTGTATATAATATTGAATCATTTTTGAATCTAAATTCAATTTCTTTGCGAATATTTTATTTCTCATGGTGTGGAAATCAACACAAAAAGTGAATTTGAAGAAACAGCAGCAAAATATAAGCATAAAAAACTTAGGAATTTCTACTTTAATATGGTCCAAATTATAAAGATAAAAAAGAATTCTAGAAAGCAGCTCTTCATGTTTACAAACGAAAATTTAATGAAGAAACATTTGAACTTCTTCTATCATATGTTGAAAATATCAAAAATGAATTTCTAAAAACAATTCTTCAATGAAGCATTAGAAGAATTTCTTCCTTTGCATGGTGCATATATCATTGAGAGAGATCAAGATGAAGCGACAGTATTACATGTTACTATATGTTATAATAGTAAAGAAATTAGTAGATCTATTGCATTCATTTTGTATAACTACCAATGAAAGAAGTAATTCTGGAAGAACAGCTCTTCATTCTGCATCAATTAACTAGTCAAGAAATAGCAGAACTGCTACTTTCGCATAGTACAGATATCAACGAAAAAGATAAGTTCAAAACATAATAACATTGAAGTTGAAAAAAAAAAACAGAAAATAGTTATTTAAAATAAACAAAAAGAGAGAACATATATATAATCATGTATAACAATTTCAATTTAAAACATTATTTCTCCGAAAGATTCAGAGCAAATGTCATCATAGCCAAAACAGCAGTCTAGAACAGAAATAACAAACAAACAAAAGTTACCAATGACTAAAGCTGCGCAGAATCCATCAAAAAGTCTACCAAATCTCGTATTTACGTAATTTGTTAAAATACTCTTGCATCCCGACTGATATTTAAATGGGCATTTGTCCAAAGCGTAGTGTGATGAGTTTTCCCATCCGCAGCACTCGTGATCAATCTGATAATATACATTTCCTTGGTTATTCGAAAACCAGACAGATTTGTGTGCATTTATAACGTTTTTAGTCGATGCTGTGAATACAACGTATATGATTGTTGATGCCAAAAAGAAGATATGAGTTGTAAAGAAATGTCCGCAACATGAAATAAAGAAGTACATATTGATAATAATGGTTAACACGATTATGACACCAATGCCCATTCCAAACATCGTTTTATATTTGATTTTTCCTGTTGCAAATGTCTCTGATCCGCTGAAATAAGTTAAACCACTGATAGTGGACGCTAGGAACATAACCAATGAAAATTCAACTAGAAATATGTTCACTATCAGAAATATACTGAAACAATGATTACCTTGACATAAAGGTCTTGGTACCATGAAAAAATTAAAAGTGACATTTATTGGTATATGATAATAAATATGTATTCATGATCAGTATAGAATAATAATCATTATTTGTATTGACGACTTCCTCATAAAAGATGTTTATCCCATATTTTCTCTAAGCTATGAGCAAACTGATTCAATAGCGGCCTCATACTGAAATATGGCAACAAAAATGTATATGTGATGAATTAGAATAGAAAAAAAACATGTTATATTATAAAAGTTGATCCTATTAATCATTTCTTGATGCTATAAGTGAACATATAGATTAGATTTGATATGTATAAAATATGGTAGATGTTATACAGCTAGAATAATGCTTCAATTGATATTATATTATTAAGATTTGAATACTCGATAATTGGTTGAAATATGATATGTATTACCTAGAAATAGCTAATCCAAACACTTTTTTTCCCTGAATAGAAAGCTCTTTCAGACAATAATTTACGAAAAGTTTCTAATAATTTAGTGAATAGGCATATATTAAGCTATTACAGCTATAAGTGTTGCATGCTAAGATCAGTCATAATGTAAACCTCTCAATTTTATTGTCGTGGGAAGTATCTCAATTCCTTCAAAAAATTGAAAAACTATTTAATTTTAAAAATATAATACTTTTAATTAGTTAATTAATTGGAGATATTTTTAAAAAATCACTTTTGATAATACTTTTGAGAACTTTAATTAAAAAAATATATTCAAAAATATCCAGGATATCAAGAGGGAATTGTTCCTTATGAGGTATATAGTTATGATGTATACCTCATAAGGAACAATTCCCTCCTTAAAATGAGAAAACTTGTTCGAAATTGTTTATCATTTCGAACAAGTTTTCTCGTTTTTAATAGGAAACTAAAGGCTATGAGGCACTGATTATATATTAGTGCCTCATAGCCTTTAGTTCCTAATAGATAGCTGGGGAACTTTCTCCAAATGATAAGTTATTCAGAGAAAGTTTCCCAGCTATCAAGAGGGAATTGTTCCTTATGAGGTATATAGTTATGATGTATACCTCATAAGGAACAATTCCCTCCTTAAAATCGTAGACATTTTTATACTTATTAATCAACCATTCAAAATCATATTCCTCTGAAAAGTTATTTTATTAAAAATTTAGAATTTTAATAAATATAGAGTTTGAATTTCATACAATACCGATATATTTTCAATAATGGAATTTGAAAACCATTCTCAAAAGTTCTCAGAAAACCTTTTTTTCATTAATTTTAAGAAATCTGAGTATTAAATTAAGTGATAAATTCGTTTGACACTACTTTAATTTTTAAATTCAAAAAATTATATGTGCTTCTTAAAATGACTCAAAAAAATTTTATTATAAAATAATATATAATATTAAAAATCCCACAACATTTTTTTACTTTACATAATCGTACTTCCTCGACGATTAATTTCCACTCAATTTCTATCGTTGACCGAACTTAGCATGCAACATAAGTACTTTCATCATGACTCATATATTGGTGCCTGAAAAAATATAAAATTAAACTTCTTCGTTTTTTCAAAGTCTATTAAACCTATGCATATATTTGGACTGAAAATTATGTAAACAGCCAATTTGGCCTATCCGAAAATTAAAAATATTAAAATAAAAAAATTTTTCGATATCGTATGTTTTATGTGAAATGTTTTTATATTTCTGTTAGAGTTCCTGATCCATCTTGACATCAACAATTGGCCTCCAATGAAGGCTTCCGTCAATAATGCGATCGAGGGCGTTGTTAAGCTTGTCAACTGACTCAACGAAAGCGCATTTGTCCTGTGTTCTGTGGTAGACCCAAATTCCCTTCTTGATGTAGTCGAGTTTAGATCCTGCTGGACAGGAAGCGAAAACGAACGGATCGTGCTGGAATTTTGTAGCAATCTTCTTGAATTCTTCATCTGGTTCGCCGGCCATGATGACGCAGTTCTTGTGCTTGTGGCAGATTTTTTCGAATTTTTCTTCTGTATCGATTGTCTCGATGTAGAGTCCCTTTGGCTTTGGTGTTGGTTTTGGTGTAGCTTCTGGGAGGGTTCCGTCAAAGAATTTGGCGATGAAGTTCTGAAGTACTGAGAAACTTGGTTTTCCATCGAAAATGCGGGATTTGTTGCCATCTCTTACAAGGACGGTTGGGAATGCTGTAACATTGAACATGTCTTTCTTTTCTGAGTTGAGAGCATGGCCGATTTTGATTCCATCCTGGTTATCGTAGAAGCTGTTGGAAATAGCAGCCCACATTGGTGGAACCTGGCCCTTGTTTGTAAATAGGATGGCTTCCTTATCGGATCTTTCGGCCCATGTTTCGTCGATTTCGTTTGAATTATTTGGAATGTATTTGGCAGCTGCATTGCAAAAGCCGCGTGTTGAACGCTCACCATTGTAGACTTTGTAGCCATCTGGATAGAAGATGATAAATGTTGGGATATAGCGAATTCCAAATGGTGCTGCGATATCGCTGTATTTCTGTGTATCAAGAGAACCGAAACGGACCATTCCGTGAGATTGTTCAGCAGCTTCTGCAAAGTATGGAGCTGCTTGACGGCATGCTGGGCAATAACCAGCCTGGAAGTCTACGATCCAAACTGTTCTGTTATTGCGTTTCTCGACGAGTTTCTTCCATGTTTGTGATGTAAGTTCAGTAACAAACTTGCCACCTCTGGAAATACAGAATGTGGATAGAAGAGAGAGCATTGTCACTTTTTTGACTTTAGGATTTTTTTGATTGTTTGGTCTCATTCATCTTTTGACCGAACAACTTATATATCTCGACTTTATCTCACGGCTGATTAGTATGGTTATGGTAAGATATGTTAATACAACTGTGCCGTTTTCGATTTCGTGAATTCTGACAAAAAAAGTAGTATATGATGCGGGTTGTGTGACTTTTTTTGTAATCGTAAGAATTCTCACATAATTGAATGATTTTTGAACATACTTCCGAATAGCAGATTTTAAAAATTTATGAATAATTTATAAAAAGTTTTTATTCCTACAATTCCTATATTACCATTAATAAAAAGAATATATTTTATAATAGTTTCATTTCGAACATGTTAAAATTTATCTGCATTTCGAAAAATTTTATTATAAATGATAATATAATTTATTAAATTAATATATAACTTATGAATTTTTACTTTTTGTATGAAATAAAATTTAGTATTAATAAAGTTATAAAATAAATTGGTGCATGTTAGATGTAAATAAGATATAAAAAAGGTGTTTATGAATACTTTAGCAGAACTTCTACTGGTAGAGTTTATACTGGCAGAATTTCTACTGGTAGAGTTTATACTGGCAGAACTTCTACTGGCAGAACTTCTACTGGTAGAGTTTATACTGGCAGAACTTCTACTGTTTCCCTCAAAATTGAATACTTTAGCAGAACTTCTACTGGTAGAGTTTATACTGGCAGAACTTCTACTGGTAGAGTTTATACTGGCAGAACTTCTACTGGTAGAGTTTATACTGGCAGAACTTCTACTGGTAGAGTTTATACTGGCAGAACTTCTACTGGCAGAACTTCTACTGGTAGAGTTTATACTGGCAGAACTTCTACTGTTTCCCTCAAAATTGAATACTTTAGCAGAACTTCTACTGGTAGAGTTTATACTGGCAGAACTTCTACTGGTAGAGTTTATACTGGCAGAACTTCTACTGGTAGAGTTTATACTGGCAGAACTTCTACTAGTAAAGTTTCTACTGGTAGAACTTCTACTGGCAGAATTTCTACTGGTTATATATGGTGTCAATTTTTTAAAAAATTTTGAATTCAATGAGTTATATCAAAAATAAAATTCTTGAATAGAGTAAAAAAATTTAAATAATTTATTTAAATATTTTCTTCTGACATTTTTGAATAATTTATTTTTTTAATTCGTAAGAAAATGAGTGGATCAAGATTCGTAACCGTCAATCAATTAATGGATGCTCTTTCACCAATTCTTGAAAATGTTAAACAAGTAGATGTTTATTTCGATGATTATGTAGAAAGTTTATATTATAAAGGTAAACATAATATTAAACCCATTGCTTTTGCATTTGATAATAAATTAATTGAAAATGCAAAAATTTGGAAATTAATTCCAGATATTGAATATATAACGAATATAACTAATAAATGGTTCAAACGAATTCCAACCACAAAAGTTCTTTGTAAATTAATGATCAAAACCGAGGCCAAAGAATTTCATGAATTTACATATCATCCAAATAAAGTTTCAGAACTAGAAAATGAAAAACTTCAGAAAAAATTAAACGATAGACTTTCAAATGATCGTATTGAAAAAATAAATAAACTAGCAGAAGTTGCATTTAATAATGAAATATTTGATGAATATAACCTTGAACTCAGTGATGGGCTTTAAGGACTCGGGCTCAACGAGTCATGATTTATGAAATCAATAATTTGATTTATTCTCTTCAATAATTTCTATTCTTTTTGTTAAATCATCTATTTTCATTAATGAGGTGATTCTTGATTGAGGAATAGATTTCAAACTAACCACTCCTTTTATTTTTGAAATTTTGAATCCATCAACTTTAAACATTTTATTCAATTTACACGTTGTCAATTCTTCAAATAATTTTTTATTATTAGCATAATAGTCATTAAATTCTTCAACAGATGAAAAAATTTTTATTTCAGTAATTGGTTTAACAACGTTTATTTTTTGTTGAACATTTTCACTTTCATTTATTTCTTCCTCCTCTGTTTCATTTATTTTTAAAATGGTTTCATTTATCATTAAATAAAAATTAGAATATAAGTGATGAAATATATTTTTTAATTAATATTAAATCAGAAATGGCGGCAGGATTCTTTAAAAAATTATGGGAGGAATTAAGAAAGCTGCGGGTTGGGTTCATCAAAAGATTATTAAACCCGTTGCAAACTTTTTGGCACCAGTAGCGAAAACGGCAGGAACTATCATAGGTGGAGTATTAGGTACTAAAGCAGGTAATCCGGCGATGGGAGCACAAGCAGGTAACGCAGTTGGTGGAATAGCTGAAGGAATACTTAATAAAATAGGAGGTAGATAGTGGAAAAATAAATAAATATTATTTTTATCTTAGTATCGGTTGAAGTCTTTGATAAACTTTTTCTCCTTTATTTAATATTTCTCTTATTGGGGCAGCTTTTGGTTATTGATTCAGCAACGTCACTAATTGCTTCTTTATTCTTAAATATCCAATTTGCCCTTCTTCAATGTTTCCCAAACTTTATGCGCTCCTCTTTTTACTTATCCCATAATTTTTAAAGAATCCTGCAGCCATAGTTGATTATTTCATTAAAATTAAAAATTCATTTTCATCTTTTAATTTTGATTTTTTATTTATTAATAAATGACGACTAACTATTTGGTGCCAAACACTAAACCGATTAATGGAAATGTATTTCATTCATTCGAAAAGATAAATGAAATATTCGCAAAGAATGACGGTAGAAGATATTATAGAGAACTTGAAAGTTCATGCTATGACTCTGATGCTCCATATTTTGATGATAAACAAACTCATTTAAGAATTACAAATCCGGCTCATGATGTGAACCAATTAGGTGACACATATATTAAACGCAAAGTTAAAGCAACTCTAGTTTCAAATAAAGCTTTCACATGTGATGCCGCTTTTAAATGCATGCGTTTATTCGTTGGTTACAAATCATCAAATCAAAGCTTTAAACAATTAGAAGTAGAAACCGAAAGAGGTGATGCCGGTTATCTTCAGATGGATTGCGCCCGTGAATCTTTCGCATTTGCAACATATAAACCAAAATCAGAAAGGAAAGTTAAAAAGTTTGTTCATTCGTTATATAATAATGTTCAAAAATATGATAACTCAGTATGTGGTAAATATATTGACCCTTCAGAAGTTTTCAAGAAGCAAATGAAGAAGTTGATGTCACTTTTGATATGATTATTCCGGTAAATGATTTGTTAGCATTTCAGGCGTTCGATGATTATCCTAAATCATTTGGTGATATCATTCTTAAATATTATGTTTTCAGGGATACTTTAGTATTTTGTCAGGTTGACCCGTTAAGAGTTGCTGATTTACAAAATTACGTTTATGAAAAGATAACTGATGAAAATTATGAAAAGATTATGAATCATGTTTATAAATATGATCGCAAATTCCAACAAATCGGACTTCCTACCAAATTAATTACAAGCTTAGCCGCTACATCTGCTGACGCAACAGTTGATAACGTTATTATTTCATGCACAAAGATGGAAGTTTTAGAGGATAAATGCATTACACCAGGATACGGTTTAATTGAAGAATCAGTTAAAGCAATACCACGTTTATTCAGTAAGGAAGATCCATTCATGATTCCAGCTCAACATATTGACGTTCGTTCACTAAATGGAGGTTGCATCACTCCTGAAGGTATCAGCTCAGATTTCTCATACGCTCTTCATAATGTTACAGATGTTGTGTTAACATTTCCGAAGAATGCAATGCAAAGAACAGTTTTAGAAAATCCAATGCTTCGAGGTCTTCAGGTCACTATAGATTCCAGAAACTTCCCCGATCAAGCGATGACCACAGTGGGTGACATATTCTTTACACGTATGCTTCAAGCTTCTGATTTAGATGGAGTGAATGAATGCACAGAAGAATACGAGGACTCATTAACTAGACCACTGAATGATGATAATGGCACACCATTAGCTAGAACATGGAAAGACCAAACTTCATTCTTATGCACTATTCCAGTTCAACGTGATGGAGCGGGTATATTCTTTGATGGATTAGAAACTTTCAATTCACAAGTTACAGTACAAGTGAAAGCTTATCCAATCATTCAGGGTGAAAATGACACTTACTGTTCAAAGGTGACAAATCCTCCTCAGGTTTGGTTTACTAGGACTACATATTGGACATGGACACCAGATGAAGGTTTGAAATATCATCCAACAGGTACACCACCACAGTATAGAAGTTCATATGATGAAATATTGATGAATAGAAATGTTTAAAATTATAAATTTATTTTTGATTAAATGGATTTCAATTCTGAAGAATTAACAGATGTATATAATACCTACATAGATGATATGATTAATGAAGCATTGAGTGATAATAGAAATGCTCTATCTAAGGAAAAATTAATGAAAATTCCATATTCTGAATGTTATTTAAATTCAATCACTGCAGCAATTGGTAAACAGAATAAGGGTAAAACATTAACGATATTAAAACAAATTATCATTATTGCTAACACTTCCCCCTATTCACATGTGTTAATTTATATCAACCGTTCAGGTTCACCTTCAGATGATACATTTGAATCTTTAAAGCATTTAATCAAAATTCCAATTATTTATTTATCACAAGAAGAAGCAGAAGATTATTTAAAAAACTTTTTAATGTATAAAGAATTATATAATACAATCAAGAAGCAAGGATTAGAGGATAAAATTATTGATAAACAAAGGGATGAATTATTTGAAACACTTTCTATTTCAAATTTTGATAAAGAATTTTTGCATTCACTATAGGGTGTCCAAAGGTGTGTTTAGCACAAACCTGAATACTGCGAATAGAAATAAACAAGTTACATATATATAAAGTTTATTTAAATATAATCACCATTGGATTCAATCACGCGTTCGCAGCGATCGATCCAGGCTTGAAAGACACGCTTTAAATCATCATGAGAAAATTGCTCAAATTGCTCTCTTACAAAATTTTCAAGATCATCTGGACTCGCGAATTCGCGTCCTTCAGCTCTCTTTTTTAGCGTGCCGAATAAATAAAAGTCAGAGGGTGCAATATCAGGTGAATAAATTGGGTTTGGAACAACTTTGACATTGTTTTCCAACAAGTAATTCATTACCTTATGACTTTTGTGAACTCTTGAATTATCAAAATGAATTGCAAACTTTTGTTTTTGTTGTTTGGATTTCTCAAACTCATCAGAATTGATAATTTGAGTAAGAACATTGTCAATTAGATACTGAGCATTCATCGTATTAGGTTTTTGAAGAATATCAATTGCGATGATGCCATTCACGCCCCAAAAAACCGACAACATCATCATTGGTGTGTCAATTTTTTTCTTCGGGAATGTTTGCGGATTTTCATCCTTCGGGATCCACATGATTTTGGCTTCTGTTGCATATTGAAACCAAGACTCGTCCCCTGTTACTAAAAGCGAAACTTCTTGGATTGATACGCACCCAATATAGAGAGGAGCTCTTTCGAAGATTGGACTCTAGATTTTTTTTGAACTGAATTAAGGTTGTGCGGAACCCAACGTGTATACGCTAGTTTGTAGTTCAAATAATTGTGCAGATAATAACTGACTGTTGTACGTGGTATCTGTGTCATCTCCTCTATCCTTCTGAGTGATGCTCTTGGGTCTTCATCTAGCGCTTGAAGAATTGCTTTGATTTTTCTTTGATCCGGCGATTTTTTGTCAATTTTTATGATGGGCGCCTTTTTGTTCATGAAGTGATACATCCTAACATGATACGTTACAGTGGAATAGCTAGGAGCATCCATACCGAAGCATTTTACCAAGGTCTCGTAAATTTTTTTACAGTCTTTGCATTTTTTTGCAAGAGCGAGGATGTTTTCTTTATGATTCATTAAAAAAATGAAAAAAATCCCGCCAAAATTTCCCGCGAAACCGCCTCTTGTCTCAAAATTCATTTTATATCCCGGCATGGCGCCAAAATACAACATACTCATCATATACATATATTCATATTTTTTATTATATATTTATAATCAGCATATATCTCCTTTAATAGTCTCATATAGAGCGCTGTGCTAAACGCACCTTTGGACACCCTATAATTTTTCTAGATGATGCCGTGAAATCAAAACTAATAACAAATGAGAAATCATATTTTAATCAGTTATTAACTCAATGTCGACACATTCAGTGTTCATTCTTCATGGCTGTTCAATACTTCAAAGCATTAAGCACAAACATTAAATCAAATCTATCAACACTTTTCATTTTCAGTGGGTTTAGTCGTCAACAGTTGAACGTTATGCTTTATCAAGTGAATTTACCAATGAGCATTAATGAACTTTACACACAATATCAGCAATTAGGTGAACATGGAAAAATAATAGTTGATTTAAATAAAGGAGGTGTTAAATTTGATTAACTTTTTATAATTAATTTTTATTTTTTATTTATAATTAAACATGACAGAAATAGCAAATCTTCTACAGGTTCCATTAAAACAAGGGACAAACAAAAAGGGTGCATATAATAGAACTATGAAAGTTCCTGATGGAATGAAAGAATTAGTTCATATTGTTGCTGGTCTTCAAAAGGATGTTAAACAAATGAGAAACGTTTTAACATTACCAGAAGCTCAAGCATATGCCAAACGTCATGGACCAAATTGGGAAGCACATGAAGCAGACATTACAGGACCAAATGGAAAGCCTGATGGTATAAATGAAGTTTTCGTTACTGATGGTCAAGGAAATATTAAAGTCATAAATGGTTATAAATTAACTATGTCTGATTATCCTAAACGTAAAGCATATAATGAACGTTATCCTATGCAATTTGATGAAAATGGAAAAGCTGTTAAACAACATATCGGAGACAGTAAAGATGGACCAATTCTTTCATACCGTCGTAATCCATATTCTTATTTCAATGAAGAATTAAACGCTATTGAAGAAGGACCAAACGGATTACCACGATATGTTAATCAGTTTGATGGTCAATATGCAAATTTGAGACCTGAAATTCCAGCTAAGAAATTCTTTAAAGTTGCTTTATTCGATCCAGTGTTCAATGAACAGAAAGAAGCAATGAAAGCAGAATTTAAACCAATTCAAGTGGCAAGAATTTCTTCATCTTCACTTTCAGAAGCGTTCAAGGAATTGATAAAGAAACCACTTTATTCTCAACAAGGTTATAACTTTGATTTAATTAAAGAAAGTGATAGACGTAAATTAGAAAAATCAGATGGTTTTAAGAATGCATGTAATGAAATGATTAAAGATATTGTAAATGATAAAATAAGACTGGAAGAAACTCAAAGCAATATCAATAACATAATTGGTGCAGTTACAAAGAAAGTATAAGCAAACAATGATGAACCTTGGGATATTACCGTAACAACTAAATAAAACTTTAAATATATTTTTCTTTTTTTTATTCAATTATAAATGAGAAGACGTTTCACAAGTCAAAAGAACACAAACGCAAAAGCAGAGATTACGGTTGGTTATAACGTAAATGATGATAAATCACGAATTATTCAAAATGTTAAAGTTAATGTTAGTCCTGAATTAACAAGGTCAGCAACTCAACCAAATTTATTAACTCGTGACTTACCGAAAAAGGAGGAGGAGCAAAATAAAGAAGATGAAGACCCAATCATTTTATCTGAACCCGGTAAAGAACCCGTTGAAATTCCCACTTATCCAACATACCCCCGCCTCTTTCATCAAACATCGAGAACCCAGGAATCTACGATTCCAGTCGCAATGCGCCATATAAAATAGACATTAATTCAGAATTAATGAAAATTTACCGTGATATAATAATTAATAATTATGATTCAATAATGAATTTAATTGACCAATCCGGTTTAATTATTTTACCTTATGAATCATTAATTCACATTATCGCCATTCTTTGTGATGTTCAAGATTCAGACGTTAAGATTCAATTTTTCATAGATGATGAGGTTTCATGCTGCGGAACAGTTGCAAAAATAAATCCTATAAAGGATATTAGCACAATTAAGATATCAAAGAACGGAGCAACAACTGAACTACATTTAACTTATAATAACATATACAATAAAATAGTTGATGAATATAAAATATCACTTGAAAAATTCTTTGTTAAGGCTATTTAATATTCAAGCATTAACATTATTGAATAATAATCCTTTGAATCATAATCGATAATAATTGACCTTTCACCAGTTTCTATCGTTTGTTTTATTTCTTTTTGTTCCCCACTATCCGGATCGGTCATTGTAATTGTTTTTGTTATAGTATCAGCTTTATCTTTAACTTCAATCTTTTTTCCATCGGGATATTTAAACCAAAATTCCAAAAATTCGATATTGTCAATCTGTTCATATTTTAATCTATCAATTACATTTTTAATACCATCTGAAAATCTTATGAAATGGTCATTATATGGGTTTGATTGAACTAAATTTGAATGAAGTGAAATATAACCTGTTGATGAATATGACATTGACTCATATTTTCTGAAAACACTAAAATTTATAACATGAATGAATTTCTTATTCGTTGAATTTATGAATTCTTGAGGTAATCTTATTCTAGTTTTATTTATCACTGGAAAATAACGCTTTACCATATTTTTAATCGTAATAAAAATGTCAATTATCAATATTATTTCGAATAATAACTGTGAATTAAATTTAACAGTTAGCGGAATTTATAATGTTACTCTCGTTTCTGTGAGTGGTAAATTTAATCCCATTCTTTTAGACCCTTCAGATTATATATCATTTATTAAAGATGACCATGAAAAAACGTATGATATGTATATAAATAATGTGATAGCGAAATGGGATATTAACATGATTTTAAGTTATTTAAATGAATCATTTATCGTATGGTATGAAGAAAATTTTAAATCAAAACCTGATAAACTTTTTGAACTTGATGAAATAAATAACCTTATTAAATTCCCGCTGAAATTAAATTTTGTACTCCCCATCTTCGTTCATTGTTGGGGATATTAAATTTTGAAAAAGATGTTGGGGATGTTTTGTATTCTGACACTGGTTCCAATTTCATTTTAATCAAATGTGATAAGGTTAATACCCCAATGAGATTTTCACATCAAACATTAGACCCTAACTCTTACCCATCAATACAAAACATTTTATCCATCAACTTAAACACATTTTCTTTATCATATCCGTTTCAATTATCCGGGAATTCATTTATTCTTCATTCAAAAGATTTATCAAATATTAAATTTAGAGTAACTGACCTATTTGATTGTGATTTAGAATTCATGAATGAAATATTATGGCAATTTCAAATAGAAAAAATAGGTGATGAGATAACAGATTAAATATTTATTTTTAAATCATAATAAATGATTAAACAACAGCAACCACAGCAACTTAAGGCACAAAGCACCCAGGTCCCTCAGACCATTACATACGCCATATATACATATAATTCAAAGACGGCAGAACAAACGCAAAGGTTGAAATATGGAGATTTGGAGATAGTATTGAAAAATGACCATTTCGAATTCGTTTGCAAGGGTGGTGCAGTGATATCAAATATAAAAGAAATTTTATTTATGAATTCTAAAATTAAAGGTATAACGGATGATATAACATCAATTCCACCAGAAGAACAGAGATATTACGCATTAAATGCATTTCCTAAAGTTTTGAAGATTGGAAGATTTAATTTAAATGAGGAATTCATAGAAGGTTTCCTAAATGACATAATGAAGAAGGTAGATAAAGAATATATGGCTAGTGAGTTAATGAAGAAGGCAAATTTGGTTTATGTTGATGAAAAAGATAATGAAATTAAAGAAAGGGTTGAATGGTATCATGAATGGACATCAAAGATTTTAAAAACTAAAGCCGATACAGGATGGGTTTCAGGATGTTTAGACCTTAAAGCGGATAAGGAATACGTGGATAGTGAGTTAATGAAGAAAGCTAATATATCATTTGTTAATGAAGAAATAAAACAATCAGAGGTCTATTTTACTCCACCATTTTTAAATTTTATGAAATCATCAGATAAAACCTTTGATATAGATTCTTTTGAATGGATATGTTTCGATGGAGTGACCATGTATTTATTTTATACAGCTGGAGTGCTTTATTATTTTAAAACAAATGATTTTCAAAACTATAAATCATTTACTCCATCTGTTTTGAATCCTGATACACGAAAGCCAATCATTAATCCAAGAATTTTATATGTTGAATATAATAACGGTAAATTTATGGGAATGATAACGGTTGAAGATGATTTTTGCCCTTGTTATTCATTCGATTGTATCCAATGGTTCAAATGTAATTTAAATCAAGATGCTAAATTTAAATATCCAAATAATCCTATTAGATGTGTTAATAATAAATGGGTACTAATTTATGAAGTCAATCAAATTTTCATTAGTGAGGATGGGATAAATTATTATATGTTTAGTATGATGTCATCAGATTTGAAAATTGATTATACAAGTAAGTGGTATTACATTAACAACATGTATTTTATCCTACAAAATGATAAAATTTATAGATCATCTTCAATATCACAAGGTCAATTTGAACAAATTTTTCAAGCTGATGGAGACATTGAAGCTTTATGTTATGGATCAAATGTTTATGTTCTCGTTTCAGGTGAAATGGTCTATTCATATCCTGTAAGTTATAACAGACATATTTATTTATCACAGGATTTATCAAATTGGGAATTGGTTTATTCATTCACTCCAAAACTTACTCAAAATTATAGATTTACAAATTTATTTTATATTGATGGGTATTTCATTGCTTTAGGATGTGGTGATTTAGTAAATATCAGTAGTGATGGAAGAAACTGGTCTGAAATCACAAAATTTCAAGATGTTAGAAAAGCAATTTTCAAAAATAATACGTTAATATTGATAACAAGACCAGTTTTAAATACTCACCCAAATTCAATATTATATAATAAATTCAATATTCATAATGGATTAAATACAATTCTTGAGATGATTTACCCCATTGGTTCTATTTATACGTCAATGAACTCAACAAATCCAGCAACAGTTCTGGGTTTCGGTACGTGGAAGCAGATTATTACCTTTATTACGTAAGCCAAAAATAACATTTGATATCAAACTTGATGACTCGTTTTTGATAACAGATATTAGACGCAAGGCTGAAAATCATCAGTATAAAAACAGTTCTGAAGTAATTGAGGATTTATCACGTGTAATCCGTTTTGTAGATTGTGGAAATAAATATTTCATTCAAAAGGACTATAATATCCACGACAAAATGAATCAAATATCATTCGTTCTTCAATCAAACATGAAAGAGTCACTCAAAATGATTAAATTATTTAAAGAAGAAGGTAAAACCATAACAGCATGGGACGTACTATTAAATCAATTATCCTCATTAACCGTTAAGGGTGTTTGCTTTAAATCTGATTCCCCAGATGTTTTCTCAACGTTTCAAGGTTATAAATACAACGTTCTCGAAAAACCAGATTACTCAAAAATTGAGATGTTTATGAATTTCATTAAAGAAGCCATTTGTGATAATAACGATGAAGTGTATAAATACCTTCTCGGCTGGATTGCATCAATGATTCAACATCCTGGAATCAAGAATGAAACAGCAATTATTTTGAAAGGACTTCAGGGAACAGGTAAAAACAGATTTACAGACATTATTTCTGAACTCCTCGCCGGTTATTCATGTAAAAACATTACTGAAATAAGTGAGCTAACGGGTAATTTCAACTCAGTAGTTGAAAATAAAATGTTTCTTGTACTTAATGAACTCAAGAATGTAGGTGAAGACAGACTTGCAAACTTCAACGCTTTGAAATCAATTATTGCGGATAATGAGATTAGAATTAATGAAAAGAATCAACCCAGAAGAACAGCTCAGAATGTTGCCAATTTCATTTTCGTAACTAATAACGTCTACCCCGTCAAAATTGAAGTTGGAGACAGAAGATACGTAGTTTTAAGGGTTAATGGTAAATTCAAGGGTCAATTTGATTACTTCAAGAATTTAATGGATTCATGCACTAAGGAATTTTATGATAACCTTTTAACATATTTTATGCAATATGACCTTTCATCATTTAATGTACGAATCATACCGATGACTGAAGCCAAACAAGATTTAATTGAATTATCAACAAATCCTTTAGATGAATGGATAAATACACATTATGATGAATTGAGTGCAGGTATGACATGTGTAAAAATGCGCTATTCTGCAAACCATCAGACATGAAAGACAAGAATTTCCAAATGAGCATTAAGGATAAATGTGATAAGAAACAGGTAAGAATAGATGGTAAACAAACATGGTGTTATGTTTTGAAAGAAGAAATGAAAGGATTATATAAACAGGTTGAACCAAACGATAATGAGGATTCATTTACTGACGATGAAATACCTGTAAATGAAGCTTTATAAAGTATGATTGGAATTTATTTTTGCATTAATCCTGCTGTGTTGTCAAAATGTCATGTTGTCTCATTTTTTCAGAGAAGTTAATTAACCGAGTGACACATGGTGACGTAGTGACACCTTCAGTTCTTCAAAAATAATTCATAAATGCCTTCCTCATTAATCCTGTGATGTTGTCTAAATGTCATGTTGTCTCATTTTTTCAGAGAAGTTAATTAACCGAGTGACACATGGTGACGTAGTGACACCTTCAGTTCTTCAAAAATAATTAATTATTGAATAACCTGAAACCATTAATGAAAACATTATTTTTGGGTCATTTACACTCATTACGATGAAGTCATGACAAATCATTTCCGGGACTGTTGTCAAAATGTCATGTTGTCACAAACTTTAGAACGGCATAATTTAAATTTTTATTTTTATCATAAATGGATACCCCATAAGCTCAAAATTTACCACGAATCATAACAAGGGAGGAAACGATAAAAATGATGCGAGAACTTGCTAAAAATAACAAACCACTAAAACTGAGAAAATGTGGTTATGCAGTAATGATGGAAAGAGAGACGTTGTCGAAGAGGAATAAAAATTAAATTTGGATTGAGTTTAAAAATTCATCTTTATTAAATTCATCTCTTCCAATCAATTTATTTATTCTATAAATTCTTTTATTTTTGCTTCACTCAGTTTAAGGATTGAACGGTAAGTTTCTAATTTTTTCGATTATTTCTTTCCTTCTTTATCGTTTTCAACCCCCCTGCATTGCGGCTTCTTTTTGTAATAGCATATTTTTGATTTAATTCTGTTTAGTTTCTTTTATATTCATCGTCTGGACTCTTGACTGCTTTGTTGTCACTCATTTCTTACGAAATAAAAAAAATTAAATATTATTTAAATATAATGGAGTAATAAAATAAATCGGAATTTCTATTAATTTATTGTCAACTTCAACTAATGCATTGCCGTTAATATATCTAACAAATTCAGCTATTGTGTCAAATCTTCGTCTTCTTTTTGTCATTGATTTATCAGTTTTTTCCATAATCGAGATGAATCAAAACTTTATCCTTGTTTAAAATTCATGAGCCCCGAATTAATTTGTTCACGTTTAACATCATTCAACCTTTCCATTTGCTTTCTAATATATTCCCATTCTTTTGAAATATCATTTTTCATTTCCACCGGTTTCATGTTTATAGTTCTATGCCATGTATTATTGTAATAATATACTAACTGCTGTATGATGGAGTCATGATTTCCATCCCAGTATATCTGACCGTTAACCCCTAACGCATCTCTAAGAGTTCTCATTACCGCATCAACTATTTTATTATGAAACGTATATGGAGAGGATGAGAAGAAAAATTAATTTGTGGGAAATAATGAGTCATAGCTGCCTGAAATCCTTTATCACCATCACCCCTGATATTATCTACTCTTTCATGATCTAGTAAGTATTGAATAGCTCTTCTTGTTTCCTGTTCTGTTTTCCCTTTCACCGGAATGCAATATAAATATCTAGTGTTAATGTTAATGGCAAATAAATAAGTAACGTTTCCTTTTGAATATTCCAGATGATCGATTTCGTATGAATATGGATATGGAGCAAATGAAGGTCGACTAAATTTTTCCTTTAACGGTTGAATTTTTGGGTCAATTGGTTTATTTAATATCTTGAAATCCTTTTTAAAATCTTTTGCTTCTTTAATGTTGAAATGGATATAATAAAGTGAATGATGAAGGATTAACTGAAGGAGGAGGCGGTACTGTCGTTGGAGGTTTTGGTGTTGCAAGTGGTTTAATTTTATCTGCTTTGATTTTGGATTTCATTCCTTCCTTCATTAATTCTGGATGTATTCTATTCATTTGTTTTAAATATGCTGTATATAAAGGTTTGATATACTTTCCCGCTTCGAGTTTATGTTGAAGGATGAATTCCAAAAGTTGATCTTCATTTAAAAGTCGGGCTGAATATGGTTTAACTAATGAATCATAAATTAAAGCTTGTGCTTCATTTATGGTCTGAAGGACCTGGGTGTTTTGTTCCTTTTGTTTTTGCGGCTCAGGATTATATAATTTATATAATTCATCAATATCTTCTTCTGTTAATACTTTATTTTTGAAATCTTTCAACTGTTTAAGTTGTGATTTAGTTTTTCCCTTTGAATATTCATTATTTTTAATTTTGTCTTTAATTTCAGAAATTATTTTATTATGATATTTCAAAATTTCATTTTTATAATATGGATAATAATATTCCATATCATCACCCGTTATATTTTTATTATGTTTTTGGAGATATGCTTTTAATTCATAATAACTAAGAAAATTTTGATTAAGTACTAAATCACCAATTAAATTTTTTAAATCTACGCTATTCATTTATATAAAAATAAAATAAATGTTTAAGGGTGCCCACCTCTTTGAATCATAGTATCAAAACCATCATTAACGGTTCCTTCTTCTAAAACGGTATCAAATGGTGGCGGTTGTTGTTGCTGTTGATGCTGTGATGGGATTTAAAAAATTCGTTGTGGTTCCTTTTGTCTCTTCTGTGGCATTTCATTAAAAATAAACTTTAAATTCTTTTAAATAAATGGCATACAACATCCATTTTCACAACATACAGCCTTAGTGTGTGCTCCTGTTAATGCAGTCTTACCAATTGTTAAGCGAGTCATTGACCCGTTTTTAAGTTGTAAATTAATATTTGACCATCAAATATCACTTTATCATTTATTATATCCAAATATTTTTTAGGTGTTAATTGTTTATTTTGTCTTAAACTAACACCCTTCATTTTTTGTGCAATCTTTTTAAAATCACTTCCATCAATTGAACCGTTGAATGATGTATAACACTTAGGACATAAAGCAACCATGTTATCACCTTGTTTCTCAATTGCTAAACCCAATAACTTCTTCTCATGTGCTTTTTCTTCAGCTTTATTCTTTAATTTAGGTTTAAATTTCTCATCAAAACAGAAGAAATCAAATGGTGCGAATTTGAAAATGTTTTTATCATAAAATTGTTTATCGGTAACAATTGCTTGAAATGCTTGAGTGTTAGGAAGATTTGGGTCGCCAGCGATTGCCCAATAAGATGAATCAGTATCACCTTCAATGAAATGAAAACGATTAAGATTCATGCATTTATACATAAAATCATAAATGAAAACCAAATACCAGTATTTAGCATTATCTAAAGTGAAGAATGCCTCTTGTAAACATGTATCACATCTATAAAATCTATCTTTGAGCATCACTTGATACGTATCCTCTCCTATTTCTCTTATGTTTTTAAACTTATTTGACATACATGCAACGCGTGACTTCTGTGCATTCATTATTTTAGTCTTTGTGTAATTTTGTGTATTCATTGCATCGTAACCATATGATCCATTAAGTGAAATCTTGCAAAATAAACTTTTCCCTTTATTTCCTTCTAATTCAGCCTTTTGTCTTTCGTTCATAAATTCGTTCGCAAATTCATTAAAGCAAGTGTTTTTCGTAAATGTTAAAATTGATTGAATGTCATCAATGATAAAATTAAACCTGTCTATTAGATACCAAAGATAATAAGAAGAAAATGGTTGATATTGGTTGTGTGTTGATGCTAACTGAGTTAATTTTCTCTGTTTCTGGTCAACTGGTAGATTGTTTGATTTCATGTAATTATACATAAAACTGCCAATTGTTTTTTCATCTGTGATAATATCTAAGTTTCTTATTATCGGTAAAAAGTTTATGTAATCATTAATGTATTTTTCATCAATGTGACCCTTTACTTCAGCCACGAATAAAGTATTTTTCTTCTTAATTATTCCCAGTGCTTTTGCTTTCTTTGTTGCTGTATCACAAATGATAACACCATTCAATCTTCCCGGCATATACATTTTATGGTCAGTATATTGAATGAAATCATGAGGATTAGATGAAAATGATGAAGGATATAATGAATTAAAATCAACACCAACGAAATGAGTCATAATGTTGGTGGTGTCCTCATTTGATACAGTTTTAGTTTCTGGATTATATGAAAGTTTATTAATGTGCGTGATTCCTTTAAGATTAACACGATGTTGAACATTTGATAGACCACCAGTAATTCCATTACGGAGAATGTGATAAGCTTCAACTGAATCTAAAGTCATTGGTAAATTATTTTTTAATGCATAATTTCTTAAATTGATTCTTAAACGTTGAACATCTTCATCTTTATTTGATTTTACGACATTGCAATAACAACACATTAACTGACAATTTTCTTTGGTATGTGGTTTTTCATTATCGATTCTATCCAATGTTGGTTTATTTACATATGTAAACGCTTTACCACACATTTTGCATTTAGATGAAAGGATTAAATCGTGATAGTATTGATAGTCATCCATTGAAACATTGTTTTTGGTATCTCTTTTCGCCTTTTCATCTTGTTTCTTATATGAATCAATTTTATATTTCCAATACTTTTTTGTTAATTCAAAACTTGATTCCACATTTTCTTCTTCTGGATATGTTTCGTTAGGATTGAAGTTCTTATATGCTAACGCGTAACGAATCATTGATGCATTCGATGATAAAGAAAGATTATGAAGCATGTCAATTTTATAAACAAATGTTTCTTCGATAATTTTATCAATTGGGTCAATCATAATTTCAACGTCTTTATTGCAATAATGAATAAAATATTCTAATCTATTCTCAAAATTTTTAGCATCATTGAGATATATTTGATAATCTGAATCGGATATTGTTTCTTGTGTTAATGCTGAATAAAATGAATCTTGAGTGAATGGTTCCTTTTTATATAATTCATCTTCGTAATTCTCCCATGTGATGAATTGATAAGGGAAAAAGGATTTAACACGTGATTTATTGTTTCCGAAATCTTGAGTGAATTGGTCTAATGTTCCACCCGCTATATAATTTCTGATGTCAATAAATCTTAATTCATATGGACAGTTTGTTTTCTTTACTATGACTTGCTTAAATTGAGAAGAAGAACCCAGCATTGATTTTATCTTCCATTTTGCAGTATTTAAATCACGAAGAATTAAATTTAAATCAAACTTTCCCGAATTAAAACCAATGATATTCACTTTATTAAATTCTTCATCTAAAAGCTCTTTCATTGCTTCCTTTTGTTTCTCATTTAATGTATTCATTAATTCTTCATATTGTTCAATATTTGATTTAGCAACTAATGAACAGGTTGAAAATAAAAATTCAATCCAATCAGAGATGAACGAATCACTTGATGTTAAGCAAAAATTCCTCGTAAATGTTTTATCACGGTCTACGACCTCGCCGCTTTGCGGCTTTATTTTGACAGTTGATGATACCATAAATGGTTTTAAGTAAGCGTTCAAAGTTGCACATTCAGAAAGTTGAAGTTCTTCTTTAGTCTCTAATGTTTCGAAGTCAAAAGTAATATAATATCTTGTTGGTTTATAATATTCCTGCAAATTATGTGCTAATAGCCATTGATATATCTTCTGTTTCGTGATATGTGGTGCATATGGTTGTTGTGTGTTTTGCAATTGAACGTCTTGAATTAATCTTCCATTATTTTCTTTACATTTCTCACAATGTTTTAAAAATCTTCTTTGGTTTTTCCTTTCTGGATCATCACGGATAGAATATACTTCTTCTTTGCAAAAGGGGCAAACTTTATATCCTGTGAGTGCTTCAACGTCTGTAATTCTGTCAGCGTGAAGTTTTCCACATGGACTCTGTGTTAATAAAATATTTACTGTTTCAAATTCTGGATCTATCATTATTGATTCCACTAATGGAAAGTCTACCTTGTTAATGTCTACGTCTTCTGGTTGAGGGTCACAATAATAAAAATCAATATTAACGTTTAACATTCTTGCTAACCTCTCACTTTCTGATGAAATGTCAAATCCTTCATATGCATCTATGGCTTCATTTAAATAACTTCTACGAGTTTTAGGATTAACACCATCAGGAATGTTATAGAAGCGTTTAAATAACCTTCTACCTTCGGCTCTTATTTGATTATCATTCATTTTAGCTGTTCCATTTTTGTTCATTTATGTAAGAATAAAAATTAAAAAATAAATAAAAATAAAGTTTATTTTTTTTAAAGTCCGAGACTCAGAGAGTCCAGGGCTAAAGTCCATAAAATGAATTAAGAACACATAAATTTTTATCATCTGCGACGTGACGAATACATTTTAATTTACTCAAGAATGCGTACCCTGATACATTAAATCTAATTCCTGTCTTATTTAATTTCACAACTTTGAAAAGGAATGTATGAATAGCTATAAAATGATGAGATGATGTTTTATGGGTTGCTTCCATTTTTTCTGAAATAAATGAATAAATATAATGTTTATAAGTTTTCATATCTTTTATGTTCTTAATAACGAATGGTATAGACCTTTCAACTTCGTCTTCCTTCGGTGCTGTTCTTTCATATGAAACATTATTGGTATCTTCAATAATGAAACCACAATCGCATAAAATTTTATATGTACCAATTGTTTCTTTTGATATTTTATCTAACAAATCAAAAACTTTATCAACACCTGTACATTTATTTAAATAATAATTTGTGTAAATATCATGGTCTTCTTTCTTAATCGTATTTGTTGCATATGTTACATTTTTCAGTGCTTTTTTGAATTTTTCAGAATCAAGAGGAGGTGAAAGTAATATACATGGATAATCTCCATCGTCAATAAACTGAAGCTTATGTTTATGAATAAATTTTGTGCCTTCTTCTGAAAGTGTTTCGTCAATATCACCATCTAATAAATTTTTAGTAGATTCCAAAAAGTAATTTTTATATCTTTCCTCATGTGATTTTTGAACTTCTGATTCTGAAGCTGGGATATTCATTAAACCCTCTACTTCATTCTCAGCATTTCTCAATTCACTAATTCTTTCATCTATTTCATTTCTTAATTGTTCCAATTTCTCAATCTCATCGTTATAATATTCATCTTGTTTAATTTTTTCTTCAAAATATTCAGGAGGTGTTTCAAGGCTCTCTGAGCCCAGGTCCTCTGGACCATAAAGAGGAATATTCTCCTGTTTTTCAACTTTTTTGGGATATAAATATCTCATTATAGCCTTTTTAGTAATTGGTCCGTTATATTTAAATTCATTCAACAATCTGGAAAACTCTTTCACATTCTGCATATATGTTGGATAAGAACCGTCTCCAAAATTTTCTAAAATATTTTCTAATTCTGAATTAGTGAACTTTAAAGATTTCAATGAATTAGTTGTTATACTCATTTATTATAAAATAAAAAATAAAAAAAATAAATTTAACTTAGTTTTAATTTTACGTAAGAAGTCAATTTTTTATATACCGTCATTTGTAGGTATTATTTCTATCAGATAAAAATTATTTTTCTATTTGTCATCTTTATATAAAGATAAAAAATATTTTTGATTAATAAGGAATTAATTTCATTTTATGTCTTATAATGTGCGCATATGTATTTAAAAGGCATTCATTGAATTGCTTTTCAATCTCTTTCTTTTTTTCATCTTCGAATATTATATCATTTTCATGTTCGAAGCTTGTAAGTTTGTTATCTTCAAATATTATATTAGTTTCATATATCAAATTATGATATCGGTCATATTCTTTTAAGTGATAAATAAATACAAAATTTACGGTTCCTTTAATTTTAAATTCAAAATTAATTTTACAACAGCTTTGTGGATCAATTAGTAAATCAATCAAATAATGTTCAAAATCAGATATTATTCTTTTTCCATACATTTTATATTAAATAAAAAAATCTAACTTTATTTTTTCGGAGTTTTGTGACGAAGTGCGAATCTTCACTTCGTCAAAAATATATTCTTTTTATTAATGGTAATATAGGAATTGTAGGAATAAAAACTTTTTATAAATTATTCATAAATTTTTAAAATCTGCTATTCGGAAGTATGTTCAAAAATCATTCAATTATGTGAGAATTCTTACGATTACAAAAAAAGTCACACAACCCGCATCATATACTACTAAAAAAATTAATTTGATATTTTGAAAATTTTAGCTAAATTATAACTTTGATTATTTAGATAGATTTTATGTTAAATGAAACATGATTTTCTGATCAATTTCTTTCAAATTTTTGTTTTTTTCTGTTCATAAGTGATTTACATTTTAAACAGTTGAATAAATCGACTCCAGTATGCATGTCTTTGATTAGTGTCTAAACTTAAAACTTTATTAATTTCTAAAAAAAATCTAAGCAAAACAATGCATTATTTTACTCAGAAATCACTTTTCTAGTATGAATATACAGATAATATGATTCAACAAGGTATAAAAACAAAATTCATTTTGTCATAATTAAAGCAAGTAAAAATAAAATAAAAAAGATGAAATAATTAGTTCTGTTTGAAGAAATCTTGACGTTCTGCCCAATACTCTTTGGGTTTTGTAGTAATTAATACTGCATCTGGAATATCATCAGTTATGTGTTCAACAAATGGGATTCCAATGGAGTCAAATAAATCAAAATTAATACATTCACCAGGCTTTGAATTATGGCTGATATTTCCGTAATCAATCGCTGGTGGTTGATCAATTTCCATTGCTGGAGTGTATTGGATCTTATCTGGGATCCTTTGGCGCTTGATGTAATCTTTCACTATCGATGCACCGACTTTGCCTTTCGCTGCAAGCATCAAACCATCAACTGTTCTGATTTCACTCTCCATTTTATTCAATGTTAATAAGATATAGTCTGATCTTGATATACATGATCTTGACATATCTGTAATTAGTTTTTCTAATGAAACAAGATTTGATTTGTTAATTTGAGAGAAATCTTCAGTTGATATTGTTCCATTTCTTATCTTACTTTGCATTTCGGACAATGTGTTCTCCATTTGGCCCATAAACTTTTCTGCTTGACGGATCATCTGTGAGAGATTTGTACTCATTTTTAGTTTTTTACAATTACATTAAAAGTGACAATAATCTTTCTTTTTGAATGCGTGGTTACAGACGATTTTTTAATTAGTGAGTAATATCAATTCTATCATAGAGAAAAAGTACATTTGAGTATTTTTTATTTCTATATCAAAATCCGATTTTCTAACATTAGTGTTACCATATGTTGGGTGAGAATTTGTATTTACAATATTATGACTTTTTTTCAATAGAAGAGACATTCCTGATATTTATCAATCAAAAATTATTGAAAAATACAAGTTTTGAAATTCGAAGAATATTAATTTGATAACATGATTATAATTTAATGAAATGAGGAAAAAATAAAAAGTTAAATTGACAATTCAAATGATATTCTAGATTTTGTAAGATGATTATTCGAGATATATTAAACAAGCACAGAATCATCATGTTGGATGCAAAAGAATAGAAATGATTGATTTTGAAGTAATTAATGAATCATTATTATGTCCAATATTTGAATATACATTCTCAGAAAAAGTTGATAGGTTTTTAATAGAAGTCAAGCGGATCCATATTCAAAAAATAAATCAATTTGTAAAATGTCAGAAAATGTTCATTTTTTTTAAAAAAATGCAAACTTCATCTCTTTCTTTTATATTATTTTACATTTCAAATTTACATCATTCATATGTTGATGAATGGGAAGAAGTCTACTCATCATCATATAATGGAACACTTTATAATCAAAATAAGAGTTACACTGGTAATAGATATAGAGGAGATTTTTATGTCTACAATGTTTATTTTTCGAATCTTGGCAATGATGGCGTTTTTTCTTTATTCAAAAGAAATTAATTCATTAATATCAATGTGTACATTTGAGAACTCATCTAATAAGAATCAGGGTGGCTCAATTTACCTCGGATATGGTCAAAGTTCCATTAGAAAGGTTTGCAGTTTTGGATCTCGATCACATAATATGGGAGGCTTTTGCTGTGTTTTAAGGCATGGGTATGATGGTTTAAACCATATCAATGAAGTTCATGAGTCATCGATAGCTTTTAGTAATATAGCAATTTCTTATGGGCATTCTAATGTTTATTTGAAAAATGGAACATCATTTTTAAAAAACAATATGACCAGAAATTATGGCCAATGTACAGCAATTAGTATAAGCGAAGGTGAAACTTTGATTAAATATTCAATTTTTGAAAAAAATCATGGATATTTTACTTGTGGAGTTTTTTTGAAACCATCAAAATTTAACAGCAATGTTTTCATTAATGATACTTTCAATTTTTCAATGTTTTATTTTTGGATATCAGGCGCTATTTTTAATAACTGCTATATTGAATATAACTTTAAAACTTATCAAGCTATGATTTACCTATTTAATGGTTCAATTACCATATATAATTCATACATTCGAACTTCATATTTAATATATCATCCTAAAGTAAATGTTACAATTGTACCTTATAAAAAAGTTTCAATTGATCTTCAATTTCTTTCAACAGAACTTTGTCCAGGAAATAAGTATTGTGTTTATGAAGGCAAGCAAGATAATATCACTGATCCAATTAGTTTTAGAAATTTTAAATCAATAATCAAGCGAAGAAGGTAACTTCATCAAATAATTTTTATTTAAGGTTTTGAAACTCAGTTCTATATAGATGTTATTATTCAAATTTGATATAAACTGAATTTTTATAAATAAAATATTTATATCCCATAATTAACATAGTATATGGAAACTTGGGAAATCTGGAGATAAAACACCTGCAATGATGGCAATGCTTTCAACAATTCAACAACAAATTTAACATTTTCTTCTGCGAGTTTTTCTGATTTGTTGATAGACATGAACATACCGCCTGTGTATATGTATTGACCAGCGAATGTTTTGAGTTTGTTCAATGTCGAGAACTGTTTCATCAATTCATCGAATCCTTTGTACAATGTCGCGTAGAACCTGAATTTCTGTTGGACATCCATTTCTGAATTGATGATGATCTGAATTCCACCAACAGAAATAGAGTGAACAGTGAATGAAACTGAATCTTGTCGATACTGTAGATCGTTCAATGTACTTTCTGGCAAAATCTTAAGAAGCATATATTTGACTCTCCATTTTATTCAATGTTAATAAGATATAGTCTGATCTTGATATACATGGCCTTGAAATATCTGTAATTAGTTTTTCTAATGAAACAAGATTTGATTTGTTAATTTGAGAGAAATCTTCAGTTGATATTGTTCCATTTCTTATCTTACTTTGCATTTCGGACAATGTGTTCTCCATTTGGCCCATAAACTTTTCTGCTTGACGGATCATCTGTGAGAGATTTGTACTCATTTTTAGTTTTTTACAATTACATTAAAAGTGACAATAATCTTTCTTTTTGAATGCGTGGTTACAGACGATTTTTTAATTAGTGAGAATTGAATGAATTGTCAAAAATTAGATCTAATTTCTTTAAAAATTGAAAAGTGACACAATTATAATTTACATTATTGATTTCCATTATTAAAAATTCTTGAGCAAGAAAGTTACTTCTGATTGAAATCAAACTAATCATTCTATTTCACAATTCAAAAGTACCTTCATTTCGAAATAGATTTCTGATTTTTCTAATGCAATCAAATATCATTCTTCCAATATAACTCATCAAAATCCGTAAAAATTGCACATAATTATCTGAACTGAATATGAAAATACAAAATGTTTTTCAAATTACAATAAAATCCTATCGGAAACGAATTTTTCTCAAATATTCGGTTATTTTGAGCCGAAAAATGTATATTTTCTCTTGTCCATCTTTGCAATTTCATCAACATCGTTCTAATACATTCATAGTCAACTGCATTCAAAATCCTAAATCTATTAAGGCTATTTATAAACAAAATAAATAGGATATCGTCCTTCCAAAAATAAGATATTTCTAAAAATTGTCCTAGTAGTATACAATATCCTCAAAGGTAGGGTTAAAAAAATGACATATGTTTAGTCGCTTTCATATGTTCTAGATAATTTCTTCAATTCGCAAGCACATGATATAAAATAAATAATTGTTCATCAGGGAGCAAAATAGCTTAATAGAACTTTCTCTTGCAGAGTTCGTGTTATATATATTTGCCAAATTGATAAAAATATAAAATCATTTACAAAATTATAGATTTCCATACCAAAAGTGATTCAAAGTACAATTCTAACATAATAATAAGTATTGATTTTCATTTCATGATCAAAAGACTATTAAAACCCATTATGACCTAAAACATATATATCTTAGGGGGAAAAATTATTCAGGTCTACCTTATTCAATGTTGTGACACTTATGATGCAGATGTGATATTACATAATGCAATCGATCAAAAATTATTGAAAAATACAAATTTTGAAATTATTAGGAAATTTCATTAATATTAATGATAACATAATTTAAGTTTAATGATATATGAAAAAGAATAAACAATAATGATACCGATTTGGAAGTTAATTTCTAAAGAATGTTTTTTTTTTCAGGAAGATCTAATTTAAAATAAAAATTATCTTCCAAATCGGCATCACTATAAAGAACCATTAATTAATGTAAAATACAAAAGATAATCAAAATTTTGTAAATTGATAATTCGATTAGCATAAAAGAAACAAAAGAATTAACATATTGAATGACATTTGAATAGAAATTAATTAATCTTGAAGAACTTAATCAATTTCTGAGTCATAAGTCGAACCAACATTTGAATATACATGCTCAGAAAAAGTTAACAAGTTTTTGATTGAGATCAAGCGGATCCATATTCAAAAAATAAATGCATTTATATGTTGTAAAAAACGATAATTATTCAAAATACTACCTTTATCTCTTTCCTTTATGGTTTCATATATATCAATTCTGCATTATTCATTTGCTGATGAATGGGAAGAAGTCTACAAATCTTCATATAGTGGCACAGTTTATAATCAAAATCAGAGATACGAAAGAAATTCATACAGAAGAGACTTTTATGTTTATAATGTTTATTTTTCGAATCTTGGTAATGAAGGCGTTATTTATCTTAAATCGGACGAAATTAAATCGTTAATATCAAAATGTATCTTCGAGAATTCATCTAATAGGAAAGATGGTGGATCTATTTTCATTGACCAAGGCCAAAGCTCCATTAGAAAAGTTTGTAGTTTTGGATCTCAATCGGCTAGTAATGGATTTTTTTGTTATATCAAAAAACCGGATGTTCTTACAAATATTAATGAAATTAATGATTCATCGATAACTTTTAGTAATCGAGGAGATCAAAAAGGATATGGCACTGTATATTTGGTAAGAGGAAATTCCCTTTTACAGAATAATCTCACAAGAAATTATGGAATATACCCAGCAGCCTTATACATATGTTGTGGCGAAAATATTCTTTGATTAAATATACAATTTTTGATGGAAATAATGCAGAAAAGAGTATTTGTAATATGGAAAGGAAACCATCAAAATATAATAGCATTATTTTCATTAACAATACGGCCACATTAGCAATGTTTGATTTTTGGGATTGTGATTCCACTTTTAGTAACTGCTACATAGCAAACAACATCCAAAGGCATAATTATATGTTTTACACAGAAAATTGTTCAATTACCATATTTAATTCATATATTCATACTACTAATCATATATATCATCCTTCTCAAAATATTACAATTGTTCCTTATACAAATATATCAATTCAACTTCAATTTCTATCAACAGAACTCTGTCCAGGGAGTAGTTATTTTGTTTTCCAATACAAGCGAAATGAAATCACTGATCCAATTCATTTTAATGACCTTAAATCATTAGTCAAGCGTAAAAGGTAAAATGTTGGATTAACAATAAATAACTCATTTCTTTGAAGAATGTAGCATTTGGAAATTTGAAGTGACCTTATGGGTTTTTGATGGACTAAATAGACGATATCATATTAGTATGATATCAGTTGGAGATTTTTTCATTAAAAATTTGTTATCAATGAACACTTAATGATTGAAATCGATGTTTAAAAGTCCCATAAGAATTTTATTTCTTTTATTGAAAATCAGCAAATTATCTTGAAAAATCTGGTTCCAAATGATTATTGTAATCTAGATATAACTTAGATAATATGGATTTAGTTTAAATGTATAAAATTTTTTAATGAAATGATTCTTATTTATTGAACACTCATGCATATCTTTTGCTGAACATATTAATACTGCAGTTGGAAAATCTTGGGAAGTTAATAGATTCATATTGTTGTAGTAAATTGCTGAAGATTGATTATTTTTAGTTGCATTAGTAAAATATATCTTCGCTGTGATTCATTACAATCGATGCAATGGTTTTGCTATTAGCTATATCAAAATATCAATTAAGATTTCAATCACCTCCTATTTATCATGACTCATAAACCCTGCAAAACTGACTTAATTATCTACCTAACCTGATACAAAACGATGTTGACGATTATATAAGAAATAAGCACATATCTTGAGAAGTGCCTTATTGGAAATTAATATATAATTCTCGAGATATATGCTTATATCTTATAAAAGACTATCAGATTTCAGGATACCATATTTCTTTTGTGATGCATATGTGATATCCAAGGAGGATATTGATCAAAAATAACTGGATAAGTGAAATTGGAAATAAAATAAAAAATTGAAATTAAAAAAAATATCCAATAATGACTCAATTAAAAATTTAATATTTTGTTAAAAAGGAATAAAAACTAGTATTACATTAAAATCATTTCATAAAATAAACTTTGGTATAATAATTTAATATCATTTCAGAAAATAAACAAAATCCTTTATCAAATATATAATGCTCTATTGTTATAGAAAAGAAATTAATTGATCCCGAAGAACTGTTTGAACTATAAGTAGACCCGACTTTTGTATTTGAAAGTTCAGAAAAGTTGTCAGGTTTTTGATAGGTCTCAAGCGGATCTGTATTCAAAAATAATTCAAATAAAATGATGTCAAAAAATAGAATATTATTTTAAATTCTGTTTATTCCTTTGATTATATCTTATATATTAAACAAACATCATTCATCAACAAATGAATGGGAAGAAGTCTACAAATATTCATTTATAGGCACAGTTCATAATCAAAATCGGAGTTACGCAGGGTATTCAGGAGATTTTTATGTTCGCGACGTTTATTTTTCGAATCTTGGCAACGAAGGTGTTATTCACCTAAATTCTAGTGATGTTAAATCACTTATATCAAGTTGTAGTTTTGAGAACTCAAATAATAAAGACAATGAAGGTGGGTCTATTTATAGCAAGAATGGGCAAAGTTCCATTCGCAAAGTATGTAGTTTTGGATCTTATTCGAAATATGGTTTGTTTTGCACAATATTTGTCCCAGATAACACGACAAGTATCAACGAAATTCAAGACTCAACTGTGGCATTTAGTATTGGTGTTGGAATGGATGTCTTGCAATCTATTTAAATTATGGAAATATTTCATTTTTACGAAACAATGTCACAAAAAATGACGCTCATGCAATTACAGCTTTAAGCATAAATTCTGGTGAAGGAAACTCATTAATAAGATATTCAATTATTAATGCAAACGATGCTAATAACTATATTTGTTCAGCATCTGACAAATCATCAAAATATAGAAACTCTGTTTTGACTAATAATACTTCTTGGCGTGATGTTCTGTTTTCGTTAACTAATTCTGATGTTACTTTTGAAAATTGTTTCATAGCAAATAATAACTATGTTAAATATTTTTTTAGTGAAAATTCTGGTTCAATTACAATTTATAAATCATATATTGATTCTAAACAAATATGCGAATCGAATCAAGACGTAAGAATCATACCATATAAAAAAGTTTCAATTGAGCTTCAATTCCTATCAACAGAACTCTGTCCAGGGAGCAGCTATTTTGTTTATGAATACAAGCAAAATAATTTCACTGATCCAATTCGTTTTAAAGACTTTAAATCACCAATCAAGCGTAAAAGATAAACTCATTAAATAATTCAATATCTTGATGATATATATGTATATTTTGGTGTTACAAGCTCTTGTTTATTGTGTGCTTTTTTAAATTATATAATATGTAAACTCTAAATGAAAGATTTTTAATAATTTGTGGAAAATCCTCGTTATGTGAGTGATGTTAATTCAAACTTGAACTTAATTGAATAATGATTCAATATAAGTCATTTAAATTTATTCAGCTTCGAACTGCAAATGAATAATATCTATAATGAACATTTGTATTATTTGAAATGGAGATTGAAATATGTATACAATTTTTTGGCTACAATCTTCATTGGTTCATTCTCTGTGATGCGAAAACCTGCATTGAAGATAAGTTCATAGCAAATTTGAGAAATCTAGAGACAAAATACATGCAATGGCTTGTCTTCCAGCATGAATTTCATCAAATGGAAAACAGTGAATGAAAATGAATTTTGTTAGTTCTGGAGATTGTTCGAAGTATTTTCTTAAAAAATCTTAAGAACTATCTATGTGATTTATCATGTTAATTAACACTGCATCACAGAGATTCCATATGTCACCCATCTAAAATATTTAAAAACAATTTCTCTCCATTTCAATATAAACGCTTGCAACAAACTTTTTTATTAATGTAGAGAAGTGAATATTATGATACTTAAGTTAAAAGACTGAAATATATTAAATTTTCGATTTTGAAATTAGAAAAATATTTCAATATTATGTTAACATAATTGAAAATTTAAAGAGATGTAATTAGAAAATAAAAGAAACACTAATTAAAGCAAAATACAAAGAATAATCAAAATATGGAAGAATAATAATTTCATTTCAATAATGAATCAATGTATTTTATCAAATACATCATATCATATGGTTTCAGAATACAAAATGATTGATTTCGAAGAAAGATTTATGGTATAAGTAGATCCATTATTTGAATATGTATACTCAGAAAAAGTTGACAGGTTTTTGATAGAGATCAGGCGGATCCGTATTCAAAAAATAAATGGATTTCTGTGTTGGCAAAAAATGTGACGTGTAATAAATGACATTTTATTCTCTTTCTTTTAAAGCTTCATAATATAACAAATCTTCATTTTTCGTCAAATAATGAATGGGAAGACGTCTACAAATCTGCATATAATGGCAACATATACACTCATAACCAGAGATATAAAAGATATTCGGGAGACTTTTATATTTACAACGTTTATTTCTCGAATCTTGGAAACTAAGGAGTTATTTATCTTTTTTCTAGTGAATTTAAATCCCTTATATCAAGGTGTTCCTTCGAGAATTCATCAAATTGCAATGAAGGCGGGTCAATTTATATCTATCAAGGCCAAAGTTCCATAAGAAAACTTGCAGTTATGGATCTCAGTCGACTGATATTGGAAGCTTTTGCTATATTAATCAATTAGATAATCCCATAAACATCAATGAAGTTCATGATTCATCAATAATACTTAGAAATAGAGGTTATCGTTATGGATATTCAACAAACCATTTAATTAACGGAAATATTTCATTTTTAAATAACAACATCACAAAGAATTATTGCAAAAATTCTGCAGCTTTTGTTATAGGAAATGGAGAAGGAAATTCTTTAATTAAGTATTCAATTTTAAATGAAAATCAAGCAGAAAGCAGCATATGTACAACAGATGATAAACCATCAAAATATAAAAAGATTGCTTTCATCAACAACACTGCCAAATATGCAATGTTTGATTTTTGGAATTGTGATTCCACTTTTAATAGCTGCTACATTGCAAATAATTGCCAAAACTATAATTATTTGTTTTACATATATTATGGCTCAATTACTGCATATAATTCATATATTCAAACCACAGATCATATATGCAATTTGGATCAAAACATAACAATTGTGAATTATAAAAAGATTTCATTTGAATTTCAATTTCGATCAACAGAACTCTGTCCTGCAAGTAATTATTTGGCCTCTCATTCAATCGAAAAATGAAAACTCCCATATATTTATTAATAGAATGCTGAACAGTTCTTATTTTGAATTCAATGCTTGATTGACATATTAATAGTATTTTGATTTCTATAGTACATATAATCTTTTTATGCATATATGTTTCGTTTAATGTCGCAGAATGATCTATTATTAATTGTGATATTAAGAGTACCCTTTGGCCAATCTAACTATATTTCAAACTTCTGACAAATGAAGTAAAACATCATATTAATCAGCATGAAAAAGTTGCATTAATATTTTTTAGTATATTAATGATGTCTAGTTGTTTATATGAAGTTATCACATATCAATTTTAGAGATTTTAGAGTGATTACTAAATTGTTTTAGAGTTAAGTACAATTATGGCTGGTTTATTGGAATATAAACGTTTATGAGAGGTAGAATTCTCTGAAATTTGATTTTTCCTTAATTTAAAAATGAAAAATGACTCGAAGTTCTTTTATTTTTAAAATATCTCATTATATGTGCAGTTTGCGAAAGAAATCATCAATATAGTATTAATCAGGATTTGACAGTAGACGAAATTACCTATCTGCAAAATTTTCTATGATATTATGCCCATGATTCATTTGATGATTGTTGCAATATTTACTTTTTCCATGATTTGGCCACTAATCAGGAACAAAGATGATGTTTACAATTATATGTCAATAGTTGAAAAAAGACTCCAAATACAGATTTAGGCGCTGATATCGGTCCATTTTTAGCCCTTGAAAATTTTCCTGATCAAAAACGCTAGAAGATACTCATTAACCCAGATCTAATTTCTAAATAAAAGCAATGTTAAGATTCATTGAGTTTAAATAAACTATAAAAAAATAAATCAAAATATACAATAAATTTCATAGAGTTTTAAAATATTTAGACCTCCTGATAATTGTTTCATCGTATTCTTTTAAATTTATCAATGGAAGCTAATAAATTAGATCATCGTATTCTTTTAAATTTATCACAGTTTGTAGCTTTGGATCTCAATCATGGTTTGGGGGCTTTTGCTATATTGATGTATCGAAAAATTACTCAAATATCAACGAAATTCATGATTCGTCGATAATATTTAGTAATAGAGAAGAGAAATTTGGATATACTACAATCTCTCTAGAATTTGGAAATATATCCATTATATGTAATAACATTACAAAAAATTGCTGTCAAGAATATTCAACATTTGGCATTGGCACAATTGATGGAAGTGTTTTAATAAAATATTCAATAAATAATGACAATCATGCAGATTACGAAAATTTTGCTATAACTTGCAATTTACTAAAATATTTCAGTAACGTATTCATAAACAACAGTTCACTTTATTATAAACTGCTTTCTTTTAATAAATGCAATGCTACTATTAAAAATTGTTTCTTTGCAAATAATATTCATGATGGACGTTATTTGTTTGAATTTGCTGCAAGCTCAATAATGATATATAATTCATATATTGATTCAAAACAAATATGTAAAACATGTCAAGACATTACGATTATATCGAATAAAAACGTTTCTCTTGCACTTGGATTCTCATCAACAGAACTTTGTCCAGGAAGCAACTTTTTTGTTCCACAATACAGGCGAAAAGAAATAACGGACCCAGCTCATTTTAAAGATTTTAAATCATTAATCAAGCGAAAAAGATAAACTATAATAAGGCTCCGGTCCCACACTCTCAATTTTTAAAATTGAATATATCCATCAATAAGAGTTTTCTAGGAATGCTACGTCATATATCATAATATAATATTATAGCTTATATTACACTAATATAATAACTTTGATTCATGAAAATTCTTACTGACGGATATTCAATTTTCAAAATTGAGAGAGTGGGACTGGAGCCTTAATAGCTTCAATTTTTGTCGATTATGTTTTATTAAATGAAGAAGCTTACTTTCTTATTTACTAAATTTATAAAAAATAAATCAAAATATAAAATAAATTTCATGGAGTTTTAAAATAAAAAAAAATATAAAATATATAAAAATTAAATTATTTGACATCAATTGTATACGATTGAACTGTTTCTGTTCCAATCTTCATTGGTTCATTCTCGGTGATGCGGAAACCTGCACTGAAGATGAGTTCGTAGACAGATCGAGTGACTCGAACTTTGTCGAGTTCGCAGACTTTCGTCATCTTCTCAGCGAATTTATCAACATTTCCTAATATCTGGAAACTTGGGAAATCTGGAGATAAAACACCTGCAATGACTGGGCCACCTGTGTGAATTCCAATCTTAAGTGAGAAATCTGCTTCCAGGGCTTGTTTCAATGATGGTAATGCTTTCAACAATTCAACAACAAATTTAACACTTTCTTCTGCGTGTTTTTCTGGTTTGTTGATAGACATGAACAAACCACCTGTGTATATGTATTGACCTGCGAATGTTTTGAGTTTGTTCAATGTCGAGAACTGTTTCATCAATTCATCGAATCCTTTGTACAATGTCGCGTAGAACCTGAATTTCTGTTGGACATCCATTTCTGAATTGATGATGATCTGAATTCCACCAACAGAAATAGAGTGAACAGTGAATGAAACTGAATCTTGTCCATTCTGGAGATCGTTCAATGTACTTTCCGGCAGAATCTTAAGAAGCATCTCAGTAATTGCTTTATGCTTTGCTTTGATCTTCTGCTCGCTATCAATGAAACTCGAAACATCCTGCAAAATAATTGCACAACTTGTGATTTCAATATTTTCATTTTGCAAAACTGGTCGTGTATCATGCATAGCAATAACATCAACATTGGCATGGACAGGAACACCTAATGTATTAGTTGTACTAATATTAGATGAAAATCTCACTTCACCTTTATTTTCAAACACATTGAAAATTGAAAGTGATAATTGGTCGGACGATAATTCTTTAACATTTTTACAGTCCGGCAACATTTGCGAGAAAGCATTATTAAATTCAACAATATCCAAGTTCTTATCAACTATTGCTATTCCTTCTCTGCAGTGGTTCAAATAGTATTGATCTGAATAGTTGAATTCTGATTTTTGGACTTCATTTGAACTTCTTCCTGATTGGATCAAATTCAAGAGTTGTTGATGTCCCATGATTATGTCCAAATCAACCAAAATCAACATTCTCATTGCGACTTTTATGTTCTCTGTGTATCTCCAGATTTCATAGATAATGAAACCTAAAGTAAACAAAGTACAAATGACATACAAAGCGATGAAAACAGGAACTGCTTGATGACCATTTGGCAAATCTTTTGATGTTTGTTCAGACAAAACATCGTAATAAGCAGATTCAACAGCATCATAAACCCACCACAAGAAATAAGCATTGTAATTAGCATTCGATTTCGATGTTGCTTGTTGCGGCTGTGTTAATTTGGACACGAAAATAAATGTATCCAACATTTGGATATAACCGAAACTTGCCAATCTTTCCCAATTTGCTTTTGCAATTGGAATTTTATCTTCAGATTCATCCAAAGGAGAGAACAACCATCTGTAATCTTCCTGTACACGTATCCAATTATCTATTTGTGTCTTTGATTTGAGTAATTGCAATGAATTAGATAATCTCGCTTCATCAACTTTTTTATCTTTTAATGATAACAATCTCTTAACCAAATCAATGTTTTGGTTGTATTTAGTATCAGGATAAGAATTAAGGAATGCAATTGTTGTTGCCAAGAAAGAAATTCTCAAATCAGACATCGCTGTCTTTAAAACAGCACCACTTCTTACGAAATCATCGGAATTAGTAATCATTCCTTTCGTATAGAAATAGAATCCATAACATAAAACAACAGCAGGAACAACAGTAAGAAATGTTCCAACATATAAAGGACCTCGAAGTGAATTGATACTTGATGTCGTAATAAGTGAAGTATTTTCTGATTCATCTTTTTTAGAATCAGAATTTATCAATTTCCTGATTTCATTGGATGGCAACTTTGAGAAGGAATTGGCAATTTCTTCCATCTGTATTGTGATCTTGAAAAATGTTAACATCAATGGCAGACTCCATACAAAAAATGTCACCAAAAGTGACAAAACCATCCAATTCATGTTTTCTGTTATTGAACTTAAGAAAGTCAATTTCGATGAGATTGTTGTCAGAATACTCTTGAATTTGTCGTAAATTTCAAAAGTTGTGTTAACAAATGTCTCATCATAATCATTTATCATCATTACAGAGATAATTGATTCGGAAATGGTCTGTGATGTGCTGTTGAACTTGTAGTTGTTGTAGGAATCAACAAAATCAAGAATTCCGGCTCTTGAAGTGTCGAGATCTCCTAATCCTGTTGACATGTTCTGCAAACCATCTCTAATTTGGTTGGCGATGTTGAGAATAGTGTGGTCTGAGATGTCAACCATCTTGGCATGGCCGGCTGGATACCAGAATGGACTAATTATATTCATCGTCGTTGTATCATTCAGGAAAATGGAATCTGGCTGCTGGTACGCGTAGTAAAGGACCTTTGTGAAGAAGTAGCGTGAGAATGAGTGCAATAATGTGTTAGCATCGACCAAGAAACTAAATGTATTTGTTATTTCGTCCAAAGCTCTTTCTTTGAACAAAAGAACGAACAACAAATAGAATCCAATGGTTATTATTGCGGCAATTCCGAAATAAAGGGCTTTGATTCCCCAATTTCCGAGTTTTGAATTCTTTATTAAGTCGGAAGTGACTTCTCTCTTGCTCATTTGGTCAAAGTCGATATCGCTATGAATGGCAGTGCCAACGATATCGATTTCTTTCGTAAGATCCGAAATAGAATTCATAACATTGGGGAAAAGACCCATCATATTGGTGAGAGCTCGGTCTTTGTGGGCTGGAATGCCTTTCTCGAGGAGATCTAAGTCTGATCTGAGTCTTCTGGCCTCATCAAAATTAAATGTCTGGGAAGAGTGGAGTTTTACGGCCAATGAAATAACTTCTGGGCAGTTCTCGTAATCATTAACGATTTGGTTGAGCTCTTTCTTCAAATCAGTAGTTAATAAATCTAAGCCGTGAATATTTGCCCAAAAAGTATCAGTATTTCCGTGCAAAACGTTCTCCCAGAATTTTTTAATGTTCAAAAGGAGTATCTTTGAGTGGCTTTCTATGTTCTCAAACGCTTTGACAACCTGATGTGTTGCAGCAGTGTTTCTGTGGCTCATTAGGAGGTCGATTTGGAAGTTAAGGATACGTCTGCAAGGGATCTTTGACTCCTTGAGTTTGTCATTGATGACTTCCAACTTGTATTTGTAAGATGGAAAAGCAGAAACAACACGTGCGTACACGAAAAGCATATCGGTGCATTGCGTTATGTCGTCATCTAAGAAATTATCGTAGAGAGGGAACATAAATACACCAGGAGAGCAGTAATCAAGAGATCTTCGAACATCACGGGCGAGGTTGTCACTTCTGCCGTAGAAATATTCATCCTGAGCGGCTGCATCAAGAGTTACCATTGAAATTTGACTGAATTTTGAATGGATGAAATGGAAAATTAAATAAGAAAGGATAACAAAGACAATTATGATGAAGAATATGATATTATAGTCGATTTTGACGTAATTGGCAACAATATTTATGATGTTTGCCGTTCCATTTGTGATTAATAATGCGCAATAGACATGTCCAAGGATTTTATTGAGGAACATGCTGTCAAGGAATAAGTAGCTGGATACGGCGATGGAATATATGATCATAATAACAAGTTCCACGGTTGCTGGAACACCGTTATTTGTAAGAGCGGCTGTGAACAAAGCAGACAAGATTCCTGTGGTTAATGGGATAAATGCTGCACTGCCTGGTGTCCACATAAGAGTAACATCGCGAATAAACATGATTCTTGGGGAGATGAAAGTATAATGAGCATAAACTTGTAAGAGAAATGTAATAATTGATAAGATTAATGCTACTATTTTTAAGGCATCAGCTCCTTTGCGTGCTAATGAATCAATTGAAACTCCTATTGTGCAAGTTGTAAATGAGAGTAAAATTGGTAATAAGAATGTGGATATGCCATAGACAAGAGCTATTTCTGTGGGCTTCATTGATTTCAGTCTTGAATAAATATAAGCTCTGAAAACTAAAACCCTAAAAATGATGAGAGTAATGCATGAAAACACTATAGATGTGTATTCTGCACCATCAAAAGTGGCACCACCAATCCAAATTACAGACAAAAATCTGAGAATTGATGCAATGACTGATGTTTCTCTTTGTTTATATGCGTGATAAACGAATGCTGGGAAGATAGATTGGATGCAGAGAAAAACAGATGTAATCATGGAGAAAATATACTGTGGCTTTGTATCTGTCTGTATTCTTGCATAGTAATTAAAAAGCCATTCTTGAACTTTTTCGATCGGTGAGACATCCATAATCCCAGGATAGTCAGCCTTAAAGCTGGAGTTGATAATATCATTTGGGTTGGATTTGTTCTCTTCGGTCATGAAAAATTATATTCTGAAAATTGAAAATTTTAAAAATCAATTAAAAATGATTGTTTAACCACTCTATTATGAAAGGTAAAAATTATACTTCTGATTGAAAATTTTAATAATCTTACGCTTTTCTGCGGATAAATATAAAGTAATAAAATAAGATAGATAGAACCGAATTATGAACTTCTATTAATAAAGATATTCACAAAATATTATCATGAAATTGAATATGCTTCTGAAAAGTTTGAATAATAATTTAATTTGAGAAACAAGTAGAAACATTTGTGAATAAATAACGAATTTTTATTCGGTCAAACATTTTGATTTAGTAATTTAGTTGTACCTTATGTCATACTGGGATTTCTTATTTCAATTTTTTGAATTTCACAAATTCTATATTTGGACTAAAAAATATGAATTAATACCATCATTATACTCTAAATTAACCAAAAACATTAGAATTCAATTTTTTGAAAAATCAAATTCTCAACCAAAATAGATATCTAACATATTTTATCCTATATTTCTAATAGTTTATTGAAAAAATAAACGTTCTCTCACAAAAGAAGGTTCTAAAATTATTTTCCATGAAAACGAGACAAAATCCTTTACCATTCTAATACTTTTAAACAAATATTAAAAATAAAAACACGTTATAAAGACGATAAAATTTAATTATATACTGTGCATATGGTATGTAGCTTGATTTGATTATTCACACAAATTATTTTGCGTCACTCTTAAAAAATCGATTGAGCACATTCAAAAAAATTCAAAGGCTGCTATTTATCGAAAAACCATTTTCATTGATTTTCATCGAACCTAATCTGTTGTTTTTCAAACTTACCGAAGCATCGGAACAAATTCACATGTTTTTTGTTGCTTGAGCATTGAGGGAAAAGAAAAGTTTATCGATAAAAATAAAATATGAAAAATAAAAATCCTGAAAAGCAACTTTGTAGTTTTGTGCTTCTATCTAAATTCCTTTTTTATTTCAAACGTAATGACTAAATTAAGCGATATTGCTCCTTTTAAAAAATAATTTAATTTTCAATAGTTTTTTGATGCTTTAAGATATTAAGAGTTTTGCAATTTGAATGTTAATCATTAATTTTTGAAATCAATTAAAAACTCACTAATTTATTCATATTTTTTCAAAATAATGCAAAACTAGAATGGAAGTCTGCATTAATTCTTAGTTCTGTAGCTACTCATGCAATTAAGCTACAAGAAATATTTCCTAATAATGCATAAAAGGCTAAATTATCAATTCGACGTTATAAAAGGATAATGCAGGGTATATGATTTCATATGGGCACTGATTGGGTTTGATCAAATACATCAATTGAGCAAAGAATGTAATTCCTATCATATGAAAAGCGTTAGATAACGCCAAAAAAAATGATGTTTCAAAATAAAAAAAATCTTCTGAAATTTTTTTTTATAATGACTGAAGAAAAAAATGAAATTCCCCTAGAAGATAAACCTGATCAACCTGAATACTCAGATGCTTTCATAATATTATCTGATGATAAGTATCCCTCACTATCTAATTTCTACACAAAATACTCATCAATGCATGTTATTGACTTTTCTATATACCATCCTGATTGTTGGGTAAATATTGAAGAAGCATCTATCGATGACTTACCACTCATTCAAAATAAATCAGCAGCTTCGTATATTGATGATTTCGTTACTGAATTTGACAAAATTTCAAGGGAAGACATGTTTACAAATGTGCCACAAATATTGCAAGCTGTTGGAGGATTCATCATTAATCAAACTCCTCCTAAAATTGGTGCTCCAATGGTAACTCGTTGGGAACCTCCTATTTGTCAAATTTCTCCGACTTTACCATCGCTTCTAGTATTTCTTTGTCGAATATTACATCGTGTTCAAGACCCACAAAAGTTCTTTTACTTCCTAAGAACAGGAATTTTCTCGCAAATGTGGACACAAAAGAGCTGTCTTCAAAATCCGAAACTTATGGCAGTTACTGCGTGTTCTATTAAAGGAAAACCTGAATATTGGGCTGTTTTAGATCGCGATAGAAAATTTTACTTATATCGAGTTAATAAAAAAGGATGTGAACTTAAGTTAGAGAAAGAAATATCCAAAACAGTTTCAAATTCAGAAAAAACTTCAGTAACTGTCCTTGATAATCTTCATCAAAACTTAATTGACTTTTCTCCATTAACTCAAGCCACCACGGAGTTCTGGGACATCATATTTACGCATGTTAAATTGCCATTTCCATTTTTTTACAAAGATTCCTTAGAATTTTATCCAGGAATTTTATATGATGCTTTTTATCAATCTTTAACATCAACGGATTGCATTTTAGTGCAAAGTTTTATGCGAACAGATATATACGATTTAGTAATATGGGAAGGAATCGTTAAATGCTTCCAACATGCGCAAAAACTCGAAGTTCTTCTTCATTGTGTTTTTTCTTTGACATTTCAAGAAGGATCTTTCCCAACTCCTATGACTTTCTTCCAGCCAAACCACTTCCTTCTCTTTGCACGTGCATTTGGACGAAATTTCTGGTCATATTACCATGAACATTTCTTCCATAAGATTGTAGATCTGATAGATTCAAAGGAAAATTTAACAGATCAATACGATCAGCCAAATATCAGAGAATGTGAAAAATTAGTTTTTAGTGTATTGAAATACATAATGGCAGGGTACTCCTATATACCACCTGAATGGAGATTAGCATTAAATATCCTCCGTTCTTACATTAATGTTCGATATAATAATGTTGGAACTTTAACTTTGATGTTAAGCATTTTCTTTGGGTTCGGAATGATTTATGGATTTTTCCTAAGGCCATATCATTTCGTAAAAACCCTCAAAATGCAACATCCAAAAAATTTAGATACACTTCTCAATATTTTATACGTTCCTTTCACTTTAAACCTATTTGGTGGGGAAACTAAGATGTATTATCAATGGAATCCGAGATTAGAATTCAACTTTTATCCTCAATATTACGCATTTTTGCTGAAAATCTCAGATCTCAACTTTGAAGTCAGATATGGCATGCCTGATAACAAGTCATTAGGATATTCTATCCATAACTGCATGAAAGCGATGTTTTGCCAGAAATTTTATGACGTCTTAAAAGATTCAATTTCCAAAGTGATTACAGCCAACACTGTCGCTGAAACAATGCTAGGCTGGTCATTTACCATTGTTTTGTCGAGATTTTTCCTTCGAATTTACGATCCACAGCCAAAAATTAAGCCAAAGAAGATTGTCCAGCTTCTTAAACCAGTTGTTCTTCCGAAGATGCCGACGTACGCCAAAACGGAAAGCTCATATTCGAAGAAAGCGATCAGAATTCACAGTGGCCGTGGAATTACGGGCCAAGTCACTCGATTTGACGACATAAAGGAAGAAAATGATTTCGGAGATGATATTGATCCATTTACGATCCGTGATGATGAAGAAGTTGACTATTTTGTTCCATCTGCCATGCAATTACCTGAATTTCAGATGGAAACACCTTTCTGGGATATGCCAAGTGATTCCGATGTTCCTCAGCTCCCGCCTGGCGCTGACAAAGACTCTACAAGAAATTTCAGATATCCACAGTCAAAATTTGACATCCAGGCACGTGGTCCAGCAAAAGTTATGCGATTTAATGCGAATATTACTGATTTTAGACAAGATAATGAAGACGAAGAGTTTGGATTTGCTGCAAATAACAAAAACGAAAAAACAAATGATCAGAAACAAAACTACCATTCTAAAAGTCCAAAGAAAGTAAAGGCAATCCCTATCTCTCACGATACTTTAACAAATGAAGATAAACCAAAGAAAATGTACAAAAAAGTTTCAAAGAAATAATATCTGTCACTTTTATGCACAAGTTCAGGATGTTTCAAAAAAAAAATTGTCAAATTACAAAATTTGGATGGTTTTCCATTTCTGATTTTAAGTTAAAATATAATAAATCCGCTGGCTCAGCCAATTTATACAATAAGTCTAATTGCTCTTGAATTGGATTTCGTATTTGTAAATTTCGAAAGAAATTGTGAAAATCATATGAATTTATTATATATGTTTGTTTATTATTTTATAGAATAAAAGGTAATTTATTGCGATGTAAAAAAAGTCCACATTTTTAAAATAATTATACAATTCACAAATGAATGCATATAATATTGAATACTTTATTCATAACTCTTTGAGGATTTGAACTCGAGATTTTCAACTTATGTTCGATTTCCAATATTTTTAAATCATATGATATAAATTCATATTTCTTGCAGCAGAGAGCAATTATGTTTAAAGTGCAAACAAACAGTTATTTCCTCAGATTATATTCATATTCGGCAATTTGTGCTTTGAGCCTTTTTACCTTTCTTCTAATTTTAAACCACCTTTTTGACATGGAAAAAAGAAGTAAGGTGTCGCTTTTCGTGGGTTTATCTTTTAGTATAAGCGAATTAGAATATTGCAAACATTTGAATTAGAATTACCCACAAGCATTCTTTTTCCATAAAATCATAAGAAAATATAATTTTGTCACGTAAATTATTACTTTACATATTTTATATTAATGAGTAACATTTTCGATTTATTGCTTTCCCCTGATGTTGAAATTGCACAATCTACAGCAAAATTAGTTAGTATGATGGCATATTCCAATCCTCAACTCTTCATTGATAATTTCGAGCAACTTCGCCTCGTAATAATGGCATTATGTTGTTCTCCATATCCATCTTTTTCAACAGTTACGATTCTAATTAACGGAATTACGAATGGAATTGAAAATAATACAGAGTTATACAACGATTATATCATGCCTTTGCTTACATTATCATATGATATCTCACAAGCTTTTCTAAAGAACCCAACCCCATGCACACAGTTTTACCCTGACATGTCTTCGATTGTCGGACTCATTTCATCGCAAATTAAACATGATAATCCACTAACTTTAGAAATGATCATCGCGATTGCAGAGCATTCCTCAATCGGATATCTTCCATTCATATCGTATGATGAAATCATTATAGAAAAACTCGAAGATGTCGTGAAAATTATCTGTTCAGCAGAAAATGTTGGCGAAGTCCTTTCAAAAATCCTCAAAGCAATTGTTTCACCGAATCCCAAAACCGCTGTTATATACAATGTTATCGCTCTTAGCGTTATGTGCGAATTAGGAAACCAACCTGGCATTATCAACGCAACAATGGAGCATTCGACAATTATTCTATCATTAATTGAAAAATTACCTGCTCATCTGTCTTTTCTTCCATCTGTTTTACTGCTTACAACACGTTCTTTTCCGAATGAGTTTACACAGATCCAGGAAACCCTTAAAAAGGAGTTGACTGGTATCATTGAAACTCTCAGGAATGATAGGAAGCAAATTTTGAACGCCCCAGAAAGCAGATCTGAAGTTAAGACAAATTACACTCTTCATAGGACTCAAGTATCTATCCTCGAGAACCAACGCCTCTTCTCTAAGAAGTGGAATAATACATGGCTTTCTCTTCTCGAAGAACCTCAAATCTTGATGTGGTCACCTGACAAGACAAACAACAAAGGAGGTGTAGCCGTTTACATTTCTGAGGTCACAAAACTTGAAGTTTTGCAAGAAACTGTGACAGAACAAAATAGAAAGAATATCATGAAAATTACTGTTGGAAAAGACGTTTATACATTTTCATTCAGTAATTATGAAGATGCCCTTCAATGGAATAACATTTTCAAACAATTAAAGTCAAAGTAGAAATCATTTTTGTTTTATTCATCAGCGTAAACTTTTTTTATTGTATTATTGGAAATAATCATGTACTATATATTTAATTCCTCATATTTTAATAATAAATGAGAGTATTATGAAGAGATTTATTCTCTTTTTGCAATCTTATTAAGTGATTTGAGTTTCCTATGTGCGCTTTTTTTCCTGGTTTCTAAAATGACTATTTACACTATCTAATTTGGTTCAAATTCTAAATTCTTTGTATCATCTATCATTTCCTATAAATTAGCATATGATATCGATCAAAATGGGTATTCTGTATTCTCTTCTTTATTGGATTGAAAGTAATCGAAAAAAATTGACAAATAATGTTTCTCTTTCTTTTATGTTCTATAAGGATAGTTTATAGACCTAGAGCCTACAAAACAAAAGTGCCTTCTAAAAATGTCTCAGTTGGATTGGAATTAAAAGCGAAAAAAGTAAACACAACAAATAACGAAACAAGTCCATACATTTACAATTCTACTGACGTTTTTTCCAAATCATCAATGCTAAATGCACTCTCCCTTATAATTGTAGTAATATTTGTCCTCTCAGCTTCAGTGTATTCGATTTATCCTTTAGTAGTCTTTGCTTTTCAGCAAAAAGAAACAAATATCTTTGATTCAACATCAGATGGTAATCATGATGAATCGTATTTACTTGGAAAACATCGAAATTAATTGTAATGATGACATCAATCTTTTCCTTTCATATTATTTTAGTTGTTGTATTGTTGGATATTTCTATTAACATATTTTATGCTTTGTTTGTTGTAAACATTTATATTTCTCCAAAAAAAATACATTTTATTTTTCATATACAATGATTTATATATATATTGTGCAAAAAAAAAATCAAGGCGGATGAATTTTAAACAAGAAATAGTAGTATTTAATAAGAAACAATATGAAAAGATGCTACAAAAGAGTCTTTTGGATTGCCATTTTCCATATTAAATTGATCTACAATAGATTCGAGATTCTCTGTTAAATCTGTTGCTGCTGAAAGCATTTGGGCCAAGCGTAAGGTATATTGTCTAGATAATATGGCATTGTCACGAGAATCGGGTGTTTGAATGTTAACAACATGTGATATTTGGAATGTTCTATTACCGTTTTCTCTAAATTCGTTAAGAACTCTATCCATAACATTATTATCATAAGTAAAAATAACATCAAAATATTTAAGTGTAGCGGGGTTGAAAGTACTTGACCATCTTTCTGGTTTCTCTTTTGTATTTGCATCGTCACGAAGCATTTTGATTAAACCTTGTTCTTCATAATATTGATTATTTTCAGATTCCATTTTAGAAAGAATTTCTTTATAAGTCGCACCGAAATCGAATTGGAGTGGAACATTTGAAGCACCAGGCATTTTGACGTAATCATTTGTTCCATAGGATGAAACATTAAATCCTGCTTCTTTTAGAACTCTATGGCCTTCCATAGATCTGTTAACGTTTGAAGCGCATACGCATGCAAATGCTAATTGATTGTTTGAAGTCATGTAAAAAATTATGAAGGGGTTAAAAAAAAATAATTGGGGAGAGATTAATCATGGATAAATTTCTAAACGTTCATAAATTTCAGAAAATGATCTCTGAAACTGGAGAAAATATGGAATTACAGAACGATGAAACTGAAAATGAACTTCAATTAGAATCTGCTGCCATACTAATGCAGCAACAGGAACAATTTGCCTCGAAAATTATGAAACAAAATCTTGAAATCATCAAAAAAGAGGCAGAAGTTAACCAATTGGAGAATAAAACAATTATAATAGGATTGAAAGAAGAGATTTCAAAATACCAAGCAGAAATTGACGAATTAACAAAGCAAAATAACGATCTCCAACTACAAGCCAAAGAGTCTAATTCAAATGCATTGTTATCAGAAAGCAAACTCAAAACTCTCGAGAAACGTATAATTAACGAATTTGGAGTTGAATCAATAGAAAAAGGATTTGAATCTCTACAGCACTTGTTTAGATGCCAGCGAGAGTTGGAATCTGCTAAAATTGTAATCCAAAAATTACAAATAGAGCTCTCAAGTGAAAAAATTAAACCTACAAAGAATCAAATTGAGCCTAAAAGGGCAGAGAATGCTGAACTTATTCATAAAATGCAACTTACAAGTGATAAAATCTCTGATTATGAAGCTCAAATCAAAACTCAGTCAGATGAAATTTTAAATCTACAAAAAGAATTGGCAGCAGCTCAAACCCAGAATCAAAAACTTTCAGAACTGAATAACACTCTCTCAGAACAGTGCAAATTACTTAAGTCAGAATTAAATCAAACAAAATTTGATTTCGAACAATCTTCAGCCGAAATCACTAACCTCAATGACAGAATCCGTACCATGATCGATGAACATTCTGTTGAACTTAAAAACAGAAAAATGGAATCAATAAATGAACACAGAAGATTGAAATTAATAGATTCTATCGGAGATAGATGCGAACCATCGTTTGCTGCTCTTGATGTAGCTTCTCCACTTTATGATTTATTCAGAAAACTCTCTTCTTTCTTAAAAGTTTCAAGTAATGTTTCAATCAATAACGAAATCTTGCAAGGATCATTTACAGATTTACTTTCTGAAGTCAGATCAGTTGCTGATAGATCTAGAGGCTATCAAAACGGCTTTGCTCCTAATGTTCAACAACTAATTAACACAATTGAAGAGAAAAATAAAGAAATTTCTGAACTAAAAGAAGAAAATGAAGATTTGAAATCTAGATCAGATTTCCTAGAGCAAAATGATGTAAGTCCTAATTACGCGGCAGCTCTGAAAAAGATCCAAAGATTAGAAACAGAAAACAAAAGTCTTTCTTCCATGAATCAAAGTTTGAGGAGTATGTCTTTATCTCCAAGATCTCCCAGCTCGAAAGTTTTGTTTTAACATGTTATATTGTTTTATTTTTGTATTTTTTGTGTGTACTTATAAACTTGTTATTTACCTTGAAAAAATAAGCATTGTTAGTTTTAAGGGTGCACCCGTATGTACGTTTATTTGAGAGGAGGAGGATTACCCTCTCAATTTTGAGGGATTCGTTAGTTTATTTTCTCGATGAATATGCAATAAAATTTGATTTTTACCTTATCAATATACTTCATATTATGGCAGTCCCAACGGGAACCGCGGTAATTTACCGAGGTTTCCGCACACCGGTTCCTTTTTTTAGGAATTTTTTAGATTAAAAATATGCTTTGTAAATCATTTTTTGTAAATCGGCAAAAATTTGGAATATAGATACAAGGTGATGTGAATTTTGCATCCCTGGGATGGACGATACACCCAAAGTGTCACCTTTTTGGGATAACAAAAATTTATATATATGAGAGTTCTGCAAATCATATGCACAATATCTATTCTGCCTGACTTCTTGTATATAGGAGTCAGGCTGAATAGATATTGTGCATGTGGCAATATAAGTATTTCCGAGATTGCCATCGTGCGCTATAGCACACTACTTCTCCTTGGTCCTAGCTCGGTTCCAAGGATATCGGTGTTCAAGGATTTGGCAAGGTCCTCCTGAAGTCTCTCATTCGATGAGAGATTTCGGAAGAACCTTGCCTTAGAGTATTCCAACTCTTGTTCTCTTGTCCCTGAATAGTCAGAAAAGCTATTTGACTACTTAAGGCAGAGATTATCCGAGGTCCCTCATTTGATGAGAGGCCTCGGATAATCTCTGCCTTAAAGTTGTACACTTGTAGTCCATCAGAATGTAAGTATACACGGATAGGACAGCTTTCTTCTGAAGTCTTAGATTTGATGAGAAGCCTCAGAAGAAAACTGTCCTATTTTATAATAGGAGGAGTTTCAGAAGCTCCAGAGCTCCCTTTCGTAAGGAATAAGAGCTTTGGAGCTCCTGGTTCGAAGATGTGCTTCGCATCTTTCATCAGCATAGGATATTTATCAACTGGGACTCTGTTGATGAAGACTCAGGAGCTCCAAAGCTCCCTTTCGTAAGGATTAGGAGCTTTGGAGCTCCTGGTTCGTAGATGGGCTTCGTATCTTTCATCAAAAGAGGCCCAAATGGTAAATATCCTCTGCTGATGAGCTTCAGGAGCTCCGAGGCTCCCTCTCGTAACGATTAGGAGCTTTGTAGCTCCTGAAGGTAAGGTAGGATTGCTCTGATCTCTAATCAGTAGATGCCATGCCTCATTATGGACTCTACTGACAAGAGATCAAGAGCTCCAAGGACTCCCTTTTTAGCTAGTGGCATTCTCACCATTTAGTAGGATCGCTGATCCTATTAATGAAGTGATCACTTAATATACGTTTTGAATAAATTGAATTTTTTTACAAAAATTTAGTATTTTTTATAAACATCACATATATATTATAAATACGTAAATATATTCTTTAATTCAAAAAAATCAATTCGGTTTCGGGCTGGGTATCCCAGCCCCAAGTATTCAATTTTATTCAATTTTTTTAGAATTTTGGGTTGGGATGCCCAGACCAAAACAAGCTTTATATTTTGATGTGTAGATACGTATGTGTGCATCATTGTTGTGTTATATATTATGTTTTTAATGAAAAAAAAATCTGATTCAAAAAAAATTATCACTAATTAGTTGATAATATAAAGAAAAAAATATATAAATTGTATGTTTTGAGAGTATTTATCCACATTCACTCATATGAATTTCATTAAATAGTGTCTTTTTACTCCAAAATTTATTTTGAATTATTAAAATCAAAGAAAAAAAGCTAGAAAAATTTCTCGAAATTTTTATTTTTAAAAAAATTTTGGATTTTATATTAAAAACTGACACTGGGAGGACGATAGGGCTGGGATTAGAGATACCCCGCTCACTTGGGAAAAATACGGATCTATAATTTGGAAATATTCTGACGACAATAAATCTGGGAATAGTATTTTAAATACGAGAACAACCTATTTAAAAGTGTTTCGCTCGATTTTGTATAATTTCAAATTTTCGCATATAGCTTTCCGTGAATTACCGTGATTTTACCGCCACATCAATAGTTTACGACACTTTTCTTGTAAATTGAGTAGTTTACTGCACTTTTTCCGTAAAATGGAGTTACGGGAATCCGTAAGATTACCGTACCTCACTTCTAGTTGAAAATAGCATTAGTATATAATAAATAGATATATTATTCATATTTTTGATTTTGAATTACGGAAAAAGTGAGTTCAGAACTTCCAATTATTATTTGATTAATTATGTTAAAAATACTATAAGGAATTAAAATACATAATGTTGAAATTTGAATTACGGAAAAAGTGAGGGTGAAAGTGAAGTGAAAAAGTAAGATATTTTTTGTTGAAATAATCATAGTTGTACAATTTTGAAATAATATATCATACAAAACATATACGTTCATTACGATGAAGTCATGACAAAACATATACGAAGAAGTTTTGACAAAACATTTACGATGAAGTCATGACAAAACATATACGATGAAGTCATGACAAAACATTTATGTTATACAGTAATGTTAGTCATGAATGTTTGTCCTAAGTGTTGGCGTTAGTGTTGAAAAATAATGTTTGTCCTACATGAAGCCGTACAAGCGTTTGAATTTGTTTATGCATAAAATTACTCTCTTGTTTTCTGTATCTATCATACAAACATAAGCAGCACCTGTTTTTGTAAAGTTTATATGAAGTTTTCGATAGTTAAGACCTGTATAATAATAGAATGCGTCCTCATTCTCAACATAGTAGTAGAACTCAAACGAATGCTTACCATAATCTGTTATTTCAACAGCTTCGTCAGATATTTCATCAACGAACTCATAAACTATATCGCCATACTTGTTTTTATTTCTATTGTTTTCAGATCTAGAACACCAACGAAGGTTTGAGATTCTGTTGTCCGTTCTATCATGATTTATATGGTCTATTTCTTTCAAATTGTTTGGATTTTCAATCCACTGTTCTGCAATAATTCTATGCTTTAAATGCGTTTTGTTGTTTAAACTAAGCTCAATATAACCATGATTATTTAAGCATTCACTCTTAATATGTTTGTTTTTCTTTCGACGAATAGTAAAAGGATATGTCGTACAAATCTCATAATCTTCATGATTTCTCAATGTTTCCCACTAACGTTCTCATTGACGTCCTCAATATCTTCTTCCTCACTGAACTCGTCAATATTTTCACTAGCTCCTTCTATAATGTTTTCATCGGCATTGTCATTGACTTCTTCTGTAATGTTAGATGTTGTTGTTTCGCTCATATTCTTTCACTAATGTTAAAAAGTTATGTTGTACGAATTTTGAACAGAATTTAGAGCAGTTATGAAACAATGAAGTATTTTTACGCTATTGAAAGGAACTATGAGAGTGAAGTACATGACAGCAATGACAAAAGGAACTAATATCAAACCTAATGAAATCACTCACGAGGACATAGAGCTTAACAAGTACTTTGTGGAGTATCTTATAAATGAAGAGTATGTAAGACCTTACTTCATGTTTGACAGCATGAATGAGGATGTTATTTCATGGTTAAAGAATATAAGCAATGTTTTCGGTAAGTACGTCATAGATGACAAAGGTCTTGTTGTATTTTATGAGACAGCAATACGAACACAGGAACTAATGGATATTATGCACTCAACAGCAAAGAAAGGATTTAGTACTATTGGCATGAATGAACATTGCAGGAATGACATATACAACATATGCTCACGAAAGCCTTACACAAAAGCAATACAAATGATAGAACATAAGTGTCTAAGGTCAGCAAATGAAATCATTACTGTCAGTGGTTATGAAAGAACTGTTAGCAAAGATGAGTGGAAACAGCTATTCATATTAAGGAAGGACGTTGCTGAACTAGTTAAACCTGTTGCACAAACATTGTTTCAGATAAGACCAGCAATGACTAAGAACCCTTTGACCTTAGTCAATGAGACCATAGAGGTTGAAGATAATGACATGAAAGAACTAGGAATGAATGAGAGAAGTTGTGAAGGATGTTTGAGTCAAAACACATGGTTCTTCAGAGCTGTTAAGAAACTTAGTAAAGAACGACAGAAATATTGAAAAAACCAGAATTTTCGAAAAAGTGACACCAACTATTAAAGTTATTTTATTACTAGATTTATTTACAAATTATAAGATAATATCATTAACCGAATATATTTTTAATATAAATAAAAAACTTTTTTTTATACAAAAAATTACAATCAATCGATAAATATTATAAAACATTTATTCCAAAAAGATTAAGTAATAGGTGGGATCCTGCATAAAATATAATTTTATGTCATAAAGTTTACAAATTTTAGATGGACCACAGTGAGAATGTGAGTGGTTAATTTAAAGGTGGTCTGATAAAGATATCGAAGCTTACTCAACAAAGCATGAAGCAGTTTCTAATACACAATCTTACTAGTTGTGTTTCGGTCGCCAGCGCTCTCATAGGGGTGCTGATTTCAAAAACCACTACTTCAAATTATTCAACAATACTCAATGCAGCATGAAGCAGCTACTACTGCTGTATCTTACTGGTAGTGTTTTGGTCGTTGGCTCTTGCACAGTCTCTCAGATTTTCAATTTTTTTTTCAACACTATCTTGTTTCGCTCTCAGAAAGCTATCCTACAAAGACATCGAAGCTTACTCAACACAGCATGAAGCAGTTTCTAATACACAATCTTACTAGTTGTGTTTCGGTCGCCAGCGCTCTCATAGGGGTGCACCGAAATTCAATTGTTAATGATATCAATTCACAAATTGGAATCGAAGATCAGTATGAAATTTAAAATATAAATAAATTTTAATTATATTATTTTTAATTTTTTTAAATAAATATACATATATAAATACATGCATATATACATATATAAATATATACATATATAAATATATACATATATAAATATATACATATATAAATATATACATATATAAATATATACATATATAAATATATACATATATAAATATATACATATATAAATATATACATATATAAATATATACATATATAAATATATACATATATAAATATATACATATATAAATATATACATATATAAATATATACATATATAAATATATACATATATAAATATATACATATATAAATATATACATATATAAATATATACATATATAAATATATACATATATAAAAAAAAAAAAAAAAAAGGTATTGGGGCTTCCAGGCACTTCGTGCCCTCTAGCCCCGAAGATGTTTAGTATAAAGCCGCTTTTTAACTTCACTTAAAATGCCACGTAAGATACGTAAGAGGAAGAGAGCATTGAAACATCCAATAGTAAGACTGACACCACAACAACAGTTGCAACAACAAATGCTGAATGACCCCACTATGTTGCAACAAATGTCAAGCAATCCTATGCTTTTAAACCGAGTCATTGGTGCACAGAGTGGAGGTTTAAGAGCGGCACTTTTAGCGAAAATGGCAGGCTATGGTGGAGCTGCAGACGGAACAGCCTATAACCCTCAAAGTCAAATGAATTTGAGTTCACTCAAAAATCAAATAACAGATGTCAAAAAGTCAAACATAGACATACAGAAGCAAATAAGTGAAAACGAAAAGAAACTAGAATATGACAGACACACAAAGAAACTCAATGAGTTAAACGTAGAGAAAAAGAAGAAAGAAGAACAACTGAAAGAACTAAGTACAGAGGAATATGCGAAAAAAGTGTCAGAAAAAGCAACAGAAGTAGCAAAAATGGAACAAGATGTCATAAATTTGAAAAACCATACTACTCAATATAAAATACTGAAAGATGAAGAGATAAAACAAAAAGCCCTGAAGACATATATGGATAGCGATGAGTATAAAAAAGAAGTTGAAGCAAATGTAAAGGCAGAAAAACTTTTACAGTTGCAAAACCAAACCGTACAGTATGAAAACTTAGCACAAGAAAGTAAAAATAACGACGCGGCTATGCAAAAGGCAATGAAAAGCGCAGAATATATAAAAGCTAACAATGACTGGTTAGATGCCCAAGCCAACGCCAAAGCAGCCCAACTCATAGGGTCGATAAGGACAAAAATACAAGCGGATGAAGACAGTTCAAATGAAGCTTTAACAAATGCTGACTTTAAGAACGCCTTCGAAGCTCTTCATAGTAAGGTGAAACAAGTGAACGACTTCTCATCTGGAAAGAAACTGAAGTCTGAAGGTTTCGACAAAGAGTTAAGAGAAGTAGCACAAAATATGACGAAAATAACAGATGCAGCAACGAGACAGGCAGTTCAAAGTGCCTATGACGCCGTTAGAGCAACTGTTGTGAAAAGTCAAGAAAAAGAGTTACAACAGACCAAAACAGACCTAGTAAATGCTTTCTTAAGAACGAAAAGTCAGATAGGACATTACGCTGCAGATGGAACATATGTGCCAGCTGGTGGAACTTATATACCACCAAACCCTCCAAGAGAAGCACCTGCACCAGGACTACCTAAAACATTTACATCGTCACATGGACACAGACACAGGCATGCACCAAAACCAACACAACAACCAACACAACAACCAACACAACAACCAACACAACAACCAGCACAACAACCACCTCCACAACCAACACAACAACCAACAGTTCAAAACCCTGCACAACAACCACCTCCACAACCAGCACAACAACAACAACAACCACAAACAGAGCAAGGACATAAAAGAAGTAGAGAACAAGGAAACCAAGAATTCTTAAAAATGCTTAAGGAAGAGTATGGTTACCCAGATACTCTTGACTTTAGTGACAGATATAAAGAAGCTATTGGAAAGTTCAAGGAAGGAAATACTGACCCGAACCTATTTAGCTTTATGACTCAGCACCAAATCGAATATAATCTCAAACCTGGAAAATACAAGCTCGCAAAGGGATATGATTTAATAGCATATCATCCAAATGACATGGATGAATTTACTCCGAGATATTTGATGTCAGAGCTAAATGACGATTCAACTATCTTCATGAAACGCGTAAAAAATAGAGACGGAACGAAAGAACAAAGGCTTATGAATGCGGATGACTTAAATAGGGAATTTGTTAAAAACCGTCTTGGAATATATGAAATGCCAGCAGATGAGGTACAAGAAACTCCACAGGAAGAAATAGTTCAGATACAACCAGACATGGAAGAAATAGTTCAGCAACAACAGCTAGAAGAGCCTGAAGGAAACGAACAAGTCACTCCTTTTGGAAACTAACTTCACAGAACTAGATGAAGATTTGGAACAGCCGAAAAATCTTGACCTCAACAAGTTAGCGGAGAATATGAATATTTCAAGAGTCTAAAAAAAATTCGGCTGACATAGTAGAAGAATATCGAAAAATGTTTGCGACATACAAAAGACTCCAACACCAGATGAAAATATTCAGCATAGAATGGAAGCACTGAAAGAAAATGTACACAAAACTACAACAACCCTTTTTACTTACGAGCATTTAACGTTCAATCTTTGGATGAACTCGGTGAAGATAAAAGGTTAAATTTCAAGAAAACATATAGAATGAACATTGTTTAAAGTTCATTCAGAACCTAGCCAAGATGGAAACAAACCTACTTTTGTTTCTGCAGACGATGGAACTACAATGAGATGGGTCATAAAGCTAACCCGGATAGGTGGTCATAAACTTACAACACATTCCAAAAGTTGTAGACGCAATGGAAGTCAATGGTGAACCAGATATAGCTGGTATTTTAAGCGCGGCTTTAATGCCATTGAAAGATATGAAACATGCAGAATATTTTGGACCAGTATGAAATGAACATGGCTGATGGAAACATAACACCTGACGTTCTAGAAACATTTATCTCAAAGAACTACACAGAACCATAGAGATGGTATATTTGGTGAAGAGTTTAGAAAGAGAGTTAGGGAGAGAGAAGGAAGAGAACCTATTGTACATGACCTTGCAAACGAAAGTTTGCAAAATGTCATAAAAACTTACTTTGCAGACAATGAACTGAGAAGGGATGAATATTAGAAAACTCAAATGGACAGTACCAAATGAAATGTTAGTATTTGAAAAACATGTTCCTTGACAAAATAAAACCAACTACAGAAATAAACGACGCAAGACTGAAAGATTGGGTAAAAGCTTTCCCATTCACAAAAGATATTGTGGTAACATGGAAAGAAAACCAGAATGGCTACAAAAACATATATTTGGAAACGAGCTTATTCCATATGGACAGGCACTGTTTGAAGAGCTTGAACCGGAAACTCAGGACAGAGTCATGCAAACAATAGCGACGACTCAAATACAAACTATGACAAACTCTTTCTAGATATAGGTTACCTGAGATGGGCGACCAGAGCCAAAAGGCAAAAAGGCATGGGAATTTGCAACATACTAGATGAACATGAGGCAAAGATGCAACAACTTGAAGCAGAGGGCAAGTTACCAAAGCGACACCAAAGAAGAAGAGTAGAACAAAGTGAAAGTAGTGAAGAAGTAACTTCATCTAGTGAAAGTAGTGGCAATGAAGGAAAAAGAAGAGTTAAAAACTCAGTCAGGAAGAAAGTAAAGCTTGGTCCACGTGGGTTCTATTATGACACATAAACCCAACTATTCTATATTTTTACCCATATGAAATGTACGCCGCTCAGAATATAACGCCAAACAGTTTTTGGATGCTATGAATGGAAATGTTTCGAATGGTATAACGAATGCGACAATGCCATTAGAAGGTCAGAAATAGTTCTGGAACTTACGAATATACAACTGCTGTTTCTTATGGAAACGTAGGTGAGTTTGGAGAAGGTTCTTCAACAACAGTAGATATTGCTTGCGACAGGTTTCATTATTTCTATTGACAACTCTTTCTTATACGTGGAACAAGACATTGAAATAAAACCTTCTGCAAGTTGTCTGACAAGAAAGGTTGCAATGGAATTTTCTATGTCGGATACCAATATGCTCCAGAAGTTTTCATGGGATATAAGATATATTCTAACTCTGACTTAGTTCAAACAGTAACATGGGCAAACTATGAATGGTTCGCTTTGAGAAACTCAGTACAACCACAAGCTAGAGAACAAACAGACCAGTATGCAACTATTGAGAAAATAAGAAGACTTGACCCTAACGTTCCAGGAGTTTATGTTGACCTTTCTGGACAAACTGCAGCAGCAGTAACCAAAGTAAAACTGAAACTTAGAGTTCCTTTGTCATCTTTCCTCATCTTCAGGTTTTTAAGATACTTGCCAAACTGGGCAGGAAAAATTTCTATCGAACTTACTCCAAGCAAAAATAACTTAGTCATTGCACCAACACAAGACCCATTCACTCTTTACTGTAGCTGGAACTGGTGGAGCCAAGTTCTGTGACTTTTGCAAAGACAAAGTTGACTTAGACTTTGGTTTCTCAAACTTCAACACTGAAGTAAACTATTATTTCAATGCTGCTGGAACTGCTTGGGACCCAGTTAAGTTCACATGCGAAAAGTTTGAATGCAAGAGAATAGAAAGCAGACTTGCAGTCTATATGTTGGACCCAGATAGTTCAAATGCTTTAGCTGCCAAATATATTGCAGTTCCACTTATGTTCCCTATACACCAAATATCTGTCAAAGACTTTGCAGGTGAAGTTGGAAACCAAAGTGCTGACCCAGGTGCAAGAACAGATATTGCTTTAACAACTGCAATGAAACATGCAGATACTATGTTTGTACTGTTCAGACGAACTATAAATGACTATTCTTGTTTCTACAACCCTGGTATTAAATATCATATAAACATAGATGGCAAATACTATCCAAGAGAAGAATATTCTACAGTTGAGGATATGAGGTCATACAACTTGACATTAGATGCTATGAACTTTAACAACAACTTCACAACAACCATTAACCCTGAAATGCAAAGTTCTATTATGCCATATGTGAAAGTATGGACTCATACAGGAGGTCAAAACACTCAATATACAAATGGAGACCGTTCAAACTTTTGGCTTGGCATTCCATTTGCTGACTCAGAAGACTTTATGGGTGGTATTTCAACTGTTGGTACAGTTCAAATACAATATACTGGTGACAGAGACGGTCCAGATGAATTGAAAGCAAAGAAGTTTACAAAACCAATAGCACTTTTCACGGAAGATGCTCTTTTGAAGATTCGTTCGATGAAACCTGCTGGGGCTCCTCAGATTGGTATAACGACAGCTTCCATCGAGCAGATTTTGGCAGCAGGTCAGTAAGTTGTTCTTGAACTGACTTCTCTCCGTCAAATATTGACAGTACGCCAGTTTTGATATAATATTGTATTAAAAACTTACCTTTAGAAATATCGGTCAGTTTTGTTGTTATATTTTTGTCAACGTCAAGAACTTTCACCATCTCGGTTATACCAACTTTCTTTGCTTTATGAAAATATTTTGGTTCAGCAAAGACTGCTATTCTATAACATTTTCCATTGTTTGTGTAAAGAACTATTCTATCAATGAACTTGTATTGTTTGTGTGTGTAAACTTTGTTTTGCTTCAATTCGAAGAGATACTCAAATACGTCCATCTTTTTATTCTAAGTAAAATGTCATTTCCGAAAAATAGAAGCGTAAGTGTTTCAAAAGGTTTAATGGCGATGGCAGATGTGAAGTTAAATTCACCAACTCAAACAAACAGTCAAAGTGTTGTTGTCAATGTCAAAGAAAGAGATGTTGAAGTGGGGAAACCATACGAAGACGAAGATGGTATAACAATAGTTCCTGTAAAAGAACAACCAACATACCCTGAAGTTAGCAGAGACTTAAGTTCTGTTGCAGATATTCGAAACGACTACCAACAACTTAAAGACAAACTTAAAACTCAGGAGAAGATTTGTCAAGCTTTAGGTCTAATGTTAAACTTGGTCGAACACAACCCTGTAAAAGTGAACTCATATGTCATCGCACCTCATGAAATTTTGAAAAACTATTGAAACTTTTGACAGAGGCAGACGATATAAACATCAAAGAAATAGAACCCGACATTGCTTGCTGTGGTGTTTCATACAATGTCATTGACAAGATATACGTTATGAAAGGAGGTGAAACGTTGAACTTAAAATATAGTTTCCCAGACGTCATAAAAATATTTGACGACCACAACATTTCATTAAAATTTACTTGCTAAAGTAAATGGCAGAAGACATAGTGGTTTATACTATTACGACTAAAAACCCTGAGTCATATAATTCTATAACAACAAACTTACAAAGTCCTCAAGGACGATATTGTAAACTGACCTTAAACACGATGACGACTAAAGCCTGTTTTGCTCTTTTGACACCAGAAGATTTTATTGTTGTGAATGGTAAAAAATACTCCTTTGAAGATACTTACTCAGATATACCACCAACAGGTTTTGTTGACTTATTTAATACTTTAAGGACGGATGTAACATGTGCTGCAACTAGAGCAGGTTTCATTATGTTTGGATGTCCGACTGAGTTTACTATAAACGATATGAGCTATAATACAAAACTTATATCTGGTTTTTACTACCAACAGTTTCCTATAACAGGAAAAGGTGTCATACAAGGTTTGTCTGTTCCATTGACTTTAAGTACACCTATTTTATATATTGTTTCAAACTTAGGTTCAAAGTGCTATTCGAATGTCGACAGAAACTACTATGACCAAAAGATACTCATGCGTATAAACAACACTTTCTCTGCTGGTTTGCCTATTGTTCATTCGAATGCAGAGTTTTCAGCTTTAGTAAACTCAAACACTTTAGCAAACATAAACTTAACCTTAGTTGACGCAAACTTTGTTCCTGTAAAACTTTTATGTCCTATGTATTTGTCAATGACGGCAGAAAGTTTCGAATTGGAAGATGCAACTGGTGAAAGTATTGTACTACAAGAACAACTTCAACAACAAATAGCTCAAGAACAACAAATGCAACAAATGGAACAAATGCAACAACAAATAGCTCAAGAACAACAAATAGCTCAAGAATAAAAAAAATATTTTTTTTATTTTTATATAAAAAAATGTACAGAATAGACGTTTCAGATTTTTATGACTTCCAAGCGTTCAGAAATATGTGTCCATTTCGAGACTATAACAAAGCAGTCGAGAATTTGAAACGTTTAGTCATTTATGTCGACTCTGCCCCAGAATGTTATGTCATGAAAGAATGGGATGTAGTCTTTAACAAACCTAAAGCGACAATAGTTTCAGAACAAGAATGTAAACAGAAACTTAAGAAAATAAAAGTCGTACAAGTTGGTATGAAGATGTTAGATGCTTGGGATATCTTATTGTCAAAGTTAGAAGATTTTTCAGTTCGTGGTATAAAGTTCTATACACCTTCTCCAAACTTCTATTCTATCTTCACTGGATATAAATACGAACAAGTAGAATGGAAAGAAAATGTTATAGAAGCTTGGTTAGACCATGTCAAAGAAATTATATGCAATGGAAACGAAAGAGTCTATGAGTATATCTTATGTTGGTTTGCAAACATCTTACAACATCCAAGTGCTAAAAATGAAACTGCTCTCATTGTAATTGGAAAACAAGGAACAGGTAAGAACACTTTCTTTACAGATATCTTATGCAAACTGTTAGAGGGCTATTCGAACCCGAATATGACAAACTTAGAAAACATCTGCGGTAAATTTAACTCTTCAATAGAGAATATGAAACTTATAGTATGTAACGAACTTCAAAGTATAGATACAACAAAAGTTTTGAACTCGGATGCTTTGAAGAGTCTTATAACAGACAAAGTTGGAGTTGTTGAAAGAAAGTATAGAGACCAAAGAGTTTGTGAAAATGTTGCAAACTTCGTCATGGTTTCAAACAACGCCGTTCCGATGAAGTTAGAAAGTTCTGACAGAAGATATGTAGTTGTCAGAACGTCAGAAGCTCATATGCAAGATACAGAATATTTTGACGACTTAGCAGAAACTTTGACACCTAACTTTTACAACCACTTGTTCTCATATTTCATGACATTAGATATTTCTAAGTTCAATCCAAGACAAATTCCACATACCGAAGAGAGACAAACATTGTTAGAAGCAAACAAGAGTGTATATGAACTGTTCATAGATGAAACTGACTTTGAGTGTTTAGATGAAAGGTCATTGTACGATTCGTATAAACAGTATTGTCAAGAGTATGGTTATATGACAGCGTCTAAACGAACATTCTTGGCAAATGTCAAAAGTCTTTTAGATGTTCAGAATGGTGTATATACAAAGAAAAATTTTTCTGAGTAAATTTTAAAAAAAATATTTTTTTTATCCGATAGAAAAGATGACGAAATTCATCTCAGTCAACAAGTACATGTCAGGACTTAAAGAAGAACTAGACCCATTCACATATTTGAATGTTTACTTCTACCATTTTGAAAAGTCTACATTTGACAAAGTTTGGAACATCGAACCAGTTAAGTTTGCTATTGTGACTAAAAATGGTGCGAAATTTGAAGACTTAGACATAGAAGGTTTGTTAACAGTCAAAGAAAGTTTTGACAGAAGGTTTTCAAACCTTAAAGAAGGCAAAGCATACAAACTTGTTATACCTTATGAACCAAAGAAAGCAGACGACTATGAATATTATGAGTCTAAGATAGTTGAAGTTCAAGGTAAATTGGGTAAAAAGATTTTAGAGTCTAAGCCAGTGTTTGCTCCTAAAGAGGAAGAGAACATTGACATTGACCCAGAAATGTTCTAAAAATAAAATTTTATTTTTACATGTCAAATTTCTTTTTCTCTGGCTCTGGTTCTTTCTTCTCTTCTTCTACTTTCTTTTCTTTCTTTTCTCTCTTCTTCTTTTCTGGTGGAGTTATGTCAAACTTCTCAGAACCATATTTTTGTAAAAGTGCTTTGTCATTTAATAGCTCTTCTATTCTGTTTTCTATTTCATTTTCAAGAACAGCGCATGTGTCTTCTTTGCATTCTAAGAAGTTTTGTTGGACTTCATCTCTCCAAGAGGCGTCATCTCTGTCAACAAGTCTGTCATTGACAAATTTTAAGACTTCTCTGCTTAAGGTTTTATGGTTCTTGTCATATTCCCAGAAACAGAACTTTAGAACAAATTCACCTTTTTGTTTACACTATGTAAGATTTTATGGTCGACAGATGTTTTGCTGTCGAAAAGCTTGTCTCGAATATAGATAGCGAAATCGCTAGACATTTCCTAAAAGATAAAAATTTTAATTTTTCTAAAAATATGTTAGAAAAAAAGTTTGCTGACATTGACAAGAAATTTGAGAATGTTTTAAACAAGAACAAGAGGAAGTTGGAAAATGCTCAGATAAAACCCATACATGACAAGTTCCTATTTGCTCAGAATGGTATAACAGGTCTAATTGCACCGCCTGGGTCGGGTAAGACTTTCACTTATCTTAAAATGGCTGCACAACAACAAGAACTAGATGAGAAGAACCCATTCTATGAGTTAGTAGTCATTTGTAGTACTTCTGGTCAATTTGACCAAACCGTAAATTCGTTCAAAGATATTATAAAAAAGTCTAAGTTAGTATGTATAAAAGATACTGAGTTGTTAGATTGGATAAAGAAGTACCAAAGAAGAGTTTTGAAGTACAATGCTATAAATGAGTATGTCAATTCTAAGTTTAAAGACCCAAATGAGGAAATGCAGAGAATATTAGAGAAGAAACACTTCCGAAACAAACAGAAAGAGATTGAGTACCTTTCGAAGAAATTGCAATCTTACGATTGGAAGACTTACCCTCACAGATGTCTTCTTATCTTAGATGACTTTGCTTCTCATCCTTTGTTAAAGAACAGAGAACAAGACATGTGTCGAATTCTCAAGAAGCTCAGACACTTTAACATTTCAGTTGTCATTTGTGTACAGACAGCAAAGAGTTTAAGTAAGGATGTAAAGAGAATACTTACTGATATCATACTTTTCCCCGGATTGTCCGAAGACGATTTCATGGAACTTATGAAAGAGTCCATGGCAGGTAAGTTTGACAGACATGAACTATGGGAGAAGTACAAAGTCATACAAGACCCTCATACTTCTTTCAGAATTCATATCTACGCAAACAAAGTTCAAATTGTAAAAAGTCAAGCGTAAAAATGTAAGTGTTTGAGTCTTAGTCTGTTGTGGTGCTGGGGCTGTCGGTTCTTCTGGCTTTGGAATGGACTCGGTTGGTGGTACGTCGGACATTCGTTTGTGTCCTGTCGGATGGAAGGACTTTTCCTGTCGGAAGGAAGGACTTTTCCTGTCGGAAGGAAGGACTTTTCCTGTCGGAAAGAAAAACTTTTCCTGTCGGAAAGAAAAATTTTTCCTGAAGGTCGGCCAAAAAGTTCTCAATTTTCGAAAATTTGAATGGTTTACGGACGGACAACAGAAAAAATTTTTCCTGTTGGAAAGAAAAACTTTTCCTGTCGGAAAGAAAAACTTTTCCTGTCGGAAAGAAAAACTTTTCCTGTCGGAAGGAAGGACTCGGAATGCCAGAAGGAAGGACTTTTCCTGTCGGAAGGAAGGACTCGGAATGCCAGAAGGACTCGAATGCCAGAAGGACTCGGACAAGACAATTTACCTTATAGAGCTACCTGAGCCATCTTTGGTGTCAAGCTTGAAAAATAAATGGTTCATTTACTCTTCCTCTTTGAAGTTATCGAAATACTCTGTTATCTTTTCCTTCAGTAGCGGTAAATCTTCTTTGAATGTAAGTATTGTACAACCTTTCATATCATAGTGTGTTTGAGGTAACGTATCTTGAACTATCTGTTTAACATCTTCATTCGGTGTCATTGAAATCGGTAAGTTTTCGCGATAGAACCAATTTCTGTCAGATTTGTAAATCTTAGCTAAGTCGTAAAAGCTTTTGTTGTTTCTTCTGACTAAATGAAGCATAACCATATCTCTGTCTTCTTCATTTTCCATCTCTTCAGTGTAAATCATATACTTATAGTTCTTTTCCTTTCCTTTTGGTACCGAACGTGGTATTCTTTTCTGTATGTTTTTGTCTTTGGATTCAATGACTTCATCTTTTGCTTGAAGTTTCCTTTCCATCTCTTCACGTTCTTGTCTATGAATTTCGTCAAGAAGTCTGTAAATATACCAAGCATAACGAGGCGAAGCCCACATTGCAACAGCATTTACAAGAAGTCTATGTACATACCAACCTCTCAAAGCAGGAGCCAAATTTTTACGATTTTCATGTGTTTTATGCAAGGCCGAGAATTCTCGGTCTAGAGAAATTTCACTCAAAAGTTCTTGTGTGCTTTGGTTTTTGAACCAGTCGTCTGCGTGTTTAGTGTCTGGAGCAAAACAAGCCGTCAAAATACTTTGCATTTGGTACATGTCATCTTTGACCGAACGAATGAGACGTAACTGTTTGTTAAACTGAACCCACTCGTATTCTTCACTTATGGCTTCATGAACGATAGCAGTTGTTGTGTTCTCTGTTGTTGTCATATCTGTCTTTACATACAAAATAAAAAAAATATTTTTTAAAAAACTAGCGTTATTTTCTATCTTGTATAAAAGACCAAAAATAAACGCTTTACATGTATTTTTCAGCAACTTCGTCAAATAATTTTATAGCACTATCTATCTCATCTACTTCAAACGTTTCTTTACCTCTCGTGGGAGCACCATACATTTTCTCAAACTTTTCAAGTAGTTCTGTTTCAGCAGCTCTCATATCGTTAACGAACGCAACCTTAACTCTATTGACTATACTGTCATATCTTTGAGTTATATTAAATGTTCTTCCTATCTTATATCTCTTTGTATTGAAGTCCTTCGGTTTCTGAACGATGTAAACTAAGCCTTCACTGCAACGTTCAGTATCGAATGAACCATATGTTATGAAATTATATCCAACAACTGGGTCAATCCAGAACAAAACTACTGGTATAAGACTTTTGTCTATAAGATATGCTCTTGTTCCATAGAATCTTACAGATATCATCAGCTCAGGATTTTTTGTCAAAATTTTCTGAGTAGAAGCATTTCTAACCCAGTCGTGTGCTTTCTTTCCTTCAGATAGTGTTAAAATGTCTGACAAAGAATATTTTTTGTATTTCTTTGAGTATCTTACGTTTAAATCACCTATTCTAACCACCTTGGTCTCATTGTCTATCTTTTTAACTGTTTCAAACTCAGTGTTTGTCATTTCCTGTTCTTACATACAAAATAAAAAAAAATATTTTAAAAAAACTAGCGTTAATTTTATTTTTTCTATCTTGTATAAAAGATATGATTTCATAGAGTTTTTTTTACGATTTTCATGAGTTTTATGCAAGGCCGAGAATTCTCGGTCTAGAGAAATTTCACGATTTTCATAGAGTTTTTTCACTGTTTTCATGTGTTTTAGGCGACCCCGGGAAAAGTCGGGGTCGCAATTTTTTACGATTTTCATAGAGTTTTGGCGACCCCGGTTTTTTCCCTACTCGCATTTTTTTACGATTTTCATGAGTTTTAGGCGACTACGGTTTTTAACGTACTCGCATTTTTTCACGATTTTCATGAGTTTTTTTCACGATTTTCGTACGGAATCTCTATCCTCGGTTTTTCGAGGGTAGCATTTTTTTCACGATTTTCATGAGTTTTTTTCACGATTTTCGTACGGAATCTCGACCCGCGGTTTTCCACCGGTCGCAAATTCTTGCGATTTTCGTACGGAATCTCGTTCCTCGGTTTTCCGAGGGTCGCAAACATATGAGGAAATTCATGAAATTTGGTCATTTTTTCATGATTTCAGGGATTTTTTTTACGAAGAGTAAAAGTTCACTTCGTCAAAAAAATACAGTTATATCATGAAATTTGGTCATTTTTTCATGATTTCATAGAGTTTTATGCAAGGCCGAAAAAAGTCGGGGTAGCAAACATATGAGGAAATTCATGAAATTTGGTCATTTACTCAGCAAAAATATATTTTAGGTGAAGAGGTGAGATCTCACCTGTTTTCTCACCTGTTTCTCACCTCTTTTTCACAAGCGTTTTACATGAATTGTACGATGTATATTTGAAATCCTAAACAGTTTTGTAGCTTCTATTTCTTCTGTCAGTATGTCAAAAGTTTTCACAATGCCGAATGTTTCTTTATATTTCTTCTTGACATCAGATAGAAGGAAATCGTCAGCTGTTGGATAGTTTTTGTTTAGAAATGTCAACATGTCCATTTTATCTTCTGCTGGTTTCTCTGCTTCTTTCTTTAAATCTGCATAGTCGTTTCGCATTCTTTCTATCTCTTTGACGGAGTAGTTATATTTCCTCATTGCTGCTTTACATTTGAACATTGTGGGTTCATTTTAGCATTGTACATTGAAATAAAACCAGCTAGAACAACTAAGGCGTCAATGGTTTTCTTTAAGGATGGGCACTCATTAGGGTGATGAAAAAAATCAAGTCTAGCAAAGTCAATATATTAAAAACAGTGAAGACTATTATATAGCATTATAGTGCACAAGCTCAAATATTTAGTGATGCATTTCTCGAACTTATTTTATTTATAAGTTAACCTTGAAACATGAATTTTAGTATATCATGAGCATATTTTTTTCTAATTTTGCAATACTTATAATATCATACCAGGATTCATGTGGAAGTCTAATATTTGGTATATAATATTCTTACAATAAATGTATTAATTCAATTATATTCAAAATGATGGGTCGCAATTTTTACTGAAATTGCAAATTTAATTTCAACAATGAAATTATTGTTTAAAAAAAATAGCACAACAGCAAGATGGACAATCATATATAGAATTATAATGCTCCATATAATGCTTTGATTTGATGCGTATATAATGTTATTTTTCGAACATCTTTGTAAAAAATTGATTTTTGTAATTTTTGAAAAAATTCGATTTTATTTCGAGATTTCCTCTATAGGTGAAGTATATTGAACAATATTCCTATGGGAGAAAATAATTGTAAGTATGAGTACTTTCATTAATACTATGGGTGCCATGGTTATCGCTCAAACGATCAAGTTATATCTCGATTGCGTAAATTGAAATTTTGCTATTTTCTAAATTCACGGCAACAACATTCTTTTATCCTGATCGTACATCACAATATTTGAATGTGCGACCATTTGTTCAAGAAACCGTCAAGTTATTCTTCATTTTTCATGCCGCGGCGAACAAAAGCAGTTGCAAAGCGTATAAAGAACTTAGTTCAAAGCGCGAAAAATAGGGTAGAGCCATATGTCGTCAACACTGTTGAATTTGTGCTATCTGTATTATTGAGCGGCGCTACATTTTGCCAATCAGAATTTCAATTCATGCTGAATAACATCAAAGTTCCGTCAGAAGCTACATTTCATCGAGTCCAAGAAAAGGTTGGTCGTGTTATCATAGAAGTTGCCAGAGAATCTGTTAATTATTGGAAATCTCGAATGAGAAAATGTTCGGGACTTTTGTTTGACGGTTCTTGGAGTCAGAGAAGAAATGCAATGTTTTGCTATGTACAATTTGTAGAAGAGAAACTCAAAAAAATTGTAGATTGGGAAGTGATATCTAAATCTTTTAAAAATTTCAAAGGTAATTTCAACGGAAAATCAAATGAAATGGAATTTGAAGGCTTAAAAAGAATGCTGAAGCGTTGGAATAATGAAAAACGTGTAAATTTTTTTGTGCATGATGGCGATGTCAAAATTGTTTCTACAATCAAAAATACGTTCAAAGGTATCAGAGAATACAGAGATCCTGGACATTTTCTTAACAATATACAGAAAAAGCTCAAACTGCCAGAATTCAGAATCTTATCTAGCATTTCAAAGAATTTATTGCGTTGGCTTAGGCAACTTCTCAATGACACACATATGTCAATTAAAACAAAGAAGTTTTTATGGTTGAATTCCGCTAAACATTATGCCGGAAATCATAAATTTTGTCCAGATCCTGAAAAATGCAAGATGATTAAACCATGGAAATATGCAAAAAATAAAACTGCTATAAAAACACTTAAAAAATTCCTCGAAGATACCGTAAAAATCTTTGATATGGTAAAAAAGATTCATTCAACTCAAGTAGTTGAATCGATAAACCATATCAAAGCAATGCTTGCTAATAAAAATATTAATTGGCATGCTTCTTGGCCAATTAGGATGGCAGTCACAATATTGCATTTCAATGAAAGTATGTTTGAAACGATTGTAGCAATAAGATACAGGTTAAATTTACCAACAATGCCAGAAATGATGAACAGATATTTCAGAATGTATGATACAACAAAAGATTTAATCAAAGCATTCAAAAATTCAAAGCAAGTTCAAAAAAAGTTTGCGGCATTAAGAGCTATAAAGAGAGGTCTTCAAGCTACCGATGATCGTATTACTCTTAAATCACATAAATAATTATTAAATTTATTTCACCCTCAAAACATCATAATCTTGCACCTTCTTTGAATAAACACTTTCACCTTCTATTTTTAATTAATGTTTTTTAATTGTCCAAAATTTTTAGATTATATAAGATATAATTTTTTATAAAAGTATTATTTTCTAAAAGATAAGTATATATTCTTAATCACAAAACCTAGCATTTTATCATATCTATATATCAGCTTCCTAAATATAATACTCATATAGTTAGTATGATTTTAATGTTTTTGAACATGAAACGAAAATATGATTACAATCATATAACATAATGGAGTTATTGATATAACTTATATGCATGATACATTAAGAAGTCTTCCAACAATATAGATATAGTTGTAGATTCCTATGATTCCTTTTATATTGTGAGATAATAACATTTTTATGCTGTCAGGAGCCTATGAGTGCCCATCCTTAACTCAAAAGTTGCTGGTTTTATCTGTTCGTTCCATACTTTACCTCTTTTATCTTTATCTCTTATCTGCCATACACATTTTGCAACTAACGAAACAAAGTTGTCGTAGGTCTTAAATTCTTCAGATTTGTATATGTCAGAGATGTTCTTATATAACATATCGCAGTCTTTGTCCATGACTTTGTGGTTGCAATGAAATCCAAGAAACTCATAGTTTACCTTACGTATGAACTTCTTGGTTTCTACTGAGTCAGTTGCTTTGACTTCTATTTCATCGAATTCAGGAATAGTAAGCTTTTGTTGTTGTATTTCAGGAAGTTTAGGTAGATGGTCAATAATATCCTGCATTTCATAAAGATATTCTTCATTTGTTTCATCTTTTGCACTACAGTCTAAATCTCCTTGGAGAAGTTCTTGCTTTATCTTCTGGATTTCTGTTTCGAAAGTATATGAAGAAGGAATGAAGCTTTTCATTTCTACTAACATAGATGTTGGGTTCATGACTAACGAGTTTGGTGCTGTTGTTGCTAACATGTTCTTACAATAAAAATAAAAAAATATTTTTTTAAAAAAACTAACTTTTTATTTTATTTCGGGAAAATTCATGAAAATTCAACGGGTGAGAAAAGAGGTGAAAAAACAGGTGAGATCTCACCACTTCACCTAAAATATATTTTTGCTGAGTAAAATGAGTTTTGGTTGAAAAAACAGGTGGAGCCAAAAATGGCTCGACCTCAAAACAAGCATTTCGTGAAGAATATACCAACCCGCGGAATTCCGCGGGTTGCTTTTTATACAAAACATTGACGAAGAAGTCTCAACAAAACAAGCATTTCGTGAAGAATATACCACCTGCCGGAATTCCGGCAGGTGCTTTTTTTATACAAAACATTGACGATGAAGTCTCAACAAAACAAGCATTTCGTGAAGAATATACCACCCGCCGGAATTCCGCGGGTTGCTTTTTATATACAAAATTCAAGAGTTTTGTGTGTTTTCTACGATGATAAAAATAAAATGGTTCATTTACTCACAATATTTTTGTACAAAAGGACCCCAACCTTTTAACCTCTCTTCTGCAGCTTCTAATGAAACTTTAGCGAGTTCATATTCTCTAAATTCTCTCTTTAAATCTTCTTGTTCCCATTGGTCTAGTTCGTATGGAGAGTCTCTATAACCAGAACATATCTCACGTTCATGTTCTATTTGTTTTTCATGCATTTTTCTAACTTCTTCTTCGAACAAAGGTTTAGCATTCTCTGCTGTATCTTCAAGTTTTTCTTCATCTAATTTCTCATGAACTTTCTTGTCTATGGAGTCCATAATTTTTCCAACTGCTATGCAATATTTTGGAGAAGCCCACATTGCTATATAGTTTACAAGTCTTGGGTCTACATACGTTCCTCTAACCTGTTTGATTTCATCGGGAATTCCTGCATGAACTGTGTATAAAAAGCAACCCGCGGAATTCCGCGGGTTGGTATATTCTTCACAAAATGCCTTAAAATACTCTTCCCAGGACTTATTTTCCAACAACCTTCTAAAGTCTTTCCTAAACTGCTGACATATCTTTGTTGCATTTATATAACCATCCTTGTCTCTACGTAAGACTTCAATACCATTGTAAGTGCCTTTTGTGAATGTTTCGCCATTAGATTTGTTCGTGAACGTTTTTGCTTCGACTGTCATACTGTTCTTACAATAAAAATAAAAAATATTTTTGGCTTAACCGTCGGACATTCGTTTGTGGCTTAACCGTCGGACCACAACGATAAAAATCTCATTTTAACTCACTTTTTTTCTATCTTAAGGAAATTCATGAAAATTCAAGAGGGTGAAAAAACAGGTGAGAAAACAGGTGAGATCTCACCACTTCACCTAAAATATATTTTTCAGTACTTTTTCAGCACTTTTCCGTAGTTATATATGAAAGACAATTCGAGATAAAAGTCATAGTACAAAGGTATTATATGCTGCACACCGTTTGTTGTGAACCAAACTTGAAAGTCAGAGAAACTGTTACTAGGTGGTTCGTAGAATTTAGAAGCAAAGTCATAAAAGTCCTTACCGATACACAGAAAACTGTTGTTGCTTGAACTGAAACTTGCATGACACATGACATTTTGAGGGTCGAACACGTTTCTATAAACTGTCAAATCTGTTGGTGGAAGTATAAATTTAAATGGACCATCTGGTGGCAATGGTTCGTTCTGGTTTAGTAACCGAAGAAATTGTGCCCAAGAACGTTTGTCTACTCCCCAATATAAAAACTCTGTATCTCTTGGAGGGTTAATTTCAATCTTTTGAAATGAAACGGTGGAATTCATCTTATCGTATTCTAGTTTCAGATAGTATGTTCCATTTAGTAAAGAGTGGTATTTTTCTTGAAATTCCCAGTAGTATTTGTTCATTTGAGTTTGAAAGTCATTTAGAGTTTTTTCAAGACTTTCGTCTGAACGAATAGTAAAGATCTTCATTTCGTCAAATTTTTCTATTAGACCATCAGAACCTTTATACTGACCATGAAAATATACTGCGAACATAAACGCGTTAGTTCTATTTGAAAACAAAACTCTTCTAAATCCTATTGCCTTTGCATCTGAAGGACTTTGAAGCCAACGAACTGGATAGTCAAACCTGTAAGCTCCGGATAAAATTTCTTCATCTGATATAGTCCTGCCAGCGTTTGTAAAGATATAGTCTAACGGTTTTGTATCTGCTACTTTTGTTCTTTGTTTTTCAACCTGAAGCATTTTATATATGTAAAAATATACTGTTTTAAAAACGTTTTAAAATGGTATGCAATGTTTTATTTCATGCAATGTTTTATTTCTGTCCCGTCTTCAAGTATGGCCCAGTACTTGCGCTTGGATATTACATGAACTTCGGAAAATACCTTGTCTAGCTTAAAACAGCCCATTTTCTCACCGACTAAACCCATTTCAATGAGTTTGTTATAGCCTTCTTCGTTCGTCATGAGTGCGTCAATGTTCTCATAGTATACCTTCACTTTGGATTTAACCTCTGAGAAGAATTTGTTGTAGTTGTCAAGGACTGCCTTTGCGAACTGAGGATAAGACCAATGTTCGACAATAGGTTTTACTGTGGTTACTAAGCCACCTTGACCTTGAGTAAATTCGTATTTCAAAACAAAAGGGGAGAACCTTTCAACAAAGTTGTCGACTTTCTCATAGTGTTTACTCTTCATCTTTTGAGGTTTCTTAATGGAATATCCCCATGTCGAATTCATAAGCAATTTGATTGTCATTGCAAGTTTGGGGTTTGAAGCTTTCCTAATATCATAGAGTTGTTGTATGACTTTTCCAACTGTATAGTTCCTTCCCGGGAACTCTCCATCTTCGTTTGGAATTCCAGTCGGGATATATTGGACGAACCTCATGTACGCAGCGTTAAGGTCGACATAGTATATTTTTTCGTATGAGTCGAACTTATCGCATCCAATGGGTCCGGTTCGTGGAAATTCAAGCGAGTCTCTTATCTTTTGAGAAACCTCGCCTGTTATCTCATAAACATCGTCGAAGCAACCTGTTTCATATAAAACCTTCTGACCTAACTCAGATGCTCTCCAATACAATTTGACATCGATTGGATGTCTCAATGGAAGTTTGTTTATAGCATCTTGAAGTTCTTGCAACCTCATTGGAAGTTCTTCTGGTTCAGGTTGGTATCCGAACAATCCAACTCCTTTTGGAGCTGTGTACTTCTTTTGTGCTAGAACTTTGTCTGGAACAACTTTTGGTCTTACCAACAATGAAAAGTTTGTTTCGTCTTTTGGTACAAAAGTTTCTGTCAGCTTGTCATCTGGAATTGGTTCCAACAAACCTTTCTCGAAAAGAATGTTAACAGCTCTGACAATGTTGCACTTGCCTTTTCCGAACAATGGGTTTGTAAGACTTTCGTTCAACATGAAGTGGTTGTGGACAAGTACAATCTTCAACCATGGCAATTTGAAGTCAATAACATAGTCGTCATGTGAAGAACCTTTCTCAGTCGGAATGTTGACTCGGATATTGACATTTGCCAACGGTGCAATTTTTGTCAATTGACCTCTGAGAATGTACCTTGTTTTCACACATGACTCAAGATACTTCATCTTCTCATCTGTAACAAGACCAGAGTTCCTGAGACATGTAAGAATACAAGGTTCATTGACAATTTTTTCAATTGAATTGTAAATTCCATACCTGGTTAAGTTAATGTCAGACTTGTTTATGAACGGGAAGTATCCAGCATGTTGTCTGACTGCTTGAGGGTTGGGTTGGTACCATTCAAACTTCACGCTTGCAATTCCTTCAATCGCATTCAAAATATCTGAGTCGGAGTCAAACATTTGTTCTCTCTTTGTAGTCTTGAAAGCGTCAAGAAGCATTGCGGCTGTTGTGACATTGCCATGTGATAGTATATATGACCATCTAAATCTGTTACGGTTAGTCTGAGATTGTATCCTTTCTTATTTCCGTCTTGAATTGCAGCAAGTACACCCATGAAGCCTTCTTTGTTCTTTCCTTCTTCAAAGTTTACTGTAAAGGTTCGACCAGATGCAATTTGACTTCGAACCTCACGATACTTCTCATATGCATATCTTGTTCTTTCCATTGGAGCATGTGCGTCTTCACCTTTTCCTTTTTTCCTTCTCAAAGGATACAATTGTTCGTTATGTTTCCAGTAGAATCTGGCAAAGCCGTCGTGTCCTTCAACTTGAGGCTCAGTAACATCGAAAGGCATGTTCATAAGACGCTCTTCTTCTAACCTCTCTAGTCTGTTTGGATAGTTGGCGCGCGCTGTTTCCAAGTCCATTTCATAGGTCAGACCAGCCAGTTTGTCATAGACTTTTATTGGCTTTCCCTTCCTATATTTAAACTTCTTTGAAACTCTCCAACCATATCTTTCTAACTCTGCTTTTATTCGAGCAGACCTTCTGTCCATTCTATACGGGGGCATTTTATAAAAATAAAAAAATATACTGTTTTAAAATGGTATGCCATTTCATATTTCTCATCTAATTTCTCATGAACTTTCATCGTCAATGTTTTGTCAAAACTTCTTCATCTAATTTCTCATGAACTTTCATCGTCAATGTTTTGTCAAAACTTCTTCATCTAATTTCTCATGAACTTTCTTCATCTAATTTCTCATGAACTTCATCGTCAATGTTTTGTTAAGACTTCTTCATCTATGTCTTCCCAACGGTCTTTTACGACAGACTCAGCGTACAGTTCAAATAAAAATAAAAAAATGTTTTTCCTTTTACTTTACGTAACCACCTGCTACCATAAGTCTTTGACGCCAACCCATACCAGCTAATGAAGGTTGGCTTGGTTTAGTCTGGAGACTAAACTTTGGTTTTGGTTTTTCTTCAGTTTTTGGCTCCCCTTCTTCTATCGGTTTTTCGTCACTTTTCGGTTCATTTGACTTTACCTCACTTGCAGGTATGGTTGTGTCGTTAACATCTTCATAAATGTCATATGCCATCTGTTTCTGTTTTCCTTTCAACTTTTTGTGTTTGTTGTAAAGTTTAGAATATTTCGACTCTAAGTCAATGAGATGTTCTATAATGAACTGTTGGTCAGTGAAGTAAACTTTTCCATCTGTTGTCTCGAAAATTCCTTCAGACTTCAATATTTTATTTGTGAGAGTCTGTTTCTTTTTTGAGATACTTGCCGTTCCATTTTTATGAAAAGTGACTTTGTAGTTAGGGTTTGTATTTCCAGACCTCACACTTTCTATTATTGAATTTTTCTCTTCATCTGTAAGTTCTTTGACAGGTTTTGACAATGGTTCTGAACTTTTTGTTTGTGGTGTCAAATCTACTGTTTCAACTTCTTCGGTCATTTCATCTCAGTAAAAAAATTTAGTTTGGTTTGTTTTCAACTGGTTGTTGAGGTTTTTTAAGTCGGTCTAAAACTTCTTGAGGTATAGGGAGGACTTGACAAACACGTGGTTGTGTAACTGCTGGAAGCCGACAAAGCCATCTTGAGCCCATTTGTCTCAATGCTGTATTGTTCATTTCATCTCAGTAAAAAAATTTACATTCCCCAAGTTTGAGGTGGTTGAGGTTGGTTGTTGTTTACCCACTGTTGTGCATGGTTATATCCTCTGTTAAAGAATCTTTCACCTTGGTCCATGTAGTGCCCTGCTTGGTTATAGTAGTCATTTGCTTTGTTATAGTAGTTTCCTGCTTGTCTTCCTACATTGTCCATCCATCCTTGAACTTTTCCTCTTGTTTCAGGATTTGGAATAAGATTTGCTGCATCTCGTGCTACATCCCAACCTTTCTGTACGGTTTGTATAATAGGTTGTGCTTTCTCTTTCAGTATACCTAATGTACTCAAAATCTTCCTTCCAATTCCAAATGCACCTCTGGCTAGTGTTCCCACTGCTGGCAAAAATCTAGATGCGACTCCTGCTATTGCGCCAAATAAACCCATTTCTTATGGGTTAAAAATGACGAATTCAAACAAGGACCCGTATGTTTCTAAAGCGACAAAGAAAGCACTCATGGTAAAAATCTTTAGTTCAACACCAAATGCTTGGTTTATGGATATCTTGGAAAACATTCCGAGATATAGAGAAGATGGACCACCATACTGGCTAATATTTGTCGGTCAAAACACAAGATACTGTGAAGCCATACCATTATGGTCCAAAAATATTTTAGATGTGAAAACTGCTTTGACAATATTCGTTGACAAATACCATCCAACAAAACTGACATCTGACTGTGAAAGTTCTTTCAAATCAGACGATATTAAAAATATCTGCGTTCAAAAAATGTAAACCAAATATTTCATTGTCGACCAAAACCATTCTGCTCTTGGTGTCATTGACAGTTGTATAAAAATCTTAAGAGACTTAAACCAACCACAAGGTGGTGAGGTAGATGAAATGTCATATGACGACAAGTATAGACACTTCTCCATGGCAAAGATGAGACAAGTTTTAATATTTACAATAGCCGTAAACAAAAAGGTTTGGGAAACCACTCCCCCGAAGAAATGAAAAACAACCCTGACTTAGAGAAAGACTATATATTTAATAGTTTAGTCAAAAGAGACAAACAAGAAAGAATGCCAGGCTTTCAAACTTAAGAAAGGTGACAAAGTAAAAATAGAAATACCTAAACGCGACCCATATGAAAATACTATTGACTATGACAACAATGGGAACTCGACAGGTACTCACGTTCGTGTTCGTAAAAATAGAAGAAAGTATACAAGAGAATATTATGAAGTTTTAGGCAAACATGGCAAAATGTACAGACTGCAAGCAGAAGATAAAACTACTATTGTCAGACCTCGTTTTCAAACTTGTTAAAGGTCAAGGTGGTATACTTTCAAAGACAGTTCCTAACAAATATAAGACAACTCCTGACGAATATGCTAAAGAAGTTGAAAATGACGACTAAGCATTTCTATACCATGCGTAAACTGTCATGTAAGGTGGCATGTAGTCTTTACTTTGTCCGTTGTTTGCGTATACCCTGAAACGCGATGTGTATGGTTTCCTTCTCCCTGTGTGCTACCCCAGAAACAATTTATAGCAAACTGAACGTTGTCTTTAACATCATATCCTTTACCTTTTTCATTGCTGACCAATCCCAAAATCTATGCTTATGCCAACCTGCTTGAGATGTACTTAAATCTATGTAGTGACTGTGTGCAGGTAAGTTTTCACTGAAATCGTTTTCTTCCACCTGTTTCCTTTGAAGAGTTTGCACAATACAAAAACCTGTCGACTATTTGAGTCCAAGTTCCAAAACCAAGTACTACTTCTGGTTTGGTAGAGTTCATTGACGTATAAATAGAACCTATAGGATATAGTGTTTGAAGTATTTCTGTCTTTAATGTTTGAAGCTCTGTTTTGTCTGCTTTCTTATATAACTCATCGTTAACATATGTTTTGTCTGCTTTTGTATATAACTTTTCTTCAAGTTCATTTACGTCAGAGATGCTATGTCTATGATATTTTTGTGAGTATGTTCCTTCTGTCCATGCGAAAATATACTCTTTTGTTGCATCTACATATCCAGCTATCCATGTCGAGTCTGCTTTCTTCTTTAACTCATCGTTAACATATGTTTTGTCAGCTTTAAGGTCTAAACATTCTGAAACCCACCCTGTATTGGCTTTACCTTCTAAAATCTTCGATGTCCGTTCATGGTACCATTCAACCATTTTTTTAATTTCTTCATCTTTTTCATCCACATATTCCTTATTTGCCTTCTTCACTAACCCACTAGCCAGATATGCTAACTCATCGTCAACATATGTTTTATCTGCTTTGTTGTCAATATCTGCTTTCAAAAGAAGTTCATCTATAGGTTTCTCGTTTAAAGTTCTTTTTGTTGGATTTATACAAACAGTATGGTTCTTACTGTCTTGAAATAGAAACTCGTCTGTCAATGGGTTTAATGTCAGTTTTAAGTTTCCTTCTTTCAATGACTCAGATATCTTAGAATAGTTTGAAAAGTTTGTTGTGTTCTTATTTAGAGCTTGTACAATGAGTTGTCGGTTGTGTTGTATTTCTCTCATAGACGCTGTTTCATTCGACATTTTTATTCTAGATAAAATATGCTTTCAATAGAAAAAGAAAATTCAAGAGTTGCTACAACTAAACCATTAGATGAACTTTTTACGAATGTCGGTCAAAAGTTTGAGACAGAGACCGTAAAGCATGAAGGCTATCGTTTTGACTACCCGTTAAGATGGTTAAGAGACCCATCCGTCACAAAAGCTATTGGCTTTCGTAGAATGAAGTTCATTTCAGAAGCCATACATGGTTTCCCATTTACGGTCGCTTTTGAAGTTCGATACTATAACAAAGAAAAACGTACGTATGAGAAATTTGAACAGGGAAAACTTTTACAAGTGAATTTGCTTGTAAACTTAGAAACAAACTCTTCAAGCTTTTCAAGAAAAAATAAACGATATCTATCTCGAATATGCAAACCAGTTTAACATTGACGAAGGAGAGTACCATCTCATATTGTTTATGACAGGAAAAATGCAACTGTTAAAATCAATAGAATAGAAGACCTTGGAGAAGACGTTTATATTTCTACAAAATATAACAACTTGGCATGGTATAGATTTTTGAGGATGTTAAATCAGCCTGCAGAATATCCAGTACACCCGAACTTTTATGAAGTCGAAAACCCTAATGGAACATATGAAAATGTTTTCGACTCAGATGCTATTATAGTTCATGCTTCATTTTCTGGCGCACAAAACTCTTTTTTATGCTTGGCAAATGACTTTTACGAAAAACCTACAAAGCTATATGAACCACCGAGTGGAAGTATTTCAGACTTTCAAGTATGGTTTACTACAGATGGAAGAAAGAGAATAGTTCCATTATACCATGCGTTTTACTTAGAACTTAGTCTCATATACAACTACTATCGAACGGTAAAAATATAATTTTAATACGGTTGAGGTGTTGGATTTGGTTGCCAACTTGACTGTGGTGCAGGTTCAGGCTGTTGTATAACAGGAGCTTGTTCTTCTGGTTCAGGGTCTTTAGGTATAATACCAACGAACTGACCTACTCTTTTACCAATATTTTTGACTCCGTTCCAAATTCCTCTTCCTACGGTTTTTATTCCATTCCATATACCTCTTCCAACATTTCGAAAGAAGTTTCCTATTCTTCCAAAGAAACCCATTTTACTATATGTAAAAATCTAATGTCCGCCTAGTCTCTTACGTTTCCTTCTGAGTTCCATAGCATTTTTTAACTGGAGCTCATACATTCTATTTCTCCTCTGGTAGAAAACATACTCTGGGTCAACTCCTGTGTTCGCGTCATCTGCATAGAGTTGTTTATATCCCACTTCAGGGTTTGTATAAAACTCTTTCCATCTCATATTTGCATACCATGGTGGCAAACCTAACGCAGCGTCATTTGACATGGCAGTTTGCATTTGTACATCTGTTGGCACTTGACCATAGTTTGCCATTGCAGTTTGTATTCTAACTTCATTTGGAATATTCTCTGGGTTTGGTTGTCCAGGTTGCTGTGCATTCGCTAAGTTCTGTGCGTCCATTTAATATTAGATAAAAATATCTCTTACGAGTACATATGCTGAACATTTGCAGGCAGTGGTTCATCTTCATATTCTCTATATCTTTCTGCCACGTCAAATAAGTAAATGACACAATGGAAAAAACCTAAAACAAGTAGTCCTATTTCAAACCACATTTACTTACCAATAAAATTTCTTTGTTATGACACTTTTTCCGGTTTATAGGACCTCTCTCATATTCTATCTTATCGTATCTAAAATCATAGTCATGTATATCCTCTAACCATCTCATGACACTTTCCAAACCACTTTTATCGGATGTAAAGTAAAAGCATGGATGGTTATGTAAAACGTCTAAAGTTTCTAAAGAGTCTCTCAAAGTCCAGTCTACTTGGTATTGAAAATCGTATGTGTTATAGAACGGTGGGTCTACTATAAAGAAAACATTTTCCTTGTTTTTATATTTTTCATACAACTCTGTCCAACGACATCTCACAAACTCTATACCCTCAGTATATTTTTCTATGTTCTCTTTGAAAACCTTTGTATAGTTAAGATATAAAACGTTTGACATAAGTGTTTCAATGTCATGAACTCTTATAGAACCACTATACAATAGTCTAGAAGATATACTATCCCAGTCAATATACTCTGCTTTTTTCAAAACCTCTCTGACAGTATTTTTCTTATCTAATGGTATACGTTCCATCTTACCTATAGGTATCTTTTCTTTTAACTCTTTCAATATTTTGTTTGTGTCTGGTATATGTTTGAGACGGTTCATATAGTTGTCGAAGTCATTGCATATAATCTTTGAGTCTGGGAATACGGTATGGCACAAATGAGATATATAGAAACTTCCACCGAACAAATCTACAAATGTTAGACCATTCGGTAGTTTCTTAAGTTCTCTCAATATAATATCTTTACATCTACTCTTATTTCCAAAGAAGGGTAACGGTGGTTTTGTAAAATTCATTTTATATACAATAAAAATGTTTTTTCCCTGAAAAGTGACAAAACATCTTCGGGGCTAGAAGGGGCGCAGCCCCTGGAAGCCCCAATCCCTTTTTTTTTTTTATAAATATATACATATATAAATATATACATATATAAATATATACATATATAAATATATACATATATAAATATATACATATATAAATATATACATATATAAATATATACATATATAAATATATACATATATAAATATATACATATATAAATATATACATATATAAATATATACATATATAAATATATACATATATAAATATATACATATATAAATATACATATATAAATATATTTATATATATAAATATATAAATAACAAAATACAATCAAAAAATAGTGTTTGGAAATTTAAGGTTAAGTGTCACTTTTTCGTAAATTCTACCACACTCGAAGTTGTGAAGGATGTTTGAGTCAAAACACATGGTTCTTCAGAGCTGTTAAGAAACTTAGTAAAGAACGACAGAAATATTTTATAGAGAAGTATTGCAAAGGATGTGTAAATGAATTGTTTGAAATAGAACTTAGAGACACTTTCACACTAAAGGACTTGAGAAGAAATAAGTACATGAGTGAAGAAGGTATTGACATAGCTAGTGTTATAAATGACTTAAGAAGATGTGTTGTTGTTATTGACGGAGCACGTATGACATATCTAGTGAAAGATTATGATGGAATACGAGACACAACAACACTTGTGTCAGTAGATAGCAAGGAATTCAATAAGCTCATGAAGAGTGTTTATGTAGGACGTATTGAGGAGAAGGATGTGAACGCACTGATGATTTATGAAGCGGGTCAGAACAAGAACTATCTTATGAAGTCAGGCATGAGATTCTTTGACGAAAGAGATGACATTTACAGCTATTTCAGAGGATATGAGTATGAGGTACTGAATGAAGTAGATGAAAGCGTTATTGAAGGATATTTGAAACATGTTCACGATGTCATATGTAATGAGGATGAAGAGCTTTATGAGTATGTTTTGAACTGGTTCGCCTACATCGTTCAAAATCCTTGTGGAAAGACTGGAACAGTACTTTTGTTAATAGGAAAGCAAGGAACTGGTAAGAATGTACTTAGTAATGTTCTATGCGAGCTCATTAGCAAGTACGCCAACAATAATATAACGGCAATAGAGAATGTGGTTGGTAGATTCAATGCTGCTATTGAGAACATGAAGCTCATCGTATGCAATGAACTAAGCTCATGCGATACGTCTAAGGTCATGAACCACGACGCACTAAAGTCAATAGTAACAGAGACTCAGTTGGACTTAAATCAGAAGTGTCAGCCAGTAAGAAAGATAGAGAATGTTTGTAATATCATCATGATATCTAACAACTTCAACTCAGTAAAGATTGACAAAGACGACAGAAGATTTGTTGTCATTGACGTAAGCAGCAGATACAAAGGAAATTACGAATATTTCTCAAATCTCATTGAAAGCTTTAATGAAGAGTTTTATTCAAACTTACTGACGTACTTCATGAAGAAAGATTTAAGTGAATTTGATGTAAGGAAGATACCATTCACCAGGGCTAAACAAGAACTCATCGAAATGAACAAAACACCTTACCAAATGTTTTACGAGGAGTTCTATGAAAAGTTTGTATCCGGATGGAATTGTACAGAGTGCTACAGAAGATATAAAGAATTTGCGAAGGAAAATGAATTCTTTGCATGTAGTTCAAATGTATTTGGTGGCAAGATGAGAGAATTTGTGAAGAGAAGTAGAAAGCGAGACGGTTCTGCAAGAAGTTATATTTACGAAGCAAGTATGATAATAGAAGGTCGTGGAAAGAAAGAAACAGTGAATTATGAGGAAGTGCTTGAAAAATTCATGGAGTACATGGGAAGCAATATAACATACAACAAAGACATATACAGTGAGTTTAAGTACTACTGTGAACAGCATGAGATTGAAGTAATGAGTAAAGGAGACTTTGAAACGCTTATGAAAGACAGTAAGGAGGTAGTTCATGAGAACAATGATGAAATAGTTCATGAGAACAGTGAGGAGGTCGTTCATGAGAACAATGATGAAATAGTTCATGAGAACAGTGAGGAGGTCGTTCATGAGAACAATGATGAAATAGTTCATGAGAACAGTAAGGAGGTCGTTCATGAGAACAATGATGAAATAGTTCATGAGAACAGTGAGGAGGTCGTTCATGAGAACAATGATGAAATAGTTCATGAGAACAGTGAGGAGGTCGTTCATGAGAACAATGATGAAATAGTTCATGATGTCGTTCGTGAAGAAGCCATTGCAACAAAGAATGAGATAAAGGATTTCATAGAACTTAACAAGGAGGAGTTTAAAGAAGGCTATGAAGTGAAAAGATGTGAAGAAGATTTCTTGGCGTATTTGAAGAAAAAGAGACTAAAGCCAATGGCTCAAAATAAGTTTCAATCGATGTTTGAAAAGAAACGTTTGAGCTATGGTGGTGTAAGAAGCACATATTACTTTGTTAAGAAGTGAGGACATTTATTTTTGTCGTTAGTGTTGGAGTTTGTGTTGGAGTTTGCGTTTGTCATTTGTGCTGAGGTTAGTACTTGTCGTTAGTGTTGGAGTTTGTGGTTGTTGTTAGTGAGAGAATAAATTAAATCATGAACTTTGCCATGGTCTCTGTCCCTAGTAGTTTTCATTAAGTTCTGGAAATAATGAAAGTCATAAACTTTGCCATGGTCTCTGTCCCTAGTAGTTTTCATTATCTCACAGAGTTAATGAAAGTCATACTTTCTATCAGATGAAGCATGCAGATGAACATAATGAAAGTTAGTGAGTTTGCCACGAGTTATGAATAAAATATTGGCATATTAGATGAGATAGCTGATGAAACAGATGAAGATAAATTAAATCTTGGACTTTGCCACACTCTGTCCCTAGTTCCTCAAAATCCTTGACAACGTTGCTTAGAAATTTTGGTTCAAAACCTCATCTGATTTCAATGAATTCAACAGGGTAGAAAAGAGGTTAGAAATGAGGTTAGATCTCACCACTTCACCTAAATTTATTTTTGTGCTATGTTTTCATACGTGTGGGAGTGGTGATATCATTTATTTTTAAGTTTATTTTTATATAAATGACAGAACAAAAGCAACTCATACAAATCGAAAAATATAACAAACATACATTTAAACATTTATTCTTCCTTCCTGAGTATGACATGTTCTTTACACTTCATCCTAGACCAGTAGATTATACATTGACTGTGTATAAAGATTGTCATGGTAGTTTTATAAAAACTTATGATGATGAAGGTAAGTTAACAAGACTATGCATTTCAAAACTTGAGAAACTTTATGACTTCAAGTATGACTACAATAGAGTTAACATTGACGATGAAGATATAGAAGAAAATTTATGAGAACGTTTATTTTTTCATTAGTGAGTTCGTTAGTGAGGTGAAGTGGTTGGCGGCTTTGTAAATATTTAAGGTTAAGTTAGTTTTTGCGTTTGTGTTGTAAAATATACGTTAGTGGTTTCGTAAAGTGTCAAATTCACATATAATGGGTAAGTAGGTGCGCAGTGCCACCGTACTGAAGATATGTATACTAACTAACGTTTCAGCCAGGACCCTCGTATGTTGACTGTGAGAAAGGCATCCTTTATCTGAAATAGATGCTTTTCCAACAATCAAATTCGAAGATCTTCGACGTTGTTGTAAAAAGAGAAGGAGAAAGAAAGAAGAGGAAGGAGAGGAAGAAGGAAAGGAAAAGAAGAAGAAGAAGAAAGAAAAAAAAGAAGGACATATTAAATATAATGCGCACTTAATAGTGCCGAGGCGGCTGAGCCGCCGAGGCGCGATTTTTTTGACCCTATATTACCGCACGGCAATGTTTTTCTCGATTTTGTACAGCCCTACTTCATATAATATACACATGTTCATGTAAAAACTTTTTTCCAAAATCCTCAGGAATTAAGGGATTTTTGAATTTTAAGAATTTTTTTCGAATTTTTTTCGAAAAAAAAATATTTTCAGAACAGCCTTAACGGCTAAGATTTAGGAACAATGTTAAGTATCAAAAAGAAAGGAGGTCTGATATAGACAACATATATCGTTGAAGGTTGAAAAAATCTCTAATATTTGAGCCCAAAATTTCAAATTTTAATTTTTTGAAAAAAGAGGCCACCCGTATGTACGTTTATTTGAGAGGAGGAGGATTATATTTTTGAAAGGGTGAAACATTATGAATATGTTAATTATATAATAATATGTATTATTATAAAAAGAAAAAATAAAGCACGTTAAAATTTTTCTTTCTTGATTTTTTACAAAATCTACTTAGAATTATGCAAAATATGACTAAATAATTATAAATTTCAAGTTAAATTTTAATTTTGATAAATAATTTAAATTTCAAAATATCAAGTTCAGTTCGACTATGTATGTAGTAATTCCTCAATAAAGTGCCAAAACCCTATTAAAATATATGAACATTTTCAACATTTTAATGTTTTTATTTAAAAATTTGATGGAATATGAGCTTCAAACAATTATTATGTAAATAAAAATAATTAAATATATGTATTTATTCGTATTACAACCGTAGTAAGTCGATTCTTCCTTTCTTCTACTGAGTTTTGAATTTGATTTCGAATTGTAAAGAGATTCAAAGGGCAAATACTAGCGGATAAAAACTACCTCCATGAAAGGGTCATAATGGAGTCAAGTTGTATTTTTTGATATTTTTTGCTTTTCGAGCCTAAATAAGGTAGCCAAGATAATGCCTAAAAATAAGGTTCTAAATTCTGAAGTTTACATGATCCTCTCGTGTGCACCCTTAATCATTATACCCAGATTTGCTTTACTTTTACCACTCCCCATGTAATTTCTGGGGAAAACGATAATTCATTTTTTTTATGGATGAATAGATCGTTTTCCTAGAAAGGACCTCATATCTCTGGCTAAAAAGAGTGTCAGATCCTAAATAGATTATTGATCTAGTGTACAAATCCAATAAAAAGCCTATTTTTTTGGCTTTTTTGGTGCTCATTTTTTCGAAGATCTACATGAATATGGGGAAACCATCGGATTTTTTTGGTTAACCCACATCTTCATGTAGTCTGGACTATCTTTCCTCGAAGGACCTCTTTACGGGTGTAAAAACTCATAAAGTTCTCAAAAGATTCATTCTCGATCTCCATGCTGAAAGAATTTACAATAAAAAAGAGATCTACGCATCAAACTACAGCCATAAATGAACTGAACCCCTAAAGCTCAGCTCTTAGTTTATCAAAAACGTCGAAATCCTTCTCATTGCAATCAAATTTTCTCAATAACTCATAAGAAAAATCGAATTTTGATTAAGCCGATGTTATAGGTATCACAAATACTACAAACTTGAGCAATATCGAAATTGCCAGCAAAAGTTTGAAATTGCATTGCTCATATTTGTTTTGTAAACTAAAAATCTGCTTATATTATTCATTAATTTTTTATATATTATTCATATACTTTAATAAAAACAATACTATTTCACCTTAAAAATGAATTTCATAAGTCAATATTATTTTTTTGAAAATGTATCAATTTTCGATTAAAACAACATGAGAATAAAATTTACGCAAAATTATTTTAAAAAATGGTTTTAAAAATTTACAATTGATTAAGAATAAGATTGCAAGAAGTTTTGAAGTTTAATTTTAAGAAAAAAAATTCGGATATTATTCATGGATCTAAGTAATCTGATATTTGAGTATCGGCACTATGCATAAAACATATATTTATAGTTTTTTTGGATTTTTATGATTTTAAATATATTCAAATTTGGCAATCCAATAGATTTTTAAAAAATAGGTAAATAAAAATAGATTACATATGCAGCAGATTTAGAACATGAAACAAATCTTATAGTGACCCAAAAAAAAATTCATGATCCAAAAAAGAAAAAAATTGGGTAAATGGGAATCAAACCTTGGCATAACAAATCATTATGTCAGATGTTTCCACTACACTACACCGGCAGTTCGAAAAATACCCTTGGTGGTTCTATTTAATAGCTACTCCCAACGATAGGCGGTGTCCCCAGCTTTCGAGAGGTGGTAAAAGTAAAGCAAATCTGGGTAAATTTTTTATTAAAAGGGGAAAGCTTTGATTTAGAGAATTTGGCTTTATTTTTGCACGTTAGATTGCTTAGAATAATAGAGCATGGACTAAAAGAAGTTGTGATCCCAGTTTTATAATTCAATATATAAATTTCCCTTGGACAATTTTCGGTTGAGAATAAATCTAGATATATTTCTGGCTCTTGAGGGCTTTCATTAAAATATTGTCCAAAACCTGTAAAAATATTAGAATTTTCGGTAAATAATAAGCATTTGATAAGTTTGAAAGTATCTTGATTATGATATGTTTTGAATAAAAAACTTTCTCCATGCTTGTTATTTGCAAAATAACAATTTTCAAATTCAGCATATGCATATTCAATAAATATCATTCCACGAGGATCATAACTTATGCTAGATACTGAGTTATTTGTAAATACAATGCTATGGTAGTAGGTGGACATATAATAATGGTATAAATTCGTTTCAGCAGCTGAATTTCGCTCAAATAATGAATAGTTTACGGATCCTGATATGTCGAATGTAATATAGACAGAGCCATCATTGTATGTTAAGTTATTTTTTGTAAAAGAATATTTAGCGATCTTAGGATATTTATTAGAAATAACCCCGATATAGATTCCGCTACTTGAAAATGTATTCGGATTATTGTTAAATATCGAGATTTCTGAAATATGATTAATATTTTTTTCATCACATACTATTTGAATAAAGGCAAATGCAAAGCCATTTTGGGATTCCGATCCGATACTGCATAGTCTTTGCATAGCATTTTGTTTGCAAATGGTCGTAACAGAGCCGCCTTCACGCTCTTTTTTATTTGATGAATTTATAAATGTGCTATATGATATTAAAGAATTACTTTGACTTGAATTCAGAGAAATCACACCAGAATCTCCTAAGTTAATGAAATATACTGATGTGACGTAGAAGTCATTCACTAAAGTCCCATTCACTAAAGTCCAATTGGATAATAAATCTTTTCGACTTTGGTTTAACAAATTTGGAGTGATAGTCAGATTTTCCCAATCAAAAATGTCAGATTTTTAATTTCAAAGGTGACTTTTGAATTAAGACATACAATTAATTATATTTCAGTAGCAGGATATTGAAACTCATCATCTACTCTCTCAAATTCGACATAATAACAAAGATGAATAAAACAAGCATACAATTTGTTTTACTTACCAATTCTCAATTTAAATTATATCTCCATATAAAGCATCCAATCCTGCAATTTTTGCATGATTAGAAGCTATTAAAGTTATTTTACAATCTGATAGTTTTTCTATTAAAAAGTAGTTTAGAGAGTTCCATCAATTTTGCAACATTAGCAAGTTGTATATCAACAAGGTTGTTTTATGAAAACAAATAAAATTTGTGAAAAATAATACTGTTATTAATAAAAAACACTTTTTAAATATAATTAATAAAATATGAACTAATTTCTATAAAAAAAATAAGGAAAGATTAGTGCTCCGTCTTCATTGCTCTCCATTCTCTAACAGTGTTATCCTTAGAAGCTGTAATAATGCGATCTCCTGAATAATTGAAAGCGCAAGTTGTTACGTAGTCCTGGTGACCAGACAAACACTCAAGTTCTCTTCCTGTATTGACATCCCATATCCTGCAAGTGAAATCGTCGCTTGCTGTGAGTACTTTTGTGCCTTGAGGGTTAAAAGTCACTTTTCCGACTTCATCTGTGTGTCCTTCGCATATTGCTATGCATTCTCCGGTTGTGGTCGACCAAACTCTAGCGGTTTTATCAATGGACGACGAAGCAACTTTAGATCCATCGAGAGAATAAGCAACAGCAACGACTTCTGATGTATGTCCTTTAAGTACGTGTATTGCTAATGCTTGTCTGACATCCCAAACTCTTACAGTACTATCTAAAGAACCTGTTACGATATTTGTTCCGGCGGAATTGAAGTAAGCAGCACAAGTTTCGCGTTTGTGGCCTCTGAGAGCTGAAATACAATCGCCTGTACGGATATCCCATAGCCTGGCCGTTTTGTCGAATGAAGATGTTAATAAAAGTGGTTCTGATGGATGGAACTGAACGGAAACGATTTCGCCGGTGTGTTCCTCTAAGGATTGTAGTAGCTGGCCTGTCTGTACATCCCAGATCTTTGCTTTAGAATCCATAGAACCTGTAGCAACGTATTGCGAATCTGGATCGAAAGCAACGGTAACGACTTCTTTTGTATGTCCATCTGTTGATGATTGGCCTCCTAATCTGTAAACTAACTTGTTTTCAGCGACCGACCAAATTGCTGCTGTTTTATCAAAAGATCCTGTAGCTACTAAGGTTCCGTACGGATTATTAAAGCAGCAGCTGTATACTGGTAACGTGTGTCCAACAAATTTAGCAATCTGTTCGCCTGTTTCTGTATTCCAAACACAAGCAGTATGATCATATGAAGAAGTAACGAACATATCGCCCATTTTGTTGAAGGAACAGTCTGATAATGGCATTGCGTGCATTTGATGCATGTGTTGGAGTTGGAAATCTGAATAATCAATTGTTTGCATGTCTAAAATTTGATTTAATGCAGCTTCGATTTTCTTTGTGTGCTTTGTATTAAAAAATTCATATGTTGATACAATTTTTTCTGCTAAAACATGTAAATCTGTCAAAACAGATAAAGGTGGAAGTTCAATATTCTCTGTTTTTGTTTCCCCGTTATCGTTGAGGACTACGGTGAGTCCTGGTGGATAGAATCGTAGATTTAATTTTTGAATTTTAAGCTGACTCATCTAGTTTTTTTTTTGTTTCTCGAAAAGAAAAATTATAAACTCCAACGAAAGTGTCAAAATCTTCAAATCACTGAAAACGTATATGGCATACTGTAAAAGTCTATTTCTTTCTAAAATTTTTCCATTTTGATAATTTTTACAGGGAAATTTGAAAGAAATTAACATTAAAAGTGAGAAATAAGGAAAATTTAAGAATGAGTGTTTAATTCTGAGACTATGCGAAATGTCAGGTTTATAAGCAACGATTTAAAACTACATATCAATGAGAAATAAGATTAAAAACTATAACCCCAAATACGAAAACACTATAATACATGACAAAGATATAACTATAATGAATATGCTTCAGCCGGAAAAAGTAGTTTTCCCAGTCATATTCCTCAATATACTGAAGCAGAAGACATATCTACTTTCTAATATTTTTATCCTCACGAAATTTATGCATATAATGAATGGATTTTGATTATGTTCATAAATAAATTTTGAAATAGTTCATAAATCCCATTCTAAGAATAGTTTAGTCGAAAACAATTCTAAAAATAGCTCAAAATACTTCTTTGATAACATACCTAAGAGCGATGACTTTAAATTTTTTAATGTCTGATCAAGACACTCATCCCAATAAATTCACTGAATTGCGAAATATCTTCAAATATCACATCGATCCATTTAATGCGTTATATAAGCTAAAAACGGAAAACGAAGAAGAATTAAACTCGATTTACAAATTGATCAGGACAGAGTTGATTGATTCAAAGAAATACCTTCCCCAAAATATTATCGAAAATATTTTGGCTATCATTAAATATAATAACCGCTATACAAAGTCATACTTGGAACTTGCCAAACATATATATGATGATTATAATGTTGAAGAGGTCAAAAATATTGACCATCATTTAAAGTTCCTGTTTTATAAAGAATACGGAATTAAATTAGACAAATCTGTTGATTTCGAAAAAATCAAATCCGAAGATCTCGACATTCATCCAGAAAATACAATTTACAGAGCAATTATGGATAATGACCTAGAAAAATTCATTGCTTTCACAGAAAGAGAAGGATTTGATAAAAATCAAAGACTTGAAAGCGTATTATATCCATATTTCTACAAAGGATATTCGTTGCTTGAATTATGCTGTTACCATGGAGCAGTTGATTGTTTTAAGTTATTAAGAACAAAATTTAACTCAGAAATAACTGAAATATGTCTAAAACTTTCATTTTTAGGAAGAAATCAAGAGATCATGAGTGAATGTTTGAAATATCAAAAACCAGATTCTTATTGTATGGACTATGCAATTATTTCACACAACATTGATTTTGTTACATTCTTGATGAATGAATACAATTTAAAGATCGATTTAGAATACTGTGGAATTTACAATAATCTTGAATCATTTTTGGTTTATTTTGATCAAACTAATGATGTTAATAATTGTTTTATTAAATCGACAAGGTTTAATATTCCATCCCTTTGGGAATACTTCCTTTCACATGGTGCAAATATCAATGCAAAAAATAAAGATGGAGAAACAGCCCTTCATGTTGCAGCAAGAGGTAAAAAAGAAACGATTGAATTTCTTCTTTCACATGGTGCAAACAGCAGTCTAAAAGATAAAGATGGAAAAACAGCACTTTATATTGCTGCATTTGGCAATAAAAAAGAAATAGCCGAAATCCTTATTTCCCATGGTGCAAATATCAACGAAAAAAAACAAAGACGGGAAAACCGCCCTCTATATTACAGCATGTCTTAATCACAAAGAAACAGCCGAAGTTCTTCTTTCACATGGTGCAAATATCAATATAAAAAGTGATGATGGAGACACTGCCCTTCATATTGCTGCATTTCAAAATAGTAAAGAAACAGCCGAAATCCTTATTTCACATGGTGCAAATATCAATGTAAAAAGGAGATGGATAAAATGCACACATTTGCACACATTTTGACACTTTTTCTGACAAGCATCATTCAAATTTGAAGAAAAACCTCTAAATTTCATTCAAATTTCTGTCAAAATGTGTGCAAAATTGAAATAGGCACACATTTTGACATACGATTATTTATATACGTTATTTTAATGGTTTCAGAGAAATCTTCGTTACACATTATTGAAGATTACTCAATATTTAAGTGAATGACTCACTACCACCTGTTTAGAAAAATGGTAGCATAAAATCCAAATGTCACATATATTATTTCTTATTTCATACAAATAAACTTACAATTATAACCTCAACTTGTTTGCAAAGCAGAAACTCAATATAAGCAATCGATCAGTAGTGTATTTAAAAGTCGAATTTAAATTTAAAAATTTATAATCTTATTTCGGAACCAAATAGTATAAATTTAGGACAAAAAGCTACGTGGTGTTGATAACAACTATTAAAATTCAAATATTACTACCATGAACAATACAATGGCTCATATTGATAATTGATAAACGTGCATATAAATTGCATATATCATCAATGTCATTAAGTAAAATACATGTATATAAATAGATTAGAAATATTTTTCGGTTAGAATTAAAATCTATGTAATAAAAAATAAGTTATAAAAATAAATACCGAATTTTTATTTGTAATATAAACTGCTACAATATGCTAGTGTATACAAATGTATTTGTCGTATTGATTTGAAAGATCTTCAACATGGTTCAGATCTAAATTTGAAACTCGTAAAATAAAGCGAATCTTTATTTGTAATATAAACTGCTACAATATGCTAGTGTATACAAATGTATTTGTCGTATTGATTTGAAAGATCTTCAACATGGTTCAGATCTAAATTTGAAACTCGTAAAATAAAGCGAATCTTTATTTGTAATATAAACTGCTACAATATGCTAGTGTATACAAATGTATTTGTCGTATTGATTTGAAAGATCTTCAACATGGTTCAGATCTAAATTTGAAACTCGTAAAATAAAGCGAATCTTTATTTGTAATATAAACTGCTACAATATGCTAGTGTGTACAAATGTGTTTGTACAAATGTATAACTCTTTGTCAATTGTTATGGCACCTTATAACTTAAAAATCATTTTCATTAACAAATATAAAAAGTGACAATTAATATTTTCATTAAATGCATATTTAATTATCAAAACAATGTCGATTTAGCTTGAATGTTCATTATAAAATGTGTAAGTTTAGGAAAACAAAAAATAATTAATTCTCGCAAAGAAACTTATTTTAAAAGAACCTAAACAAAAGTTCATATAATAATAAATCTAAAAATAGATATTAATTTAAACGAAGATAATGAGAGAATGGGGATGTTGTAAAACAATGAGACTTAATGATCAAATAATTAAAATAATAAAATTAATTAAAGGAAAGCTAAAATAGTTTAATGAATTTTTATAGATTGATTACACAATCAATGTTTCTGTGTCAATGTACATCAATCAACATTGTTTCATTGAATTTTGTCTTTCACCAAGAAGATTCAAGAACAAAGTTTTGTAGTTTCAATAGATTGATTACACAATCAATGTTTCTGTGTCAATGTACATCAATCAACATTGTTTCATTGAATTTTGTCTTTCACCAAGAAGATTCAAGAACAAGTTTTCCTCTTTTTCTTTTTTAAATGATTAAAATATTACCTTGCTTCAACTTTACACGTTTTCGTTTACTAAAATTATCTTTTACCTTCACTTATCTTATCATACCCAATTATTCATTTAATTCTATATTTTTCTGACCAAAAATCCTCTCAAATCTCCCTTCTTCTTTCAAAAATTCTATGAGTTTATTCAAATTTCCTTTAAATCTTTGCTAGTCCTTCTATAAGATTCATTCTAAAATTTTTGAAAAAAATTTAAAATTTGCTAAATATATTCTTTATTACTTTGCACTATTTTCCAATTGAAAAATCGTCGATTTTAATCAAATGTAAGATCATCATAATAAAAATTATGAAACTTACCGTGTTTATTAGTAAATTTCAATATGAAGTTGTTATACAAACAGCTGGGACTTTAAATTGAGAAATTGCATAATTCCATCTACAAATTTTGGTCTAGACAATAATCATTGATAAATTATAATATATGTATTATGTGTATTTACATTGCATATATAACAATTTCAATTTCTATATTAAATTGTTATTTGATATCAGCTATATTTGTTCAGGTAAAATGAAGTGTAAAAATATAATTCATGAATTACATTATATATATTATTTTTATTATTAAAATCAAATTCAGATTTATAAATTAAGGTTATTCATTTTTGATATGGTTATCACGCTCAAATATGGAAATAAAATTAAAAAAGTCAATACTCCTCAAGAAATACATTGTCTATCATTATATCTATATGCTTCCAAAGTATTTCATCTTAAACTAAAGACTTTTATATTACAAAAAGATTCAAAGAAGATACAATTGTTTAATTATGTTAAACATTATTCAGATATGACAATTGAAATAAAAGAGTCAAAAAAGCCTCTAAACTATTTGACAATCCAATAATTTCTTCAACTAAACTATCAAATTTGGAGGATTTAATAAAATGTGGATATGATATGGATATTTCACAAATTGCATTGTTTTCAGCCAGAAATGACATTGATACTGCTATGAAAATACTGAACATGGATTCAATCGAAGAATATGGATATGAACTTAATTGCTTATTAAAACAAGTAAGAGAATTTAGAAGAAGTGATATAAAAGGTCAAATGATTGCAATAAGGACAGATAGCAATGGTAAAAAATACACAGAAGTATTAGCAGAAGGGATTTTTAAAGCAGATAGCGATGTTGAATCAAGTGATGATTCATATGATATCATTGAAGATGTAAAATCAGATAAAATTAAATCAGGAAACGCGCTTAATATTAATGATATAATTGGCAATAGGAATCCAAATATTAATGGAGAAACGATTAATAGCCATTCAAATATTAATCAAAACATTAATGAAAGAAATTCAAATATTGATGGAGAAACGATTAATAGCCATTCAAATATTAATCAAAACATTAATGAAAGAAATTCAAATATTGATGGGAAACGATTAATAGCCATTCAAATATTAATCAAAACATTAATGAAAGAAATTCAAATATTGATGGGAAACGATTAATAGCCATTCAAATATTAATCAAAACATTAATGAAAGAAATTCAAATATTGACGGGGAAACGATTAATAGCCATTCAAATATTAATCAAAACATTAATGAAAGAAATTTAAATATTAATGATGAAATTACTGATGGTCATCAAAATATTAATGGACGCATATTGAAACCAAAATCAAATAATAATAAATTTCGGCAAGCAATCCTCAAATTACCTCCTAATTTTATACAAGTAAATAGAGTAAACATCCAAGTTCCTCCAGCGCCAGCTCTTCCTCAACAGAGACAACAACAATCTCTTCCAGCTCAGACTCTTCCTCAACAGAGACAACAACAATCTCTTCCAGCTCAGACTCTTCCTCAACAGAGACAACAACAATCTCTTCCAGCTCAGACTCTTCCTAAACAACAACCACATATAACTGATAATTTATCTTTTGATAACTTTATTAACCCTCAAATTATTATTGATAATGCGAAAGTATATCAAAGTATTTCCGACAAAAGGAGTCAATATAATCTTTCCAAAACCATTTGCGAACAATGTGTTGCAAACTACAATATATTGAACAAAGATGATAAAGAAGCCCAGAGAATAAAAATTAGTGATATTTTACGTACTTATCATACATTTAGTATATCTGACTCTGACAAACTTGCCTATAGGAAAACGATATATCCTCAAGGTACTCCATTACGATTTGAACGTTATTATTGCAAGAATGATCATTTAGAGTTACACTATTATTGTGCCAAACGAAAAAAATGTGGTTATTCACAAATTATATCATTATTTCCAGCTGGTTCGAATATAAAAGCGTCAATCCACGAAATAAATCCTCCACACAACTGCTCCAAATCAAATATTCGATTGAAATCAATGGAACACATCAAATCAGGTATGAATTCGAATCAATGATATCAACTTATATTCAAAATAATCCATTGTTATCACTAGCTGAAGCTCGACAATATTCAAATCAACTCATATTTGAATACAATTCTTCACATGATGATACTATTGATATTTCACCTCAAACAATAGCAAAGCTATACTACGAGATCAGGCCTAAAATCAAACTAAGCGAAAATGAATTAATTAAGAAGTTATTAGAAAAGTATAACAGCACAGATTATTATATAACCCAATATTACTCAAGTTCAGATGATACTAACTATTATTTCTTCGGTTGCCAGCTTTTATAAAAAGAGCTAAAACTTGCAACCATCTTTTCATAGATGGAACATTTCGTATCGTTCCAATTAAGTTAGCAAATGGGCAGCTCTTAAATCTTTTAGTATACGATGAAGCTACAAATTTATATTTACCTTTCCTTCATGTACTAATGACAGGAAGATCATCACTTAACTATGATACAGTTTTTAATTTAATGATCACATGTCCTCTTATTAGTATATCATTGGGAAAATATAAAATCATTACATCAGATTTTGAGAATGCATTAATGAAATCAATCAAATCTAAAGTCAATGATGAAACTACAGTCACTGGTTGTATATTTCATTATATAGCAGCTCTTGTTAAAAATTTCAAAAAGTTATGTGATGAAAACGATGTTTGCGCAAAATCACTTTTAAAACTATTATGTGCATGTCCTTTTGTTCCAATAGAAGTTTTTGAAATAATTTGCAAAAAATTAGATGCGATTAAAGAAATAAATGATTTTGCAAAATATTTCTTAAATACATGGGGTAAAAAGTATGATGTAATTAACAAGCTGAAAGTATCTGATATGATCTTTTCCAATAATGGAGTTGAGTCATTTAACAAAGTGTTAAACTCTCATATTGCATTCCCACATCCAACTATTTATCATATGATTTACATCCTATTGAAAGTTGATAAGGTATATTTTCATCGATATGCAAGGCAGCAAAATGACAATTTTGATCATAAAAATCGTATTTTATACCATTGACAAGAATTCAACAAGAGTTAGATGTATTCACATCTAATTTTGGATTAGAACGTGCAGAAATACCAAGTGAAATAATCAAAAAACATAAAAAATCATTTCGATTTGGAGAGGCCGATTATCGAGATATAGAAATTGAAAAATATCTGAATAAAAATGATGAGCAGTTTTCAAATTCTGTTACAATTAAATTAGAAGAATCCGATGATATAAATATCAATGAATTCGAAATTACAGAAGATGATATTTTTGGAAATGAGATTAATTAATTTATGACAAATCATTTAGAATAAAAAATTATTTTATAAGAATTTGAAAATTAATAATAAGGGAAATAGGAACAGTAATATATAAGTATATATGAAGACAAAAATTCAATGAAACAATGTTGATTGATGTACATTGACACAGAAACATTGATTGTGTAATCAATCTATTGAAACTACAAAACTTTGTTCTTGAATCTTCTTGGTGAAAGACAAAATTCAATGAAACAATGTTGATTGATGTACATTGACACAGAAACATTGATTGTGTAATCAATCTATAAAAATTCATTAAACTATTTTAGCTTTCCTTTAATTAATTTTATTATTTTAATTATTTGATCATTAAGTCTCATTGTTTTACAACATCCCCATTCTCTCATTATCTTCGTTTAAATTAATATCTATTTTTAGATTTATTATTATATGAACTTTTGTTTAGGTTCTTTTAAAATAAGTTTCTTTGCGAGAATTAATTATTTTTTGTTTTCCTAAACTTACATATTTATAATGAACATTCAAGCTAAATCGACATTGTTTTGATAATTAAATATGCATTTAATGAAAATATTAATTGTCACTTTTTATATTTGTTAATGAAAATGATTTTTAAGTTATAAGGTGCCATAACAATTGACAAAGAGTTATACATTTGTACAAACACATTTGTACACACTAGCATATTGTAGCAGTTTATATTACAAATAAAGATTCGCTTTATTTTACGAGTTTCAAATTTAGATCTGAACCATGTTGAAGATCTTTCAAATCAATACGACAAATACATTTGTATACACTAGCATATTGTAGCAGTTTATATTACAAATAAAGATTCGCTTTATTTTACGAGTTTCAAATTTAGATCTGAACCATGTTGAAGATCTTTCAAATCAATACGACAAATACATTTGTATACACTAGCATATTGTAGCAGTTTATATTACAAATAAAAATTCGGTATTTATTTTTATAACTTATTTTTTATTACATAGATTTTAATTCTAACCGAAAAATATTTCTAATCTATTTATATACATGTATTTTACTTAATGACATTGATGATATATGCAATTTATATGCACGTTTATCAATTATCAATATGAGCCATTGTATTGTTCATGGTAGTAATATTTGAATTTTAATAGTTGTTATCAACACCACGTAGCTTTTTGTCCTAAATTTATACTATTTGGTTCCGAAATAAGATTATAAATTTTTAAATTTAAATTCGACTTTTAAATACACTACTGATCGATTGCTTATATTGAGTTTCTGCTTTGCAAACAAGTTGAGGTTATAATTGTAAGTTTATTTGTATGAAATAAGAAATAATATATGTGACATTTGGATTTTATGCTACCATTTTTCTAAACAGGTGGTAGTGAGTCATTCACTTAAATATTGAGTAATCTTCAATAATGTGTAACGAAGATTTCTCTGAAACCATTAAAATAACGTATATAAATAATCGTATGTCAAAATGTGTGCCTATTTCAATTTTGCACACATTTTGACAGAAATTTGAATGAAATTTAGAGGTTTTTCTTCAAATTTGAATGATGCTTGTCAGAAAAAGTGTCAAAATGTGTGCAAATGTGTGCTATGTTTTTTTCTCGTAAAAAGTGATGATGGAGAAACTGCTCTCCATGTTGCAGCAAGATATAAAACAGAAATGATTGAATTTCTTCTTTCACATGGTGCAAATATTAACGAAAAAGATAGGGATGGGAGAACCGCTCTCCATATTGCAGTAAAAGATAATAGTAAAGAAGAAGCAGCCAAACTCCTTATTTCACATGGTGCAAATGTCAATGTAAAAGATAATAATGGAAAAACCGCTCTTCATTACGCAGCAGAAAAAAATAGAAAAGAAACAGCCGAACTTCTTATTTCCCATGGTGCAAATGTCAATGAAAAAGATGAAAATGAAGCAACCGCTCTTCATGTAGCAGTATGGTATAAAAATCGAGAAACAGTTGAAGTTCTTCTTTCACATGGTGCAGATGTCAATGAAAAAAATGCTCATGGTCAAACAGCTCTTGATTTTACAAGATGGCAAAAAGGTAAAGAAATAGCCAACCTTTTTATTTCACATGGCGCAAATATTGATGGAAAAAAGTAAGAGAGTTTGCGAAATAAGTCATAAATCATAATTTGACTTTTTAAAATATTTCTTCATTTTGAAATAATCATTTTTAAAATATATATAAATTTGTGGAAAATATTAATTATATACCATACCAATTTAAAGTGAAATTATAATAAAACTTATCTATAAATAAAAAAAATTCGCTAAGATATATTATAAAACAGATTGTAGCAAATGCAGAGGCAGTTCAAGAACCAAACAAATGTCAGCATAACATTGTTAATTGCTATTGAAGCTTTTACAATGTACAAAAGTGGTCAATTTTGTAATGAAAATTATCTGAATTTTCAGACATTGGAAAGTGCATTGAAATCTCAATGACAGCTAACAAAGATGATGTAGAAAATGAATATCCCTGTTGTGTCCGCATTATGGATTAATCCAAATAAAAACAAACTAATTTTTCAGTCACTTTTGACTGGATTTGTAAATAAGTCTGGAAATTTGTTTTCTGAGTTTTAGAGGTAATACCTTTACACAAAGCATCCTGCTTAAGGGGAAAGACTCTAAAATTGGTGCTGTTCTCAGAATATGTGTTTACTGATAAAGGATACATATGATCTGTCTCCGAAATTGATGAAAGTTGAATTGTTCAATCAAGTGAAGAATACTTTGAGCCAAGAAGTAAGATTCAAAAGATCCTTCTTTGACCTCAAAAACACTTGTCTTTGTTCAGAAAGCAAAGAAATTAATGCTATGACTTCTTTGTTGCATTCGAACTAATTTGACTTAGTTCCAATGAGAATTGTGAGATCAAGCGCCCAATATCAGTTAATCGGCAATTACTGTCAACAGCACCCAAAAAGTGAAATAACTCAATATCTGCACAAATTAAATGCCTGTGTGGCATGTAGATGAAAGGATATCTTGAAATATCTTTGATTCTACCCCGCAAGTATGATCAAGAGAGTACTTGATAAATTAACGAATGATTTGTGTATTTTCTTTTTTCGTTTCTTAGCCAAATTTTTAATCAAAATTAGAAAATTAAATTTTATAAATTTTTTAATTGAAATTTCGTACCCAAAAAAAAATTTTTGATATAAAATATCTCATTGGGACATTTAGTGATGTACCACAACATGTTTAAAAGCATAACATCAAGAATATTGATTGGCTTTATTCTAATAATGATTTCGATAATTTCAAACATTGAAAATAAAAAAAATTAAAGAAATGCATGTCTTTCATTAGAGGACTATCAATCATATAAGATCGATCTCATTTCGGAAGTGTAAACAGATTGTTATGAGCATTTATCAACATCATGGTTACACATGTTCATAATTGATACACAATTAGTATATATAAGCATTATAGGTGAAGTTGGTCGCAAGAATTTCAAAAGTTCAGACATAATATTCCATAATATTAAAATTGAAAACAGAGATTCAGATTTAAACCTTAACTTCAATTTTTTAAATAAAGAGAGATATCATAAACAACTAGGAAAAAAAAAGATTATAAATAATATAATAAGCAAAGGTTAAGTAATTTATTCCTGGATCAAAACGAGATTTCCGTTCTGGTCCTCTTTCCACATTGTAGTTTTTCCATCAATTTGACTAACAACAAGAGTTTTATCGACCATAGCCCACGAAACTCCAGAAGATTGCGCTGGGAGTTGGCCTGTATAATTGACAGTTAATTGGTTCGAAGTAAATCTAATAACAGCAGCGATATTATCATCACCGATTGTAGCAACTTTTTGAGCGCCACCACTAACAGATGTTGGTGCCGCAATACTTCTAACCCAACCGTTATGAACCTGGGCAATAGATCCGAGATCCCAAGAATCTGACACTGTTGAGTTAAGATATACTGCAACTGTTCCATCTACGCCACCAACGAAGACAGTTTGGATGGCATTAGGGTTAGCGCTATCTGAGCCCCAGCACAAACATGTTAAGCCCATCTTTGAGGCTTCTGTTGTAACTGAAACCCATTTATTTTCTTTAAATGAATGAATAGCAAATGTTCCATCAAGTGAGGAAGTAGCAATAATGTTCTGTGTGGGATGGAAGGCGACTGATGTGATTGATGCTCTGTGTGCTTGGATTGTATAGTTTAATTGGTAATTTGGTCCTTTGTTCGCATAAACAAGTAGATTTCCGTTTGACAAACCGACAGCTAGCTGGGATCCGAATTGATTTGATGAGAATGAAAGAGAATTTGGCGTCGCTTCTTTGATTTCAATTGTGGATTTCAGAGTAAGATTTTGCGCCGAAAAAAATGAGATTTTTCCATCAATCGTAGAAACAGCGACTTGATGGCCATAGGTGTCTGTCGCGATTGATGTTGCCTGGGATGTTAATGAGACTTCCATTTGGCCAAATAATGTCACGTTTTACGATAAAACTGACTGTTTTTTTCTTTTTCTTTTTTTGACAATGAATTATTCTCAATGGTTTGGCAGCTCGCGTCAAATTCGGTTTTTATCATAATCGTGCTGTATTCAGTTGGATTTGTTGATTAGGGATATTTTATGCAAGAGTGATTTCTAAAAAAAAAGTAGTATATGTTGAAGGGTTGTGTGACTTTTTTTGTAAACGTAAGAATTCATGCAATATCGAGCGATTTTGTATCATTTTTTTTAACATATGAAGTAAAAAATGTATGATTCTTACGGTTTTTATTCTTACGTTTTTGAATAAATCAAGATTTAAAAAATTTTCAAAATTGTAAGACATTTACACTCAGCCCATACATAATGAAATAAAAAAATAAAAAAAAATTTTAAAAAATAAACTTTAAAAATTATGTCTTACATTTTTGAATAATTTATTTTTAATTCGTATGAAATGAGCGTCAAAACTAACAACGTTAAAAAATTAGGATTCACAAACGAGGAAATAAAGGATATATTAGATGAGATGTGTTATGAAGTTAGTAAATATTATTTAAGAAATTGTCAAAAATTTGCCGAGTTATTAAATGATTTAGATTATGATGGAAAAATGAATAAAGATGATGTTATAAATTTCTTATATCCCACATCTGAAGAAGAAAAACCTAAAGAACCTGATGTTTTCCCTGAATATTATGAAGAACGGATTAAAGATGATGATGAATACAATGAAATTGAAAAACTGGAAAAAATAAGAGATGAAATAGATGAAAAAATTAAGGAATTAAGAGAAGTTGAAAAATATAATGAAAATGAAGTAGAGGGTTTAATGAATATCCCAGCTTCAGAATCAGCAGTTCAGAAATCTCATGAAGAAAGATATAAAAATTATGTCTCAGAATCAACACAAAATTTATTAGATGGCGAAATAGATGAAACACTTTCAGAAGAAGGTACTAAATTTATACGTAAACATAAGTTACAATTTATTGATAATGAAAAATACCCTTGTATCTTACTTTCACCCCCTCTCGATTCTGAGAAATTCAAAAAAGCTCTTAAAAACGTGACATATGCAACTAATACGATTAAGAAAGAAGATCATGATATTTACACAAATTATTATTTAAATAAATGCACAGGTGTTGATAAAGTTTTTGATTTATTAGATAAAATATCAAAAGAAACCATTGGAACATATAAAATTTTGTGTGATTGTGGTTTCATTATTGAAGATACCAATAATGTTTCATATGAAAGAACAGCACCGAAGGAAGACGAAGTGGAAAGATCTATTCCATTCGTTATTAAGAATATAAAAGATATGAAAACTTATAAACATTATATTTATTCATTTATTTCAGAAAAAATGGAAGCAACCCATAAAACATCTTCTCATCATTTTATAGCTATTCATACATTCCTTTTCAAAGTTGTGAAATTAAATAAGACAGGAATTAGATTTAATGTATCCGGGTACGCATTCTTGAGTAAATTAAAATGTATTCGTCACGTCGCAGATGATAAAAATTTATGTGTTCTTAATTCATTTTATGGGCTTTAAAAAATAAATGAAACAGAGGAGGAAGAAATAAATGAAAGTGAAAATGTTCAACAAAAAATAAATGAAACAGAGGAGGAAGAAATAAATGAAAGTGAAAATGTTCAACAAAAAATAAATGAAACAGAGGAGGAAGAAATAAATGAAAGTGAAAATGTTCAACAAAAAATAAACTTTATTTTTATTTATTTTTTAATTTTTTATTCTTACATAAATGAACAAAAACGGAACCGCTAAAATGAATGATAATCAAATTAGAGCAGAAGGTAGAAGGTTATTTAAACGCTTCTATAACATTCCTGATGGTGTTAATCCTAAAACTCGTAGAAGTTATTTAAATGAAGCAATAGATTCATATGAAGGATTTGACATTTCATCAGAAAGTGAGAGATTAGCGAGAATGTTAAATGTTAATATTGATTTCTATTATTGTGACCCTCAACCAGAAGACGTGGACATAAATAAGGTAGACTTTCCATTAGTGGATTCAATAATGATAGATCCAGAATTTGAAACAGTAAATATTTTATTAACACAGAGTCCATGTGGAAAACTTCACGCTGACAGAATAACAGACGTTGAAGCACTCACCGGCTATAGAGTTTGTCCATATTGTAAAGAAGAAGTTTATTCTATCCGTGATGATCCAGAAAGGAAAAACCAAAGAAGATTTTTAAAGCATTGTGAGAAATGTAAAGAAAATAATGGAAGATTAATTCAAGACGTTCAATTGCAAAAGACACAGCAACCATATGCACCACATATTACGAAACAGAAGATATATCAGTGGTTATTAGCTCATAATTTGCAGGAATATTATCAACCGACAAGATATTATATTACTTTTGACTTCGAAACATTAGAGACTAAAGAAGAATTACAACTTTCTGAGTGTGCAACTTTGAACGCTTACTTAAAACCATTCATGGTATCATCAACGGTTAAATTAAACGATAAAACATATACGAGGAATTTTTGCTTAACTTCGAGTGATTCTTTTATTTCTGATTGGATTGAGTTTTTATTTTCAACCTGTTCATTAGTTGCTAAATCAAATATGAGTCAATACAATGAATTATTGAAGTCGCAAACGGCGGGGACTTTGTCTCATACATTAAATGAAAAACAGAAGGAAGCATTTAAAGAACTTCTAGATGAGGAATTCAATAAAGTGAATATCATAGGTTTTAATTCGGGAAAGTTTGATTTAAATTTAATTCTTCGTGATTTAAACACTGCAAAATGGAAAATAAAATGAATGCTGGGTTCATCTTCTCAATTTAAGCAAATCATTGTAAAGAAAACAAACGTTCCATATGAATTGAGATTTATTGACATCAGAAATTATATAGCGGGTGGGACATTAGATTCACTCAAATTTCGGAAACAATAAATCACGTGTTAAATCCTTTTTCCCTTATCAATTCATCACGTGGGAAAATTACGAAGAAGAATTATATAAAGTGGAACCATTCACTCAAGATTCATTTTATTCAGCATTAACTCAAGAAACTATATCAGATAGTGATTATCAAATATATCTCAATGATGCTAAAATTTTAAGAATAGATTAGAATATTTTATTCATTATTGCAATAAAGATGTTGAAATTATGATTGACCCAATCGATAAAATTATTGAAGAAACATTTGTTTATAAAATTGATATGCTTCATAATCTTTCTTTATCATCGAATGCTTCAATGATTCGTTACGCTTTAGCATATAAAGACTTTAATCCTAATGAAAAATATCCTGAGGAAGAGATAGAATCAAGTTTTGAATTAACGAAAAAGTATTGGAAATATAAAATTGAATCATATAAGAAACAAGATGAAAAAGCAGAAAGGGATACTAAAAATAATGTTTCAATGGATGATTTTCAATACTATCACGATTTAATCCTTTCATCTAAATGCAAAATGTGTGGTAAAGCGTTTACATATGCAAATAAACCAACATTGGATAGAATCGATAATGAAAAACCACATACTAAAGAAAATTGTCAGTTAATGTGTTGTTATTGCAATGTCGTAAAATCAAATAAAGATGAAGATGTTCAACGTTTAAGAATCAATTTAAGAAATTACGCATTAAAAAATAATTTACCAATGACTTTAGATTCAGTTGAAGCTTATCACATTCTCCGTAATGGAATTACTGGTGGTTTATCAAATGTTCAACATAGAGTAAATCTTAAAGGAATCACGCACATTAATAAACTTTCATATAATCCAGAAACTAAAACTGTATCAAATGAGGACACCACCAACATCATGACTCATTTCGTTGGTGTTGATTTTAATTCATTATATCCTTCATCATTTTCATCTAATCCTCATGATTTCATTCAATATACTGACCATAAAATGTATATGCCGGGAAGATTGAATGGTGTTATCATTTGTGATACAGCAACAAAGAAAGCAAAAGCATTGGGAATAATTAAGAAGAAAAATACTTTATTCGTGGCTGAAGTAAAGGGTCACATTGATGAAAAATACATTAATGATTACATAAACTTTTTACCGATAATAAGAAACTTAGATATTATCACAGATGAAAAAACAATTGGCAGTTTTATGTATAATTACATGAAATCAAACAATCTACCAGTTGACCAGAAACAGAGGAAATTAACTCAGTTAGCATCAACACACAACCAATATCAACCATTTTCTTCTTATTATCTTTGGTATCTAATAGACAGGTTTAATTTTATCATCGATGATATTCAATCAATTTTAACATTTACGAAAAACACTTGTTTTAATGAATTTGCGAACGAATTTATGAACGAAAGACAAAAGGCTGAATTAGAAGGAAATAAAGGAAAAAGTTTATTTTGTAAGATTTCACTTAATGGATCATATGGTTACGATGCAATGAATACACAAAATTATGCAAAGACTAAAATAATGAATGCACAGAAGGCACGCGTTGCATGTATGTCAAATAAGTTTAAAAACATAAGAGAAATAGGTGAGGATACATATCAAGTGATGCTTAAAGATAGATTTTATAGATGTGATACATGTTTACAAGAGGCATTCTTCACTTTAGATAATGCTAAATACTGGTATTTGGTTTTCATTTATGATTTTATGTATAAATGCATGAATGTTAATCGTTTTCATTTCATTGAAGGTGATACTGATTCATCTTATTGGGCAATCGCTGGCGACCCAAATCTTCCTAACACTCAAGCATTTCAAGCAATTGTTACCGATAAACAATTTTATGATAAAACATTTTCAAATTCGCACCATTTGATTTCTTCTGTTTTGATGAGAAATTTAAACCTAAATTAAAGAATAAAGCCGAAGAAAAAGCACATGAGAAAAAATTATTGGGTTTAGCAATTGAGAAACAAGGTGATAACATGGTGGCGTTATGTCCTAAATGTTATACATCATTCAACGGTTCAATTGATGGGAGTGATTTTAAAAAGATTGCACAAAAAATGAAGGGTGTTAGTTTAAGACAAAATAAGCAATTAACACCTAAAAAATATTTGGATATAATAAATAATAAAGTGATATTTGATGGTCAGAATATTAATTTACAACTTAAAAACGGGTCAATGACTCGCTTAACAATCGGTAAGACTGCATTAACAGGAGCACACACTAGGGCTGTATGTTGTGAAAATGGATGTTGTATGCCATTTATTTAATACAATTTAAAAACGTAGGGGTTGAGTCATGAATTTAAAATTTTATTTTTAATAAAATGCCACAGAAGAGACAAAAGGAACCGTTAATGATGCGATTCAATATGTAAATAATGGTTTTGATACTATAATTCAAAGAGGTGGGCACCCTTAAAACATTGATTTTATTTTTATATAAATGGATAATGTAGATTTAGAAATTTTAATTGATGATTTAGTATTTAATCAAAATTTTCTTGATTATTACGATTTAAAATCATATCTCCAAAAACATAATAACAATATAACGGGTGATGATATGGAATATTATTATCCATATTATAAAAATGAAATTTTGAAATATCATAATAAAATAATTTCTGAAATTAAAGACAAAATTAAAAATAATGAATATACAAAGGGAAAAACTAAATCACAACTTAAACAGTTGAAAGATTTCAAAAATAAAGTATTAACAGAAGAAGATATTGATGAATTATATAAATTATATAATCCTGAGCCGCAAAAGCCAAAGCCGAGGTCTAAAGTAGCAAATGTTCAACAGCTAAAGGAACAAAACGCCCAGGTTCTTCAGACCATAAATGATGCACAAGCTTTAATTTATGATTCATTAGTTAAACCATATTCAGCCCGACTTTTAAATGATGATCAACTTTTGGAATTCATCCTTCAACATAAACTCGAAGCGGGAAAGTATATCAAACCTTTATATACAGCATATTTAAAACAAATGAATAGAATACATCCAGAATTAATGAAGGGGGGAATGAATTCCAAAACTTCATCATCCAAAATCAAAGCAGATAAAATTAAACCACTTGCAACACCAAAACCTCCAACGACAGTACCGCCTCTTCCTTCAGTTAATCCTTCATCATTCACTTTATTATATCCATTTCAAACATTAAAGAAGCAAAAAGATTTTAAAAAGGATTTCAAGATATTAAATAAACCAATTGACCCGAAAATTCAACCGTTAAAGGAAAAATTTAGTCGCCCTTCATTTGCACCATATCCATATTCATACGAAATCGATCATCTGGAATATTCAAAAGGAAACGTTACTTATTTATTTGCCATTAACATTAACACTAGATATTTATATTGCATTCCAGTGAAAGGGAAAACAGAACAGGAAACAAGAAGAGCTATACAATACTTACTAGATCATGAAAGAGTAGATAATATCAGGGGTGATGGTGATAAAGGATTTCAGGCAGCTATGGCTCATTATTTCCCACAAATTAATTTTTTCTTTTCATCCTCTCCATATACGTTTCATAATAAAATAGTTGATGCGGTAATGAGAACTCTTAGAGATGCGTTAGGGGTTAACGGTCAGATATACTGGGATGGAAATCATGACTCCATCATACAACAGTTAGTATATTATTACAATAATACATGGCATAGAACAATAAACATGAAACCAGTGGAAATGAAAAATGATATTTCAAAAGAATGGGAATATATTAGAAAGCAAATGGAAAGGTTGAATGATGTTAAACGTGAACAAATTAATTCGGGGCTCATGAATTTTAAACAAGGGGATAAAGTTTTGATTCATCTCGATTATGGAAAAACTGATAAATCAATGACAAAAAGAAGACGAAGATTTGACACAATAGCTGAATTTGTTAGATATATTAACGGTAATGTATTAGTTGAAGTTGACAATAAATTAATAGAAATTCCAATTTATTTTATTACTCCATTATATTTAAATAATATTTAATTTTTTTATTTCGTAAGAAATGAGTGACAACAAAGCAGCCAAGAGTCCTGATTCAATTAAGATTCAGAGTCCAGACGATGAATATAAAAAGAAACTAGACAGAATTAAATCAAAAATATGCTATTACAAAAAGAAGTCGCAATGCGGTGGGGTTGATGCCCATAAAACTAAAGTAATTGAAAACGATAAAGAGAAGAAGGAAATAATTGAAAAGTTAGAAACTTACCGTTCAATCCTTAAACTGGGTGAAGCAAAAATAAAAGAATTTAATAGAATAAATAAATTGATTGGAAGAGATGAATTTAATAAAGATGAATTTTTAAACTCAATCCAAATTTAATTTTTATTCCTCTTCGACAACGTCTCGAATAACTGATGGTGTTACCATGTTACCATGTGCTACCAGGTTATTTAACTTCTTTTAAAAATGATGACAACATGACATTTAGACAACACAACAGGAGGAAGGCACTTATGAATTATTTTTGAATAACTGATGGTGTTACCATGTTACCATGTGCTACCAGGTTATTTAACTTCTTTTAAAAATGATGACAACATGACATTTAGACAACACAGCAGGATTAATGCAAAAATAAATTCAAATCATACTTTATAAAGCATCATTTACAGGTATTCCATCGTCAGTAAATGAATCATCATTATCATTTGGTTCAACCTGTTTATATAATCCTTTCATTTCTTCTTTCAAAACATAACACCATGTTTGTTTATCGTCTATTCTTCTATGTTTCCTATCACATTTATCCTTAATGCTCATTTGGAAATTCTTGTCTTTCATGTCTGATGGTTTGCAGAATAGAGCATTTTTACACGTCATACCTGCACACAATTCATCATAATGTGTATTTATCCATACATCTAAAGGATTTGTTGATAATTCAATTAAATCTTGTTTGGCTTCAGTCATCGGTATGATTCGTACATTAAATGATGAAAGGTCATATTGCATAAAATATGTTAGTAAATTATCATAAAATTCCTTTGTGCATGAATCCATTAAATTCTTGAAGTAATCAAATTGACCCTTGAATTTACCATTAACTCTTAAAACTACGTATCTTCTGTCTCCAACTTCAATTTTGACAGGGTAAACGTTATTAGTTACCAAAATGAAATTTGCAACGTTCTGAGCAGTTCTTCTGGGTTGATTCTTTTCATTAATTCTAATCTCATTATCCGTTATAATTGATTTCAAAGCGTTGAAGTTTGCGAGTCTATCTTCACCTACATTCTTGAGTTCATTAAGTACAAGAAACATTTTATTCTCAACTACTGAATTGAAATTACCCGTTAGCTCACTTATTTCAGTAATGTTTTTGATTGAATAACCAGCGAGAAGTTCAGAAATAATGTCTGTAAATCTGTTTTTACCTGTTCCCTGAAGTCCTTTCAAAATAATTGCTGTTTCATTCTTGATTCCAGGATGTTGAATCATTGATGCAATCCAGCCGAGAAGGTATTTATACACTTCATCATTATTATCACATATGGCTTCTTTAATGAAATCCATAAACATCTCAATTTTTGGGTAATCAGGCTTTTCGAGAACGATGTATTTATAACCTTGAAACGTTGAGAAAACATCTGGAGAATCAGATTTAAAGCAAACACCCTTAACGGTTAATGAGGATAATTGATTTAGTAGTACATCCCATGCTGTTATGGTTTTACCTTCTTCTTTAAATAATTTAATCATTTTAAGTGACTCTTTCATGTTTGATTGAAGAACGAATGATATTTGATTCATTTTGTCGTGGATATTATAGTCCTTTTGAATGAAATATTTATTTCCACAATCTACAAAACGGATTACACGTGATAAATCCTCAATTACTTCAGAACTGTTTTTATACTGATGATTTTCAGCCTTGCGTCTAATATCTGTTATCAAAAACGAGTCATCAAGTTTGATATCAAATGTTATTTTTGGCTTACGTAATAAAGGTAAAACATATTCATCATAATATTCCTTTTGATAAAGTTTTAGAATCTTCACCAAAACAAATGGAGAAGTCATTAAATGTGCATATCTACTACGTGCTTTTTCAAAATTACTTTTTGCATTTTCAGTTAAATTGCAGAAGTTATAAACGTTATCGTAGGCTTCATTAATTAAATGATTAGGTAACGAATTAATTGCTTGAAACAGTGTGAATAATGTAACTTCTTTTTCTAAATTCATGTTTCCACCGCCATTATGTACTTCAAAATCACTGATGCCATCAACTATGCTCTGGGCAAGTTTATCGTCAATGTTTACATCTTTGTTTTCATTCATGATAGTCTTTATTTCTTCGTTCTTCTGTTCAACTCTTACCTTAATATTCAAATCATTTAATATATCATTCACTGTTCTGGTTATGGTCGAGTCATAACTTCCACGAATGAATGAGTATGTATTGATTGGTTCTGTTGCATTCTTGCGAACTCTTGAATCAGCCATAACTACTAAAGAACGCTTTGATTCATCCATTGAAGTCATTATGTCAATATCATAATCATTGCAGGAATAACATTTAATCATTCTGTTCGAAACTGAATAGAAGAAATTAGTGTTGCAATAAATGTGAAGACCTCCTGAAGCGGTTTTAACGATAACATCTTTATCCGAAAGTTTTGATAAAATATCTTTTCTAACTGTTTCTTTAAGTTCATCATTGTATGATTTATTGATATCAACATCTATAATCGTTAAATTTGAAATTTTATTTACTAATAAAGCCATACCAGTTTTCCTTCCTCTTCCTCCATCATGTTTGAGGTAGTTATGTAAATCAATCTTGTTTTCACCAATTCTTTCGTTGAGGGTTTTAGTTTCTGCCACAACTAATTCCTCAGCTAATGAATCAATAACTTTTTCATCAGAAACGATATAGTTGCTGTTGTTGTTTGTTGCTGTCATTTATATAGGAATAAAAAATAAAAATAATTTTAAAACTAACTTTATTTTTGGACTGCATCAAATTTCCTGTGTTGTTGTCTAAATGTCATGTTGTCTCATTTTTTCAGAGAAGTTAATTAACCTGGTAGCACATGGTAACATGGTAACACCTTCAGTTCTTCAAAAATAATTAATTATTGAATAACCTGAAACCATTAACGTAAACATTAACGTAAACATTTATTTCCTGTGTTGTTGTCTAAATGTCATGTTGTCTCATTTTTTCAGAGAAGTTAATTAACCTGGTAGCACATGGTAACATGGTAACACCTTCAGTTCTTCAAAAATAATTAATTATTGAATAACCTGAAAACATTTACGAAAAAATCTATTTCTGCAGTTCATCCGCTACTTCATTACCTAATTAATTACAGACATAAAATATATTTAGTTCATTCGGTAAGCCTGCAAAGTAGGCTCAAGTGTGTTTATTGAACGCGGTACCATGCAAATACAGTCACAAATGGTGGCATGTAATCTTTACCCAAGCCTGTTGGATTTGTTGTGAAAGTATGGACATGATTTCCCCCCGGTTCAGTTTGTCGAAAAGTCTTTTTTGCTGATGTTATAAATGGAGATAAAACGTCATTGCCAGCTTTATAGTCTGAGTTGTATAATGGGTGGTCTCTTAATGAGTGGATATGGTCGCCAGAAAAGTTTGTAGTTCCTGTATGAGTGTGTGGTGGAAGGTTTGCTTCTTTAATTTTCTTCGAACCTCCTGTTTGCTTTGAATATCTAGCACAGTATAAGAATTTATCTACAATCTGCTTCCACGTACCAAAACCTAAAACTTCTGGATTTGTTGAGTTCATTGACGTATAAATAGAACCAACAGGATATAATGTTTGAAGTATTTCATTTTTCATGCTTGTAATCACATCATTTACTTCCGACTTCTTTGCATAATTTTCATCAACATATGTTTTATCTGCTTTAAGGTCTAAACATCCTGAAACCCATTCTGTATCAGCTTTAACTTTAAAAGTCTCAAATGTCCATTCATGATACCATTCAACCTTTTCTTTAATTTCATTATCTTTTTCATCAACATAAACCAAATTTGCCTTCTTATTTAACTCACTATCCACATATTCCTTATCCGCTTCTTCATTATGTCATTTAGGAAACCTTCTATGAATTCCTCATTTAAATTAAATCTTCCAATCTTCAAAACTTTAGGAAATGCATTTAATGCGTAATATCTCTGTTCTTCTGGTGGAATTGATGTTATATCATCCGTTATTCCTTTAATTTTTGAATTCATAAATAAAATTTCTTTTATATTTGATATCACTGCACCACCTTTGCAAACGAATTCGAAATGGTCATTTTTCAATACTATCTCCAAATCTCCATATTTCAACCTTTGCGTTTGTTCTGCCGTCTTTGAATTATATGCATATATGGCGTATGTAATGGTCTGAAGGACCTGGGTGTTTGTGCCTTAAGTTGTTGTGGTTGCTGTTGTTTAATCATTTATTATGATTTAAAAATAAATATTTAATCTGTTATCTCATCAGCTATTTTCTCTATTTGAAATTGCCATAATATTTCATTCATGAATTCTAAATCACAATCAAATAGGTCAGTTATTCTAAAATTAATATTTGATAAATCTTTTTGAATGAAGAATAAATGAATTCCCGGATAATTGAAACGGATATGATAAAGAAAATGTGTTTAAGTTGATGGATAAAATGTTTTGTATTGATGGGTAAGAGTTAGGGTTTAATGTTTGATGTGAAAATCTCATTGGGGTATTAACTTTATCACATTTGATTAAAATGAAATTGGAACCAGTGTCAGAATACAAAACATCCCCAACATCTTTTTCAAAATTTAATATCCCCAACAATGAACGAAAGATGAGGAGTACAAAATTTAATTTTCAGCGGGAATTTAATAAGGTTATTTATTTCATCAAGTTCAAAAAGTTTATCGGGTTTTGATTTAAAATTTTCTTCATACCATACGATAAATGATTCATTTAAATAACTTAAAATCATGTTAATATCCCATTTGCCTATCACATTATTTTTATATACATATCATACGTTTTTTCAAGGTCATCTTTAATAAATGATATATAATCTGAAGGATCTAAAAGAATGGGATTAAATTTACCACTCACAGAAACGAGAGTAACATTATAAATTCCGCTAACTGTTAAATTTAATTTACAGTTATTATTCGAAATAATATTGATAATTGACATTTTTATTACGATTAAAAATATGGTAAAGCGTTATTTTCCAGTGATAAATAAAACTAAAATAAGATTACCTCAAGAATTCATAAATGCAACGAATAAGAAATTCATTCATGTTATAAATTTTAGTGTTTTCAGAAAATATGAGTCAATGTCATATTCATCAACAGGTTATATTTCACTTCATTCAAATTTAGTTCAATCAAACCCATATAATGACCATTTCATAAGATTTTCAATGGTATTAAAAATGTAATTGATAGATTAAAATATGAACAGATTGACAATATCGAATTTTTGGAATTTTGGTTTAAATATCCTGATGGAAAAAAGATTGAAGTTAAAGATAAAGCAGATACTATAACAAAACAATTACAATGACCGATCCAGATAGTGGGGAACAAAAGAAATAAAACAAACGATAGAAACTGGTGAAAGGTCAATTATTATTGATTATGATTCAAAGGATTATTATTCGATAATGTTAATGCTTGAATATTAAATAGCCTTAACAAAGAATTTTTCAAGTGATATTTTATATTCATTCAAACTATTTATTATAAATATCATTATATGTTAAATGAAGTTCAGTTGTTGTTCCGTTCTTTGATATCTTAATTGTGCTAATATCCTTTATAGGATTTATTTTTGCAACTGTTCCGCAGCATGAAACCTTCATCATCTATGAAAAATTGAATCTTAACGTCTGAATCTTGAACATCACAAAGAATGGCGATAATGTGAATTAATGATTCATAAGGTAAAATAATTAAACCGGATTGGTCAATTAAATTTACTATTGAATCATAATTATTAATTATTATATCACGGTAAATTTTCATTAATTCAGAATTAATGTCTATTTTATATGGGTTCTCGATGTTTGATGAAAGAGGTGGGGGTATGTTGGATAAGTGGGAATTTCAACAGGTTCTTTACCGGGTTCAGATAAAATGATTGGGTTTCCATCTTCTTTATTTTTTCCTCCTCCTTTTTCGGTAAGTCACGAGTTAATAAATTTGGTTGAGTTGCTGACCTTGTTAATTCAGGCTAACATTAACTTTAACATTTTGAATAATTCGTGATTTATCATCATTTACGTTATAACCAACCGTAATCTCTGCTTTTGCGTTAGTGTTCTTTTGACTAGTGAAACGTCTTCTCATTTATAATCGAATAAAAAAATATATTTAAACTTTTATTTTGCTGGAACTTTTGAATCTATTATTCCCTGTATTTGTTCATGAAGTTGATTTTTAGCTGTTTCATCGTAATTAATAGACCGAATATATTCATTAATTGCATTCTTATAATCATCTGATTTCTCAAATTTTCTTTTATCTGATTCCTTAACTAAATCATAAGTTAAACCACGTTGCTGATATAATGGTTTCTTAATTAAATCTTTGAATGCTTGAGATAAAGCACCTGATGCAATTCTTGCTACTATAATTGGTTGGAATTGCTGTTTAAGTTCATCTTTAACATTTGCGAAAACCGGATCGAATAAAGCAACTTTAAAGAATTTCTTAGCTGAAATTTCAGGTCTAATATTTGCATATTGACCATCAAACTGGTTAAAATATCGTGGTAATCCATCCGGTCCCTCTTCAACAGCATTTAATTCTTCATTGAAATAAGAATATGGATTATGACGGTATGAATTAATTGGACCATTTTCACCTTCTCCAATGTATTGTTTAACAGCTTTTCCATTTTCATCAAATTGCATAGGATAACGTTCATTATATGCTTTACGTTTAGGATAATCAGATATAGTTAATTTATAACCATTTATGACTTTAATATTACCTTGACCATCAGTAACGAAAACCTCATTTATACCATCAGGTTTTCCATTTGGACCCGTAATGTCTGCTTCGTGTGCTTCCCAATTTGGACCATGACGTTTGGCATATGCTTGAGCTTCTGGTAATGTTAAAACGTTTCTCATTTGTTTAACATCTTTTTGAAGACCAGCAACAATATGAACTAATTCTTTCATTCCATCAGGAACTTTCATAGTTCTATTATATGCACCCTTTGTGTTTGTCCCTTGTTTTAATGGAACCTGTAGAAGATTTACCATTTCTGTCATGTTTAATTATAAATAAAAAATAAAAATTAATTATAAAAAGTTAATCAAATTTAACACTTCCTTTATTTAAATCAACTATTATTTTTCCATGTTCACCTAATTGCTGATATTGTGTGTAAAGTTCATTAATGCTCATTGGTAGATTCACTTGATAAAGCATAACGTTCAACTGTTGACGACTAAACCCACTGAAAATGAAAAGTGTTGATAGATTTGATTTAATGTTTGTGCTTAATGATTTGAAATATTGAACAGCCATAAAGAATGAACACTGAATGTGTCGACATTGAGTTAATAACTGATTAAAATATGATTTCTCATTTGTTATTAGTTTTGATTTCACTGCATCATCTAGAAAAATGAGTGAATGCAAAAATTCTCTATCAAAATTTGAAATAGAAAGTGTTTCAAATAATTCATCTCGTTGTTTATCAATAATTTTATCCTCTAATCCTTGCTTCTTGATTGTATTATATAATTCTTTATACATTAAAAAGTTTTTTAAATAATCTTCTGCTTCTTCTTGTGATAAAGAAATAATTGGAATTTTGATTAAATGCTTTAAAGATTCAAATGTATCATCTGAAGGTGAACCTGAACGGTTGATATAAATTAACACATGTGAATGGGGGGAAGTGTTAGCAATAATGATAATTTGTTTTAATATCGTTAATGTTTTACCTTTATTTTGTTTACCAATTGCTGCAGTGATTGAATTTAAGTAACATTCAGAATATGGAATTTTCATTAATTTTTCCTTAGATAGAGCATTTCTATTATCACTCAATGCTTCATTAATCATATCATCTATGTATGTATTATATACTCCTGCTAATTCTTCATAAGGGGTGGATGAATTTAAATCCATTTAATCAAAAATAAATTTATAATTTTAAACATTTCTATTCATCAATATTTCATCATATGAACTTCTATACTGTGGTGGTGTACCTGTTGGATGATATTTGAAACCTTCGTCCGGTGTCCATGTCCAATATGTAGTCCTAGTAAACCAAACCTGAGGAGGATTTGTCACCTTTGAACAGTAAGTGTCATTTTCACCCTGAATGATTGGATAAGCTTTCACTTGTACTGTAACTTGTGAGTTGAAAGTTTCTAATCCATCAAAGAATATACCCGCTCCATCACGTTGAACTGGAATAGTGCATAAGAATGAAGTTTGGTCTTTCCATGTTCTAGCTAATGGCGTGCCATTATCATCATTCAGTGGTCTAGTTAATGAGTCCTCGTATTCTTCCGTGCATTCATTCACTCCATCTAAATCAGAAGCTTGAAGCATACGTGTAAAGAATATGTCACCCACTGTGGTCATCGCTTGATCGGGGAAGTTTCTGGAATCTATAGTGACCTGAAGACCTCGAAGCATTGGATTTTCTAAAACCGTTCTTTGCATTGCATTCTTCGGAAATGTTAACACAACATCTGTAACATTATGAAGAGCGTATGAGAAATCTGAGCTAATACCTTCAGGAGTGATGCAACCTCCATTTAGTGAACGAACGTCAATATGTTGAGCTGGAATCATGAATGGATCTTCCTTACTGAATAAACGTGGTATTGCTTTAACTGATTCTTCAATTAAACCGTATCCTGGTGTAATGCATTTATCCTCTAAAACTTCCATCTTTGTGCATGAAATAATAACGTCATCAACTGTTGCGTCAGCCGATGTAGCGGCTAAGCTTGTAATTAATTTGGCAGGAAGTCCGATTTGTTGGAATTTGCGATCATATTTATAAACATGATTCATAATCTTTTCATAATTTTCATCAGTTATCTTTTCATAAACGTAATTTTGTAAATCAGCAACTCTTAACGGGTCAACCTGACAAAATACTAAAGTATCCCTGAAAACATAATATTTAAGAATGATATCACCAAATGATTTAGGATAATCATCAAACGCCTGAAATGCTAACAAATCATTTACCGGAATAATCATATCAAAAGTGACATCAACTTCTTCATTTGCTCTCTTGAAAACTTCTGAAGGGTCAATATATTTACCACATACTGAGTTATCATATTTTTGAACATTATTATATAACGAATGAACAAACTTTTTAACTTTCCTTTCTGATTTTGGTTTATATGTTGCAAATGCGAAAGATTCACGGGCGCAATCCATCAGAAGATAACCGGCATCACCTCTTTCGGTTTCTACTTCTAATTGTTTAAAGCTTTGATTTGATGATTTGTAACCAACGAATAAACGCATGCATTTAAAAGCGGCATCACATGTGAAAGCTTTATTTGAAACTAGAGTTGCTTTAACTTTGCGTTTAATATATGTGTCACCTAATTGGTTCACATCATGAGCTGGATTTGTAATTCTTAAATGAGTTTGTTTATCATCAAAATATGGAGTATCAGAGTCATAGCATGAACTTTCAAGTTCTCTATAATATCTTCTACCATCATTCTTTGCGAATATTTCATTTATCTTTTCGAATGAATGAAACACATTTCCATTAATCGGTTTGGTGTTTGGCACTAAATAGTTAGTCGTCATTTATTAATAAATAAAAAATCAAAATTAAAAGATGAAAATGAATTTTTAATTTTAATGAAATAATCAACTATGGCTGCAGGTATATTTAAGAAACTGTGGGATAAAGTAAAAAGAGGAGCGCATAAAGTTTGGGAAACAATGAAGAAGGGAGCAAATTGGATATTTAAGAATAAAGAAGCAATTAGTGACGTTGCTGAATCAATAACACCAAAAGCTGCCCCAATAAGAGAAGTTTTAAATAAAGGAGAAAAAGTTTATCAAAGACTTCAACCGATACTAAGATAAAAATAATTTTAAAATAATTTATTTTTCCACTATCTACCTCCTATTTTATTAAGTATTCCTTCAGCAATTCCACCAACTGCGTTACCTGCTTGTGCTCCATCGCGGATTACCTGCTTTAGTACCTAATACTCCACCTATGATAGTTCCTGCCGTTTTCGCTACTGGTGCCAAAAAGTTTGCAACGGGTTTAATAATCTTTTTATAAACCCAACCCGCAGCTTTCTTAATTCCATCCCATAATTTTTTAAAGAATCCTGCCGCCATTTCTGATTTAATATTAATTAAAAAATATATTTCATCACTTATATTCTAATTTTTATTTATTAATAAATGAAACCGATTTTAAAAATAAATGAAACAGAGGAGGAAGAAATAAATGAAAGTGAAAATGTTCAACAAAAAATAAACGTTGTTAAACCAATTACTGAAATAAAAATTTTTTCATCTGTTGAAGAATTTAATGACTATTATGCTAATAATAAAAAATTATTTGAAGAATTGACAACATGTAAATTGAATAAAATGTTTAAAGTTGATGGATTCAAAATTTCAAAAATAAAGGGGGTGGTTAGTTTGAAATTTATTCCTCAATCAAGAATCACCTCATTAATGAAAATTGATGATTTAACAAAAAGAATAGAAGAGATTGAAGAAAGAATGAATCAAATAATTGATTTCATAAATTCAAATAATCATTAGTTTCAATTTCTTTTTCTCGTTTATGAGGTCTTTGATTATGACTCCATTATATTTATACCTCCTTTCATACCTGTTGTCAAAATGTCATGTTGTCATCATTTTTAAGAGAAGTTAATTAACCTGGTGACATGGTGACGTAGTGACACCTTCAGTTCTTCAAAAATAATTAATTAATCGCGGAATATCTGACATCATCTATATATAGCTTCTTTTATAAAAGATGAAATAAATTATTTTAAAATTAATGTTAATTTTTTATTTTTTTATTTCATTATGTATGGGCTGAGTGTAAATGTCTTACAATTTTGAAAATTTTTTAAATCTTGATTTATTCAAAAACGTAAGAATAAAAACCGTAAGAATCATACATTTTTTACTTCATATGTTAAAAAAAATGATACAAAATCGCTCAATATTGCATGAATTCTTACGTTTACAAAAAAAGTCACACAACCCTTCAACATATACTACTAAAAAATAATGGACTGAAAAGGCTCATGATTTTGTAATATCTAGATCATAATAAGACTTTAAATATTAATTTTATCGTAATTGGCTAGTTTCTCATTAAATTATGGTAAAATTTTTTTTCGGAAAGAAAAAAATATATTCTTTGGTTATTCCTTACATATTTCTTCTTTTACATAATGTTTATCAATAATTTCATATATTAAAGATGAGTTCAATTTTGAAATCATGAGTTTTCCATTATTTTATTCAATGCAACATTAAGCGTATCTATTGAAAGTAGTTTGGTATTTCAAATCTTCGTATGAATTGATATGATAGACTTTTCCCTTTGAATCAACCAAATCATATGATCATTGAATAGTCTATTTTATTCTAAAAGTGTCACAAAGATGACTTGCACTCATAACGATCTAAATTTCTTGCAGTTGTCTGTTTTTAAGTAATTGATTTCGAATATATTCTTCAAAAGGCTTTTCTTGAGAAGATTTTAGCACAAATTTACTGCTTTTAAATATTATCAACATGATTTGTCATTGTGTCATTTCATATTTTTGAAATTAATGAAAATCCACAAATTTCACTATTTTTCCCATTAATAACATAGAGTTTTCCTTACCTAATGGATTTTATAGATATTGTATATGGTAAATTTCAAAAATATAAGTTAAAATTTTTCATGTCTAATCAAATAAATACAGTGAATTACAAAGTATTTAAAAATACTGCGTTGATACAGATAATGCGTCACATCAGCTGAAAACCAATAATGAAAAAGAATTAAAATCGATTTACATAATGATCAAGACAGAAATGATTGATTCGAAGTACTATTATACAAGATAGTTCAGATATCATTCGGTATAATAATCTGTATGCAAAGTCATATCTATATCTGGCTCAACTTTTTTTGATGATTATCGTGTCAAAGAGATCATGTTTAAATCAGAAAAAACTGAAACTGTTAACTTTTTTTCATTTTTAGGAAGAAATCGTTAGTGAGCGTATGTATGGAATTCCATATAAAATTGATTTCGTAACATATGATGAATGAGTACAATATATAGTTCAATTTAAAGTATTACGAATTGATATTAATCTTGAACTATATTATTGGTTTATTTTGATCAAATAAGGGGTCTTAATAATGCTTTGTTTATTTGATATTCCATCCTTTTGTAAATATTTCCTGTTTCATGGTGCTCTTCAATTTGCAGCAAAATATATATATAAGAAATAGTTTAACTTCATCTTGCACATGGTGCAAATATAAATGAAAAGAGTCAAAATGGATGGACTGTTCATCGTTATGCAGTCGATAATAATTCTATCGAAATAGTTGAAGTTCTTACTTCAAGTGGCGCAAATTTAAATGAAAAATGTAAAAATGAATATTCTGTCCATCAGAATGCAGAAATGCATAATAGTAAAGAATCAATAGAACTTCTTATCTCACATGTAGCAAATGCCAATAAAATGAGTAAATAAGGATATACTGCTCAGCATAATATAGCTTTATAAATAGTAAATAGATAGCCGAATTTCTTATTTTGTATGGATCAAATATTAATGAAAAAAGTCAAAATGGATACATCGCTCTTCAATGTGCAGCATTATATAATAGTATTGAAATTGCCGACCTTCTTCTTTCGCTTGGTGCTAATGTCGATGAAAGTGATAAAGATGAGAAAATTATCTTCATTATTCTACATTTAATAATCGTAGCAAAACAGCTGAACTTCTTCTTTCACATGATGCAAAAATAAATGAAAAGAGTAAAAAAAATAAACTTTCTGGGTTTTACATGGGGTGCAAAAAATACGCAATAACGATTATTTAAAATTGAATCTGCGCATATTTTGCGCCTTTGAAAAATGCGCATTTTTTGCACTTCTAGGAAAACCCAACTTTCTGAACTTTGATTTAATGAGGTATGGGCGTAAGTGTACTCTTAATGAGGATTTGCATTATTTATGATTGTAATATTATAGAAGCAGACCTAAATATTATATTGACGAGTAAAGAATTAATGAGGTATAATGACTGCAATTTATTGATCAATTCGTTCAAAATGATGGATTAGTATTTCTATGGAGAAATACGAAAAGTGTTTATCTAGAGAGCAAGTGCCCTAGTAGTTTTAATTTTTTAATGATAAAAAGTGAGCGTATCTTGAATGCAAATTTATATGGGGTTAATAAAGGATTAGAATGAGGTGTTGGTGGAATGCATATATTGTTCCACAAAATCTTTCCTGATGGGCATGAAGTGCATTGTGTGAAACTAGGTCCATTACATGTCTTACAGCTGCTGTCACATCGCTCGCAAGTACCGCGACCTGTATCATATGTCGCATCTGTAGTTTGATCGCATGGTCCGTAGCATCTTCCGTTGTACATCTTTGTTCCTTGGATGCATTGATCACAAATAAAACTGCTGGAGCAAGAATAACAATTGGAGGTACAATTATACACAGTTTCAACAGAAAAACATCCATCTCCAGTGTATTGTGTTTCTGTACCATCATAAATCACAGGGCTTGTAACTATGGAGTTGTTAATGAATGAAGAACCGCCGTAGCCACAAGCTTTCCAAGGACTTGTGTCAGCCCATCTACCTCCTGGGCCTCCACGCCATCCACCGCCCCCACCAGCTCCTGGTATATAGTCTGAATCTACTCCTTTACCTCCTGTTCTCGAAGAGCCGCTTTCTTCAATTCGAACTACATTTGTATTGCTAGTCCATCCAAGATGATACCCAATTCCACCAGCAGGGCCTCCTTTATGTTTGTCACAGCCTCCTGAGCCGCCGCCCGCAAGCATGATGGTAATATCAGTATTTGCAACTTTAACTTCAGAAGATCCACCCCCACTTCCGGAATAATCGTCTGGGGTCTTAAACCATTCTGTATCGTCACCTGCATCGCCGCCATCAGGCCATCCGCCTGTTGAGCGACTATTGCAACTGGCTTCTTTACTCTCGCCAACATTGAACGTCACTGTCATACTACCTTTAACATCGATATAACCTCGAATCAAAGCACCATTTCCGCCTTCTCCGGCAGGGTCATTCGAATAGCAAGCTCGACCACCACTTGCACCTTGGATCTTTATAAGATGGCGGCCAGCAGGTAAATCTACATTTTTACTTTGACTCTTGCACTCCCATTGGTATGATACAAATAGGTAAAACAGGGTCTGATGCTTTTAAATTACATTGTTTTTCCAACATAGAATATTAAAATTCCTTTTCCAATTCTATGCCAGCTTATACAGAGGGAGTATGATGTGTTGTGAGGTCTTCGGCAAAAACGTCAAATCGGCGAAACCTGACACGACAAAAGGTTAAAATTCTTAACCTTAAATTTTATTTATCAAAAACAAATACATATAATATATTATATTAAGTTGTTTCATTATTATTCATGGTGTTTTCATCATTAAGAGCTGCTAAAAGTGCTTCAATTGTTGAATTTGTGAAAGGAGTCCTTCTGATCTTTTCTTTTAGATCAATTAGTTCTGTTGCGATATTTGGTGGTGTTTGGATAAAGTAAGGACCTTGGTTTTTGAAAATTTCGTCCATTTTTTCGTGAAGATTTCTCAAATTTTCAGCAAAACCATTATAAATTCCTTCAATATTAAATGCATCATCATGGTAAGGACGTAAATGAGCTTCAAACATGCTAATTACGTATTCTAAATTATTCATTGAAAAATAGAAGAAGAAATCAGCGAAATAAGAAGCAGAGTATGCACGGTTCCGTATAAATTTATCATATGTGATGATAAACAATGGTTTCAGCTTATTAAAAACTAAATCTAACTGTTCATTTGAAGCTTTATGAGAAACACTTCCTAAATATGAAAGGATTGCATTAATAACTCTTACTGGACCGGATATTTCGTCTAAAGCCTTCTTCAAAAAGGAGATAACGATATTAAATCTGATTTTAAACGGATAGAGTAGATCTTGGTGCAAATCTTGGAACAGATCTAATATTGCAAATATATCCATGACAATTTCTTGGTCTAGTTCATCAATTTTGATTTTATCCAAAATTATGAAGAAAAGATCAATTATTTCTGCAAAAGTTTGGTCCTCAAAGTAGTGTGTGAGTGAGAAATTGAATTTGTGAGCTATAATGTACGTATAAATGAATCTAAAAGATAAAAATTTTGTTTCAGCTTTCAAAGCGAGGATTTTGCTAATCTTAGCGAATCCATTCATCAATGTCAAGAACTCATATGATGTTGGATTCATTACAATTCTTTTTTCGAAGCAAAATGTGAAATATTTGAACAATTTCAAAACAATTTCGAAAATTTCATCATCGTCGCTGTATGTATTGAGTAAATTGATCATTAAATCGTAATAATTGATCAAAATCCATTCGAACACTTTACAAAAAGTGTCAAAATTTTGACAGCCATCGAAAAGACCTTTGATACAATACAAAAACGATAAAGTGCTATCTCTTTCTGACCAATTCATATTGATTAATTGGTCGAATCTCTTTTCGAAAAATAACAAGTGCTGATTCAGCTTCTTTTGGGTTTTGATGTTCTTTGAGTACGTCTTGTGCAGTAAATAAATGATTTCGCAACGAGTTTCAAGGTCAATTCTCTTGTCAACTGGAATTTGGACGTTCGAATTGCAGATATCAAATAATTTGGGGCTGTTTATGATATCTGATAACTCTACGATGATGCTGATCGTAAGTTGGACAACAACACCGTTTTCTTGGTAAATTTTCAACAAATTTATCAAAAATTCAACAATTATTGATTGAAACTCTGGCTGGAGCTTTGCAATGTCTTGTTTTGCAGATCTGATAAAGTGTAAGATCGAAGAAACGATGTAGCTTCCAAAAATTTCATAAGATTTTCTTATTTGAGGTAATACTGGCTGAATTATGTTAATTGTTGAAAGTACATACTTTATCAGTGAATGTTTGAACTGATTGCACTGCTTATCATGCTTAGGGGATAAAAATAAGTAGTCATCAGTGTATTTCACGTTAAATCTGCTTGAAATGATCAAAATATTGATCGCCAAGGCAATAAATGAGTACTCTACGTTAACTCTGTCTCTGATATTTGTCAAAAATGTCTTAAATCTCTGATCAAAAGAGGTAAAACGGGCAGGATTAGCTTGTAAGATCAAGAATAAGGGAGCAAAGTCTTCTGTTGTTAATTCTGGTTCTAAAATCCATGTATTGCATGCGTTTTGGTCGGAATAAAATTTTGAAAATAAAATTTGAGAATAATTTGTATAAATTTGGTCGAAATAATTGTTAAACATTGTAGCCTTCTGTATTTTGGTGGCAGATATCGAAATTGAGCCCCAGAACTGGAGTAAATTTCTGCAAATGTCCAAACTTGCGTCTTTGTTAAAATCAATGGACAAAAGTGAGATTTTTGTAAACTCCAGCACGTTATCGAAGAATGTCTTAGCAAAATTCAAAGAAATAAACTGTTGGAGAGGAATAATTTTTCCAAATTTCGAAATAATCCTGGAAAGATGGAAATAACATTCCCTGTTGATGTCACGTGAAAAATATTGATTTAATCCAAGCGTAAATGAAGTGACCAAATATCTTAATTTTTCTTTCAGAATTTCTTTGGAAGGATGAGATATTATTAATCTAAGGATTGTAAGTGAAAGTAATACAGCATCTGAAGAGCTGTTAAATACAATATCAAATAATTTTTCGATAATTTTGAATTTTTCGAAGTTTTGGTACCAGACCAATGGGTAGTACGTATACAATTTTTCTGTTTCGTTGGAATCTTTGTGAAATGTCAAGCAATCTTTGAATAAATTCAAACAATCAAGAAGAACAGGATGCAAAGGCTGATCAATGTATTTGATAGAGACCTCGAGCATTTTTGGTAAAAATAATTTATAAAAATTGCTCCTAATTTTGATAAAATCGAAATTTGTAACATTAAATTCGAAATTTTTAAAAATTCTTATGAATTCTTGGAATGTTCTATAAGCAAGCTTCTGCGCTATTGGTACTTCAGTGGATGTCAGATCATATACTTTGACTAAACCCGATGTTTCTTGAAATTGTTTATTTTCTGCATAAAAAATGAGTAATACTGCAATAATTGAAGCAATCAAGTTGAATACTGAGTCATTTAGATTGATATGTGAGATATTTTTGTTAATAAACATGAAAATTTGTCCTAAAAACTGATTTGTATAAGTTTCTGAGATAGAAAAGTCTAAATTATAAAGGGAATTTCTCAGAAACTCTAGTGTTATGCTGATTTTCCTTATATCGTTCACTTTGTCTAAATAAGTAAAAAATGTGATGATATTTTCTGGATTTTTTTGTATTTGATTCATTAAAACTATATTTTCCTGTGAGTTTGGCTGATTTATCGCAGTCTCAACTATTTCGTTCAATTTGTTGAGCTGCTCATCAGTCATTCCAAAATTCTGAGAAAAAATTGCAAATTGACATGTAAAATATGATTTACATGGCAAGGATTAAATGAGAAAGTCAAATATGAGTTTACTGAGATATTGCCTGACCAATAGCATATCATAATAATGGCTGAACAACATCAGACAAACTCCAATAACATTAGATTACAAATTCTATGATATATCTCAAATATTGATTAATAACAAACTTGTTTTGATCATAACTATGTTCAAAGTGTTTGAATAAAAATAGATATCATACTTTAACCCAATATGATTGATAATTTTTCCAGAATTGCAATGTTTTGTTGAGATTTACTGCCAACTTCATGTATTATTGTGTAATAAGCAAAATATATTTTTGTAGATTATAATATGTTTAATTCTTTAAGTATTTATAACAAACAAACAAAATAATTTATTATTTATTGAAAAATTTAGCAATTTGAGTTCTTGGAAGGTCAATTTGTGGATGTCCTGACATTGACTCTTTTGCCAAAGCAGAAATTGAGTATCTAACTATTTTTCCGCCTGATGTAGTAAAAAGAAACTCATTCGTTACAGAAAAGAAAGGTTTCGACTTTGATTTCGATTTGATTTCGTATTCCAAGCATCTTAAACTGTTTTCTCCTTTTTCATTGACGCAATAAAAAGTAATTAAGCCATTTTGTCGATCAACATGAAGTGGAGTAAGATTTGCAATCGGAGTATTATTGTTATACGAAAATTGTGCAACTAAATCCTTTTCTGACAAAATTACTGCCTGACCATTGGATAAAGCGGCCAAACAGCCTTTGTAACCTGGGATAGGGGTTATGTAACTCACTGTTGAATGCAAATTATATGTTTGATTATTCCTTGTCTCTAAATCAATCACAGAAACCTTTTGTCTTGTATCGCAAGTGAATAATTTATCATTGGCTATGCACATCGCAGTGATCTTAGCAGATATTGGTAATGTCAAGGTTTGTATTCCATTGTAATTCCAGAAATTAATCGTATTATCTTCTCCTGTTGAAATAAATAAAGTATTTTTATCTTTTGTTGGGACTAGCTGTGTCACAACACCTTTGTGAGCTTTGGATGCTCCCGGTGTTGTAAAAGATTGTAATAAATTCAAGTTTAGATCAAATTCAGAAACTGTTCCGTTTTTGAATCCTATAATCCAGCCACCTCTTGGCGAAACACACCATGATGATGGTATTAAACTGAGTGTATGCGTAGAATTGTTGTTATTAATCGATTTTACGGAAACAAATCCGCCTTTATCAATAACTAAAACATTGTAGCCATCTTCACTAGCTTGGATTCCAATTGTTGTTGCAGAAACACTTCCATAATCAATCGAAAACCAAGAACCCATCTTTTGAAACAAAAAGTGTCGAATCGAAAAATCATTATGAAATCAGTTCTTCCAATATAAAAAATCTCTTCTCTATGAGCAATGTATGAAACACTTCCATTCCAGATGGTGATATGGTGTATTCATTCCCTCTAAGATTATAATGTTCCCCAAATTGAAAAGGTGACCAAACTATTTTTTGAAAGTCCGCCATAACTTTAATGGTACTATTTCAGCGTGTACAATGAATACAAAAATTCTAAGAGTGCCACATAAAATAGTACTTTAGACTTGAGTTAATGCTACCAAGCAAATGTTAAAAAGATGACTTTAGTGTTTTGATAATCAAAGATTAAAATCATTATTGTCTAAATCAATAATCATAACGACAGAAGTTAATGTTTTTTCATCAGTGCTTTAAATCCACTTTTAAAAGTATACCTCAAAAATCAAAATATCAAAAAAAAATTGGCCGATAGGTTTGGCTTTAATTTTTGTCTGCTTTTATGATTTGATATGGATGTTATAATTTTAAAAGTTGAGCCAAATTCACCAATAGATTTTTGAGATTTGCAAATACTCAATAATTTTCAGCGTGTTATCTTTTATTAAAAGAACTATTTGGTTTCAGTATCATATAAATTGATATTTACTTTCTATTTGAACCTTCATTTAGCTAATGATTTAATAATACAGATTTCATCTAGTCCTTATAAGAGAATTTTGAATTTGTTATAATAAAAAAACAAACAGATATAGCTTACACTTCTATAATAAAGATACCTTTTATAGAAATCAGTATGAAATGTGTTTTGGCTTATTGGAAGCATATCAGACATAATCGCCATAATCAAAAAATCTATATACCCAATAAGTAATAAATTTGTCGATATAGATTTTCCATAAAATTAGTTTTTAGTCTGATCTTAAAATAAATTTAATTTTTTATAAAAAAAATCACATTTAAAAGTACCTTTTTAGTAGCTCGAAATCCTGTTGGTGGATTTCGGGCGTACTTCAAAATTAGCTTTTCTTCTACATATGCAAGCTATATTTTAAATATGGGGCAAATCGGATCGGCGAAAGGAGTTTAGTTACCTTTCCAAATTGATTGAATTAACTTTTTTATCTATCAATTTATAATAAAAAATGTCTTTTGAAGCAAATTACATTTAATCAAATAGTATAAATTCTTATTGTTACCAGTTTTTTATAAATTGTGTGATTCGGAGTATTCTCGAAGAGCTACATACAAAATACCTATTTAAAAGATATTATCATATCATAAACTATTTATTTTTATGATCAGAAGCAATAAATATTCAATGAAATTTTGGATCAAAATCACTCCAAAAAATAAAAGCCCTTGATTTAAATTTATTCATCATCACCAATATATGTCATATCTAAAAATCATACTTGTAAGTTCAAAATCTAACCAGAGCGATTTTACGGTTTATGCGGTTTTGGTCGGCCTTTCGAATGGTAGCTAAGAACAACCAGATTCCTAATGATCACCTCCGTAAATACTGGTATCACCGTGTAAAGACATTCTTTGACGATCCAGCACGTGCTCAGCGTCGTCGTAACGCTCGCAACCTTCGCGCTAAGAAGATTGCCCCACGTCCAGCTGAAGGCCCACTCCGCCCAATCGTCCGCTGCCCAACAGTTCGTTACAACATGAAGACACGTTTAGGCCGTGGTTTCACACCAAAGGAACTCGTCGCTGCCGGATTCGATCCAGCTCTTGCTCGTTTCCAGGGCATTGCTGTTGATGCTCGCCGTGCCCACTCAAAGGATGCTATGGTTAAGCAGAACGTTGAACGCCTTCAGGCTTACAAGGCTCGCCTTATCAAGGTAAAGAAGGGCGAGACAGTCGAGCAGGTTAACGATGCTGCCCTCTTCGCTCTTCCAAAGGCTCAGAACGAAATCAAGTTCCGTGTTATCAAGGCTGAAGAGGCCAAGAAGGATCTCTTCAAGGAGAAGACAGATAAACTCAAGGCTTTCCGTGAGGCTAAGAAGGAAAAGGCTGCTGCCAAGCATAAGAAATAAACTGGTTCGTTATATCACTACTCTTACAAATACAATTTTTTCAAAAATGATATTTTTGATCAAAAATAAAAAGAATAAGTTCTTGTTGATTTCTCTTGTTATTTTTTTATAAGTCTTTTGATGCTTTGTGAATACAAGAAAAAAAAAATTAATATGAAATTTCATAATTAACAAAATCTACTTTAATAGCCGTGATATTTACTATCACATGATTTCTTATGATTCCCAAAAGAAAATGCAGGATCAAAATTTAACCTCTTAATCTTTTTGGTAAAAAAGGGGGTTGGCGTCCTAAGGCGTCCTAGTGTAAATTTCTCAAAATTGTGATATTTACATCACATTTTTGAGAGGTTTATGGGCGTCCTAAGGGAAAATTGAATAGCTAGGGCGTCCCGAATTTTCATTCTAAGATTTAAATATATTATATACTTAAGTATAATACAAGCAATATAAAAATTAAATTTTTATTATGTTAACTTATAAGAAATTTTTTTGAATTATCGTTGATTTATTGTAATCTTTCCAGGCTATACTTTTGAAATCAACATTACCTGTCATACGCATTAATGTAGTAGATGTCCAGGTGTAGCTATTATATCCCAGCAATATTGGTATTTTATCATTGTAAGATATCAAAATGAAGCGTTTTTTCAGATATAATTTTTCGTAAATTTTTCAAAAATAAGATGGTAAAAAAGCCTCGACTTGCTCGAAAAATAACAATTTTTTTACTTGTAAAAATAACCCTTTTACAGCATGGGCAGCTATTCAATCACTATTTCTTTTTCTAAAAGTATATTTTTCAAAAAAAAATTAAGATCAAATTCGACAATTTCTAAAAAAAAAAAAAAGGGAGTGGGGCTTCCAGGGGCTGCGCCCCTTCTAGCCCCGAAGATGTTTAGTATAAATGAAGTTTTTATTCTGAGTCAAAGTTCGGGTCTTCTGCGTTATATGCAACGTAATTGAACCATATCTTGTATGGATGGTTCAAATCCGATGAAACAGAAATGGTTTCACCGGGGACTAATACCAAGTTTCCTTCCCAGTAGGCTTGACCATTGCTAAAGAATATGCAAACCAATTCTTCGAATACAATTTCTTGTCCACTTTTGCGTTGGAAAATGACTCTCACACGGTCACCTGGAATGACTCCATCTTTTTCGTTGTCTTCATTCTGTAACGAAATAGTACGAACGAGGAAATGGTTGACAATTTCAACTTGGAATTCGCAAGGAGTTGTGCGAAAAACCCAGCCAACATTTTCGGCTCCGTACTCGTCAGCTAGTTCATCCTGGTCATAGCTGTACGAGTACGGAGTGAAGTTTATGGCTGCACGGGCAAATTGAATTTGAATTGGGCTGCGTAAGGTAGGAAGCAACTGGTTGAAGAGTCGTTCTTGAAGTACTCTTACAAGAGTGGGACAATAGCGGACAAGTTCGTCTGCATATTGAATTGAATTCGAACAAATTTGTTCGAATTGGACTGTCGCCGAAACTAGTTGACCAAGAGCTGTAGAATACTCTGAGGTCTGTTCTATACTTTCTTCTATAGAAGAAGCCATGTATTCATCAGCTTTTGACTGCAATTGTTGGCGCAATTGGAAGTTAGATTGCTCGGGGTCAAAGCGAGTCTTTGGAGTGTCATCTGGGACTGGGAGTGACCGTGTAGGATGATAATCCTCTTCCTGGATAGTTGAATCGGAATCGCTACTGTCTTGGTATGACATTGAGCTAAAATGAAGTGAAAAAGACCAACCACTTTATTTTTTCAAATAAGAGTTTAAAATAAACCGTTTTCGTCAACGGTAACCCCCTCTATTTTTTTATTTTATTTAATAGTTACCGTTGGCAAACCGTTCCATCTCAAATATTGAATGAACTATAAACGTTTTTTGTTTTCTATATATACTTTTTTGTCCAACGGTAAAACTTTTTACACAACGGTTTTTGAGAGTCGTCGCCGTTGACTTTTTTTGTAGAGCACTCAAAATAGTATAACTTTGTCCGGACAAGTAAGGGTCTATCGTCGCTACAGGAAAAGTTACAGGCGTTTCAAGGAAGTATACTTTGAGAAGCCTTTTCCCCTTATAGAATGAGATAGGACGGTTATTTTACAAAACTGACAACAGTTTGACCGAGTAGTTTTTTGTGCTGAACAAAAAGTGTCATATAAACATCTGTCAAAAGCCGCTTTTTAACTTCACTTAAAATGCCACGTAAGCTACGTAAGAATATACGTAAGAGGAAGAGAGCATTGAAACATCCAATAGTAAGACTGACACCACAACAACAGTTGCAACAACAAATGCTGAATGACCCCACTATGTTGCAACAAATGTCAAGCAATCCTATGCTTTTAAACCGAGTTGTTGGTGCACAGAGTGGAGGTTTAAGAGCGGCACTTTTAGCGAAAATGGCAGGCTATGGTGGAGCTGCAGACGGAACAGCATATAACCCTCAAAGTCAAATGAATTTGAGTTCACTCAAAAATCAAATAACAGATGTCAAAAAGTCAAACATAGACATACAGAAGCAAATAAGTGAAAACGAAAAGAAACTAGAATATGACAGACACACAAAGAAACTCAATGAGTTAAACGTAGAGAAAAAGAAGAAAGAAGAACAACTGAAAGAACTAAGTACAGAGGAATATGCGAAAAAAGTGTCAGAAAAAGCAGCAGAAGTAGCAAAAATGGAACAAGATGTCTTAAATTTGAAAAACCATACTACTCAATATAAAATACTGAAAGATGAAGAGATAAAACAAAAAGCCCTGAAGACATATATGGATAGCGATGAGTATAAAAAAGAAGTTGAAGCAAATGTAAAGGCAGAAAAACTTTTACAGTTGCAAAACCAAACCGTACAGTATGAAAACTTAGCACAAGAAAGTAAAAATAACGACGCGGCTATGCAAAAGGCAATGAAAAGCGCAGAATATATAAAAGCTAACAATGACTGGTTAGATGCCCAAGCCAACGCTAAAGCAGCCCAACTCATAGGGTCAATAAGGACAAAAATACAAGCGGATGAAGATAGTTCAAATGAAGCTTTAACAAATGCTGACTTTAAGAACGCTTTCGAAGCTCTTCATAGTAAGGTGAAACAAGTGAACGACTTCTCATCTGGAAAGAAACTGAAGTCTGAAGGTTTCGACAAAGAGTTAAAAGAAGTAGCACAAAATATGACGAAAATAACAGATGCAGCAACGAGACAGGCAGTTCAAAGTGCCTATGACGCCGTTAGAGCAACTGTTGTGAAAAGTCAAGAAAAAGAGTTACAACAGACCAAAACAGACCTAGTAAATGCTTTCTTAAGAACGAAAAGTCAGGTAGGACATTACGCTGCAGATGGAACATATGTGCCAGCTGGTGGAACTTATATACCACCAAACCCTCCAAGAGAAGCACCTGCACCAGGACTACCTAGAACATTTACATCGTCACATGGACACAGACACAGGCATGCACCAAAACCAACACAACAACCAACAGTTCAAAATCCAACACAACAACCAACAGTTCAAAACCCTGCACAACAACAACAACAACAACAACCAACACAACAACCAACAGTTCAAAATCCAGCACAACCAACAGTTCAAAACCCTGCACAACAACAACCACAAACAGAGCAAGGACATAAAAGAAGTAGAGAACAAGGAAACCAAGAATTCTTAAAAATGCTTAACGAAGAGTGTGGTTTCCCAGATACTGTTGACTTTAGTGACAGATATAAAGAAGCTATTAGAAAGTTCAAGGATGGAAATACTGACCCGAACCTATTTAGCTTTATGGCTCAGCACCAAAACGGATATAATCTCAAACCTGGAAAATACAAGCTCGCTAAGGGATATGATTTAATAGCATATCATCCAAATGACATGGATGAATTTACTCCGAGATATTTGATGTCAGAGCTAAATGACAATTCAACTTTCGTCATGAAACGCGTAAAAAATAGAGACGGAACGAAAGAACAAAAGCTTATGAATGCGGATGACGTAGATAGGGAAATTGTTGAAAACGGTCTCGGAATATATGAAATGCCAGCAGATGAGGTACAAGAAACTCCACAGGAAGAAATAGTTCAGATACAACCAGACATGGAAGAAATAGTTCAGCAACAACAGCTAGAAGAGCCTGAAGGAAACGAACAAGTCACTCCTTTGGAAACTAACTTCACAGAACTAGATGAAGATTTGGAACAGCCGAAAAATCTTGACCCTCAACAAGAGTATGCGGAGAATATGGAATATTTCCAAGAGTCTAAAAAAAATTCGGCTGACATAGTAGAAGAATATCGAAAAATGTTTGCCGACATACAAAAGACTCCAACACCAGATGAAAATATTCAGCATAGAATGGAAGTACTGAAAGAAAATGTACACAAATACAACAACCCTTTTTACTTACGAGCATTTAACGTTCAATCTTCGGATGAACTCGGTGAAAATAAAAGGTTAAATTTCAAGAAAACATATAGAAATGAAACATTGTTTAAAGTTCATTCAGAACCTAGCCAAGATGGAAACAAACCTACTTTTGTTTCTGCAGACGATGGAACTACAATGAGATGGGGTCATAAAGCTAACCCGGATAGGTGGTTCATAAACTTACAACCACAATTCCAAGAAGTTGTAGACGCAATGGAATTGAATGGTGAACGAGATATAGCTGGTATTTTAAGCGCGGCTTTAATGCCATTGAAAGATATGAAACATGCAGATATTTTGGACCAGTATGAAATGAACATGGCTGATGGAAATATAACACCTGACGTTCTAGAACATTTATCTCAAAGAACTACACAGAACCATAGAGATGGTATATTTGGTGAAGAGTTTAGAAAGAAAGTTAGGGAGGGAGAAGGAAGAGAACCTATTGTACATGACCTTGCAAACGAAAGTTTACAAAATGTCATAAAAACTTACTTTGCAGACAATGAACCGAGAAGGGATGAATATTTAAGAAAACTCAATTGGACAGTACCAAATGAAATGTTAGTATTGAAAAACATGTTCCTTGACAAAATAAAACCAACTACAGAAATAAACGACGCAAGACTGAAAGATTGGGTAGAAGCTTTCCCATTCACAAAGGATATTGTTGGTAACATGGAAAGAAAACCAGAATGGCTACAAAAACATATATTTGGAAACGAGCATATTCCATATGGACAGGCACTGTTTGAAGAGCTTGAACCGGAAACTCAGGAAAGAGTCATGCAAACAATACGCAACGACTCAAATACAAACTATGACAAACTCTTTCTAGGATATAGGTTACCTGAGATGGGCGACCAGAGCCCAAAGGCAAAAAGGACATGGGAAATTTACAACATACTAGGTGAACATGAGGCAAAGATGCAACAACTTGAAGCAGAGGGCAAGTTACCAAAGCGACACCAAAGAAGAAGAGTAGAACAAAGTGAAAGTAGTGAAGAAGTAACTTCATCTAGTGAAAGTAGTGGCAATGAAGGAAAAAGAAGAGTTAAAAACTCAGTCAGGAAGAAAGTAAAGCTTGGTCGGAGTGGGTTCTATTATGACATAATCCAACTATTCTATATTTTTACCCATATGAAATGTACGCCGCTCAGAATATAACGCCAACAGTTTTGGATGCTATGAATGGAAATGTTTCCGAATGGTATAACGAATGCGACAATGCCATTAGAAGGTCAGAAATAGTTCCTGGAACTTACGAATATACAACTGCTATTTCTTATGGAAACGTAGGTGAGTTTGGAGAAGGTTCTTCAACAACAGTAGATATTGCTTGCGACAGGTTTCATATAATTTCTATTGACAACTCATTCTTATACGTGGAACAAGACATTGAAATAAAACCTTCTGCCAAGTTGTCTGACAAGAAAGGTTGCAATGGAATTTTCTATGTCGGATACCAATATGCTCCAGAAGTTTTCATGGGATATAAGATATATTCTAACTCTGACTTAGTTCAAACAGTAACATGGGCAAACTATGAATGGTTCGCTTTGAGAAACTCAGTACAACCACAAGCTAGAGAACAAACAGACCAGTATGCAACTATTGAGAAAATAAGAAGACTTGACCCTAACGTTCCAGGAGTTTATGTTAACCTTTCTGGACAAACTGCAGCAGCAGTAACAAAGTAAAATTGAAACTTAGAGTTCCTTTGTCATCTTTCCTCATCTTCAGGTTTTTAAGATACTTGCCAAACTGGGCAGGAAAAATTTCTATCGAACTTACTCCAAGCAAAAATAACTTAGTCATTGCACCAACACAAGACCCATTCACTCTTACAGACGTAAAGGGAGCAAATCAAACGTCATTTCGCCGAATTTTGCAAAGACAAAGTTGACTTAGACTTTGGTTTCTCAAACCTCAACACTGAAGTAAACTACTACTCAATGCTGCTGGAACTGCTTGGGACCCAGTTAAGTTCACATGCGAAAAATTTGAATGCAAGAGAATAGAAAGACTTGCAGTCTATATGTTGGACCCAGATATTTCAAATGCTTTAGCTGCCAAATATATTGCAGTTCCACTATGTTCCCTATACACCAAATATCTGTCAAAGACTTTGCAGGTGAAGTTGGAAACCAAAGTGCTGACCCAGGTGCAAGAACAGATATTGCCTTAACAACTGCAATGAAACATGCAGATACTATGTTTGTACTGTTCAGACGAACTATAAATGACTATTCTTGCTTCTACAACCCCGGTATTAAATACCATATAAACATAGATGGCAAATACTATCCAAGAGAAGATATTCTACAGTTGAGGATATGAGGTCATACAACTTGACATTAGATGCTATGAACTTTAACAACAACTTCACAACAACCATTAACCCTGAAATGCAAAGTTCTATTATGCCATATGTGAAAGTATGGACTCATACAGGAGCTCAAAACACTCAATATACAAATGGAGACCGTTCAAACTTTTGGCTTGGCATTCCATTTGCTGACTCAGAAGACTTTATGGGTGGTATTTCAACTGTTGGTACAGTTCAAATACAATATACTGGTGACAGAGACGGTCCAGATGAATTGAAAGCAAAGAAGTTTACAAAACCAATAGCACTTTTCACGGAAGAAGTTAGTATGGTTAAGTCGTGTACTGTGGCACTGCGCGCCTCCGTACACCACTTAACCTTAAATATTTACAAAACCATTAACATATATTTTTACAACACAAACGACAACACTAACTTAACATTAACGTATATTTTACAACACAAACGACAACATTAACTTAACCTTAAATATTTACAAAGCCGCCAACCACTTCACCTCACTAATGACTTCACTAACGAACTCACTAATGTAAAAATAAACGTTCTCACTATCGTTCTCACTAACGACTTCACTAATGTTCTCATAAATTTTCCTAAATATCTTCATCATCAGTGTTAACCCTATTGTAGTCATACTTGAAGCCATAAACTTTCTCTAACTTCTTAACGTACAATTTACATAACTTACCTTCGTCATCGTATGGTTTAATGATATAACTATTTCTATCTTTATACACAGTCAATGAAAAGTCAACTGGTCTCGGATGTATTTGAAAGAACATGTTATGCTCAGGAAGGAAGAATAAATGTTTAAATGTATGTTTGTTATATGTTTTGATTTGTATGAGTTGCTTTTGTTCTGTCATTTACATCCAAATAAAATAAAAAATAAACTTAAAAATAAAATAAAAAATTAATGATATCACCACCCCACACGTATGAAAACATAGCACAAAAATAAATTTAGGGTAGAAGTGTTAGATCTAACCTTTCTAACCTCTTTTCTAACCTGTTGAATTCATTGCTTTATAACTCTCTTCCTTGGTTTCTTTTTAGTTGCTTTCTTCACGTCTGTCTCCAACTTGACTGTCTTTCTTCTTCGTCCGTAATGATACCAGTTACTTCCACCAGTCAATGGGTCAAATGGTCTTTCGTAAGGGTTTCCATACATTCCATAGGGACCATACGGAAGAACTACTGGTGGAGAAGAAACATTTTCTTTAGTTCCATCGAATCTATTTAAATGCATTGTTTCACCTTTCATCTGGTCATTAAAGTCTTTTGCGTGTTTTGCAAACTCATCGTCCTTTCCTAAAGCATTTTCTGACTCAGTCGCAACCAAATTGGATGCTTTATTTATGAGCCCTATTTTATTTAATCTTAACTTCTTTGCAACCCAGCCTCCAATCTTCCTTTATTTGCATCTAATGTCTTCGAAACCCTTCCTCCACTCATTTTATTTACTGCGTCATAAGCCCAAGTGCTTTTGCTCCAAATGCTAATGCTTTTGTTCCCATTGCGCCTAAAGCTGCCCAAGCTACCATTTACACCATATTAAAATCATCTCTCTTCAATATTATCTCATAAAAGTTCTCGTTACTGGAGAAAGTCAATGAAACATAAACATTCTCATTCATAAACTTCTTTCTTATCTCATCTATACGCTTCAAAATGTCTGAACAATTGCTAACATCTTCTACAACAGTTATTTCATCATGAATGACCTTCAAGAACAAGCTCATTTAATATGCTATTAAAATCATCTCAATAATGAGTCCATCCTTTCCATCTTTAGGTAGCACAACATCTTTCATTGAAGAAGGTTCGACAAGTCTTATGTTAAACTTACTGACAAAGTTTGTTATACTATAATGCTTCGGCGGCGAATACATGTAGTTTGAAAGACATAATATAGATTCTTCAGCAAATTCACTTATACTGGATTTTATAACAATGTTCTCACGAGACCAAATACCACCAATTGACAATCTTGTAAGCAATCCTGCTGAACCTTCTACTGTAAACGTCGATGGTAACATTCCACGAAGGTCATCTATTGACATCGTTGAGTCACTGAATTTAAATATTTTCTTAAAGCAATCGTCATTATCTAACCATGCAATAGCTTTGAAGTTTTCATTCGAATATACATCTGCTTCATTAAATGTAAAACCTGACTTCTTTGCAGAGATGACTTTAAAATCTATTGAGTTTGTTTCAAAATTATATGCTATGGTAACTTCTGAAGGTAATGGATGTCCTTCCGCAGTCAGTTGTTCTCTCACTACCGTTTGAAGCTTTGTGTTAAAAACTTTCATGTCATCTCCTGTGTCTAGGTTCACATACACAGCAACAGGAAAACTATCTTGCTTCTTTGTTTCATCATTATACCTCAAAACATTAAAGTTCTTCAATAATATTGTTCTTCCTGCTGGAATACTTCTAACTGTCTGATTTCAATAGCTTTCTCACCTCCTACATACTCTACCCAGTGTCTTGGATATTCATAAGTATACTGACTTTCTTGAATTTTGGTAGGTTTCATCATAACGTGTTCATAGTATATCTTTATACTCTTGTCAGTTAGACTCGGTGCTATGTTCTGAATATTTCTGACTTGCATTTTTAATGGAGATAAAATGAAGCATTTAATACATGACGTAGATGAAGACATGAATGAAACAGTACAAACTTAACTTTCTCTCATTCTTCCTTTCAGTAAGGACTATGAGTTCTGTTCAAATGGTGTATTTCTATTGTGGAAAGATGGGTTCAGGTAAGACATTTAACCTCATTCGTCATATACTCATAACAGAACGTTTAGGAAAGACTCTTACTATGACCAAATCATTATATCAGCAACTTCAGACTCTATGGACTCAACAGCGAAAACATTTATGTCAAAAGTTCAAGCCTCTGTCGTTAAAGTTCCAGACAGTGAACTCATTGAATTTCTTCAACGTTACATTCGACGTAAGAGGAAATATTATGCCATCGTTGAGTTTATACAGTCAGGAATGCAAAAGACTTCAGAAGAGATGGAAAGAATTATTGACAAACACCACTTACGTCAATACTCAGGAGTTTACGATATGAAACGACTGACAAACTACATTCTGTCAAAACTTTCAAAATACCCCTTCAAAAAGTATCCTTCAAACACTCTGTCGTTTGCGACGACTTCGCCGGAAAAGGTTTAGTGTCAAAGCCTGACTCACCATTAGCTAACATCATTACTAAAGTCAGACATTACCACTTAACTGTAGCAATACTTATGCAAACATGGCGTTTTTTGCTTTAAACATAAAACGTCTCATAACTGACTTCGTTATCTTTCAAGGTTTCTCACGTATGATATTGAACTCATTTGGAAACAGTCAGGTATAACATTACCTTTTGAAGAAATTTGGGAAGCATATAAGTCTCTCATCTCTCCTCGTTCATACCTTGAGATTCATATCATGACTAATACCATTAAAGTCAAAAATATTCCATGGGAACGACCAACATTGTTTTAAAGTTTAACCTTCAATTGACTGATGGTAAACAAATTCCATGCATCTCTGTCGCCATTTCTGTTAATATTTTTGCTGTCATTCATATCATCCACTTCCCCATCCGTTAGCTTTTGAGGATATGCGTTAGAATAGCTGTTCTTAAATGAAGGCTTTTCACCTTTGAGAGCATAAACTCTATAACTTTCTGCATACTTTATGTTTGAACCTCCTGAGCCATCATTGACATAAATTTTTATAGGCTTCCACCCTTTGTTCATGTTCCTGCTTCTTCCCTTAGCTCTTTTGTTCAGTAGTTCTACATCTTTATACACAGCACCTGTCTCAGTGAATTCAACAATATTTTCATTCGTTAGCTTTACATTCAAACCCTTGTCGAGTATATTGTTCATTTCATACATATAAAAGGTTTTTATTCTATATGAAATGAGAAGCAAATCCATCTTAGCTGGTGCCGTTAATGTTCCAATTGAACCAACATCAAATGTTGACTCACGAACGACAAACAATATTGTCATAAAGAACTATAGTTCAGAGTGTTTGAAAGAAAAAGCCAGAACCAGAGCTGAAATCCGTGAATTTAAACAGCTTCAAACGCTAACGCTACATCAGATGTTAAGTTAGAGTATCCACCACTGGACCAAATTCTTTCAAGAGAAGCCAACGACAACCCTTACACAAATGTTCAAACAAATCCTTCAGATAACGTAGACCATTACCTTCTTCAGTTATACCAAACAATTTTACTCAAAGACGATAAGAAGCTTTTGACAAATCTTATAAGCAAGAACCAAATAATTCTAACAAAGGAGGACCTTGAAAATGTTATCTCACGAATAACAGGGAAACAATGTGTCATTGACTATCTCGACCCTGAAATCGAATGCTGTGGTCAAACTCCACTATTCATGAAAATAGGTAACATCCGCATCATTGAAACACCAGGAACTACAGGAGTTGAGTTTAAGTATAAATATTCGAACGAGTATACAAAACTTTCAACAGAATATAAACTTTGCTTGAAATATGTTTTAGTAAATTAAAGCAATTTGTAATATCTATCCAAAACTTCTTCAACAGTATCGAACTCATCTTCATAATGCAAACCTAATCTTATTGACTTGGTGCAGTTTTCACTAACACAATATAGCGCTTTGCGCTCGGCGCCTTTGACGCCTTTTTCTGTTCTCTTGACTGACATAACTAACTCATTTGTTTCATCAAACAGCAACAACCAAAGTTCATGACCTAATACATAACATTCATACTTTATATTTTTAGCTCTGAGTTCTCTTGTAAGCTGTTGCATTTAATATTTTCTAAAAAGTCAACTTCAACAGTCATTCGCACTGGTGCCTTCAGTTCTACAGGCTCGCCTTGAAAGTCAACTAGTCTGAATTGCATGTCTTTCAAATTATGAGGACTAATGCGAACCCATTTACCTAAATGAGTTGCTATGACAGGAACGTTTGGAATGAACATTGAATTGACTGCATAACAGAAGATTTATATTCTACTGAACCTTTACTATTAACTCCTGAAATACCTGTGACATTAGCTATTTTTGACTCAATGTATAAACAATTGCCATAACATACGTATGGAACAGATTTCATCTCAATCGTTTTGTCAACACTTTTCAAAGGAAATGTCATATGGTATGCTCCTAAAAGAAGTTGAACTCTATGACTCATTCGTGTTATCTTGAACTCTTTCTTGCTACTGAACTTCAATGTTCCCTCAGAAGAGAGTTCGACATCTATGTTGTCAATAGTTTCTTCATTTATGAGAGTATCTATGACTCCAGCAATTTTATCTATTCTATACTCTGCTCTGTTAGGAAATGTTATAAAACTTCTTTTGTCATCTATTTCAATCTCTATGAAATCTGTTTCATCTGTTATGACAAAAGTTGCGATAGTATTGAAGTCAACAACTCTGAAAGCAAGCGCTTCATTCTGAAGACCTAAGTTTGTTTGTAGCTTTACTGTCCCGTATTCGTTTGGGTCTGTACTTTGCAAATAGAACAACATTTTATTCTCATTAAAATATGACTATTGCTGCATATGCGTATGAAACAAATGAAGCAAGAAGAGCACATGAACTAGTAAACGAAAACTCAACTTTAACCATTGAAGGCAATGATTTAGTCATTGACGATGGAAAAACTAAAAAAGTCATTGATTTCGATACTTTTAACACTTATGACCCATTCATTACAATAAGTAAAGTTCCTATCATAAATGATGGAACGGTGCAATATATAAATTCTACTGTAGATGCCTCATTAGTGAAAGTACTGAATGTTCTCATTGAATTGTTAAAGAGCTTTCGATTTGACGACAACATTAAATGCTTAAAGAATTTAGTCATGAATGAGAAACAAATTCTTGGCGTTGCTGGTGGCAGTAATGATGTACACCTTATGACATTAGAATATTATAACGAACATAAAGATGAACTGAAAGGAGAGAAGGGTGACACCGGACCTCAAGGACCACAAGGAATACAAGGAATACAAGGAATACAAGGAATACAAGGACCTCAAGGCGAAAACGGTTTGGATGGAAAGGATGGAAAGGATGGAAAAACTGCTAAATCATGGATATGGGACCTTATAAATACTGGTTTAACAGCTGCTTCATATGGAGTTCTTCAATACCAAATCGGAAAGATATGGGCGGTACTTGGTGAAGAAGTTTTAAATGACGTTAAAAATGCTTTGAACTTCATTTCAAATGGTTCGGATACTATTAAAACTTTATCTGGTTGGATGCAAGAAACAAGGAGTCAAATAGATACTGTAAGACGTATAGCAAACAATGCACGTACGGGATTGGATACTTTACGACAAGCACAAAATACACTAAAGGAAGCAAATGATATTCTTGGCTCAGTATCAGACATGCATGAAGATTGGCTTAAAGGTATTGACAAATCTTTAAAAAACAGTCAGTCTATTGCTGACTACAAGAAAGTATAGATTTTTTACATAGTGCTATGGACGTACATGATGGAAGCATAAGGAACTTACTTAATGCTAACAATAACTTACCAGGAACTATTAAAGCATTTATAAAGTCCTTTGTAAAACCCGGTGCTCTAACATTTAGGTCTTTGAGAGCAAGAGCATTGAAGTCAAGAGATGCAGAAACTCCAACAGAACCTACAGAAGGAACTGAAACAACAGAAACTCAGAGGAACCACCAAAACCAACAGCTAATGAAATATTGTTCGAATATTTTCCAAGGTACTCTGTTCTCATTGCATACATTCAAGAAATACTTAAGAAAGCAGACTTGACTTTAGGAGATGATGAAAGTTCTGTATATCTTTCGTTCCAGTTTCAAATAGCAGAACTTTTGAGACAGATATGCTTAATGTATGACAACATCTCTGATTTCACAAGATATGATGACGACCATGACCCGAACATGGTGAAGAAGAAGTTTTACAAACATCCATTAAGACAGGAAAGGTTTTAACTCAAAGTCTCATTATTGACACCAAAGATGGCGAAGTGGACGTTCTTCAAGAGCTGAAGAAAAATACTTCTTCGGGAGGTGGTGGTAGGCATGAACTTGAAATAAATGAGATAGAAGAGAAATTAGCCGAAAAAGCAGATAAAGAACATAAACACAATATCTCCGATAATCCGAGTCATAATAACTCAAAGCTACATTAAATAGTAAAGCAATAAAAACCATGTTCATTATATAACTTCAGACGAACAGATTATAACGGACTACCATGGATATTTAGCACGAAACTGAAGAAGTGAAGACGGAAGACCCAATGAAAGAAGATATAAAATACATTTCGTGCTAAAGGTTATGACATAAGCTGTACTGTACAGTTATGACACGGGTAAAGCACCAGAAGCATTTAGTTATTCCGGTGAAATTTATGCCTCTACTTTCTCTGTTAAAGGTTGTATTAGTTGAACCAAGATTTACTTTGAGAGTTAAGTCAAAATAACGTTTGAAGATGCTATTAAAAGTAAAGCGACAAAGTTGAACTCGAAGCAATGAACAAAGTTTTGGAAATCTCATAAACACAACATCTCCGATATAAATGAACTTCAAGCTACATTAGACAGTAAAGCCGACAAGAACCATACACATAAATTCTTCACTACTGTTAGAGCAGACGAACATTAATATTGAACTATACCCTTGGTTAAAGTGCACCTTTAGAGAATCCCAGTACAAAGCGTAAAAAGATACTACTTTAAACTCCTTAAATAGTAAATGTATGAACATTTGAAGGTCATGCCAGAAAACTTTGAAAGCCACATGAACTACCAACAATGTTAGATAAGAAAGCAGACAAAACTTATGTGGATGCAGAACTAACAAAGAAATTTTCGAAACCAGCATACAAATGACATTTACAACAGAAATTATAAAATGGTGAACCAGCAACTCCATTTTGAATTTGTTAGAGGTCTTCAACCGATACTTTTGATTTTTTTGGGATTAATTCTATTGAACTAACATTACATTATTAAAAGTGAAACAAATGCAAATTTCATCCGGGAGAATACATTCCAAAATGGTTTAATGACACATAAGTTCTTTAGTATGTGTATAGAGTTATAGAGCATATATATGATTTAATATATCCTATAGGAGCTGTTTATACGTCTATGAATCCAATAAATCCAAACACTTTATTGGTGGTAGATGGGTATGAAAGTTGACAGTTTTCCATTCTACACTAATTGACGCATCAATGAAGATGGGAGGTTCAAAGAAAATAGGTTATTGAAAAACCTTTCCTTCACATATGCATAGGTTCAGTGGGAGAACATCTGTGGAAGGAAACCATTCACATTCAATAACAAAAAGAGGTTATACAAATCTTGCAGGCGGGTTTGGATTAGACAGGGAATGCATAGATATGATATTTCACTGACCAGTAGATTCAAGCACAGGTATTTCTGTGGAACTGCAGGAAATCATACACATGTTGTAGCTGGTAATTACAGACCCAGCAAGGTAATGGAAAAAGATATATGCCTCCTTAATAACAATGCACGCTTGGGATACGAGTTGGTTAAAATCTTTATTTTTTACATTAAATGAGCTTTGAAAGAAGTATTCGAACAACATCCGGGAGGTCATTTAAGAAGTTCAAAGTGAAGCTGGCAAAGAGGTGGGGATTTTACTAACAGAGCGTGAAGTGAAAAAGGTTCATTGACAAAAATGTTGTTACATTCAAACAAAAAATAAACCTTACGACTACTTTTTACCAAATTTACTCCAACGCTTTCCTGACGCATACCAATTGACACTCTCATTCAAAGCAAAAAAGGAGGACATAAACCATTCCTCATCTTCATAAATGTTAACACTCGATAAAGCATATGCCAATATCCAATGAAAAATAAAGGAACTCGTGAAAGTTTTAAGAGTTTTGCAGACGTTCGTGCAGGAACATAACCCAAGTAACTTAACATACAGACCAAGGACAGTGCATACCTCAGCAATGAAAATCACAGATTTTCTCATTAGCATAACATAACTCACTACACTACTGAAGACCATAACCAATAACATACTCGGCATCATGAAACCGCTTCATAAAGGACTCTCAGAGATTTAAACAAGAGCGAGACTTTACCGAGAAACAATGAACATTTTCATCGAAGTATATTAATTCCTCAACAACATTCTACAAACAGGACATACACCAAATTCAATGAACAACAACAAGGAAGAAAAGTATATACAAAAGAAACGAAGCCAAACACAAAAAATATCAGAAATTCAACACAATTTACCCTCATTTCCTGGTTACAAAAGTTACGTCGTGTAGTTTTGACGACAAACCGTTGACAAAGAAACGTTAAGGTTAAGTAGAAACTATTATATCATAGACTCTAGCAATGTAATGGATAATCTTATAAAAGCTGCTTGACGACTCCATAGCTTTTACCCTCGTCAGAAATTAGTTGAAAGAGTAATGGCAAACTTGCTGAAACCATTGACGAAGCCAAAGCTGAGGAGTGGTTATTGAAAATACTTGGTTATAACATAAACGATTGACACTTATAAAGTAAGATTATTGAGGAGGTGTTTGAAGATGTTATACCCATCTAGAACTTGGAGAGTCAAAGCCAACTTCATTTTGGGACATTAGAGTGGGAGTACTGGAACAGACAAAAATTAAGCCAGGAAGAATAAGGAAAATTCTTCTAAACTTTTTCATAGATCGTAAATCAGACCATGAATGAAGAACAGGTCATGATATCATTAATTAGCCATTTATTTTTGTATACAATTTTACAACCAAAACCGGTAATGTTAAGGTAGAAGGTTAGATCTAACTCATTTCTAACCTCATTCTAAACCTCCTTTGAATTTTGTATAAAAAAGCAACCCGCCGTTTTCCGCGGGTTGGTATATTCTTCACAAAATGCTTGTTTTGAGGTCGAGCCATTTTTGGCTCCACCGTATTTTTAAACCAAACTCGTTCATTTTGTGCTGAAATAAAATAAAGGTAGTCCCACCAAAAAATATTTTTTTATTTTTATTGTAAGAACATGTTAGCAACAACAGCACCAAACTCGTTAGTCATGAATCCAACATCTATGTTAGTAGAGATGAAAAGCTTCATTCCTTCTTCATATACTTTCGAAACAGAAATCCAGAAGATAAAGCAAGAACTTCTCCAAGGAGATCTAAACTGTAGTGCGAAAGATGAAACAAATGACAGTTATTCTTTATGAAATGCAGGATATTATTGCACCATCTACCTAAAACTTCCTGAAATCCAACAACAAAGCTTACTATTCCAGAATTCGATGAATAGAAGTTCAAAGCGCAACTGACTTTCAGTAGAAATAAAGAAGTTCATACGAAAAGGAAACTATGAGTTTTCTTTTGGATTTCATTGCAAAACAATAGGTTATGGACAAAGATTGCAAGACATTGGTATATAGGAATTTTCTGACATTATATTAAAATTCTGAAGGAATTTAAGACCTACCGGACAACTTTGTTTCGTTAGCTGCAAATGTGTATGGCAGATTCAAGAAGATAAAGATAGAATAGTAAGATATGGAATAACAGATTAAAAACCAACTTGGCTTCAGATTTAAAAAAAACCATTGACGCCTTGGTTGTTTTAGCAGTAACGCGTTTCAAGAAATATTAACGGCAAAGTTGAACCACAATGTTCTAAATGTTTAAAGCCAGCAATGAGGAAAATAATACTCCGTCAAAGAGATAGAACACGTATGAAGGAAACGGGACCTATCGCATGACTTAAAGACAGAAATGTCAAACAATGAGTTTGAAACAGTTGGAAAGATAGGAACAATGACACCAAAGTGGTTTTAGAATAGGTTGATTTAAACGTAGAATACCAAAGAAATACAACAAAAATATTCTTTGTCAGACATTTTATCTCCATCTGGAAAGAAAAAGCAAAGGACTGGGTTAGAATTGCTTCTACTTTCCGCAGAAAATTTTGACAAGAAATCCTTTGAGCTTATGATATCGTAAGATTCTTATGGAACTAAGCATATCTTATAGACAAAAGTCTCTTATACCATAGTGTTTGTTTATGGATTGACCAGTTGTTGGATATAACTTCATAACATATGCGTTTATTCGACTCAGAAACTTGCAGTGAAGGCTTACTTTTTACATCGTTCAGAAACCGGAATGACTTCAAACACAAAAATTATTATAAGAAGGTAAGACATTATAATATAAACTCTAAGATATGACAGATACAGGTCAATAGGTCCAGAGTTGTGTTAGTTAAACGATAATGAGAGCTGCTGAAAACAAGAACTACTTCGAAAAGTTTGAGAAAATGTATGGTGCTCCCATAAAAGTAAAGAAACGTTTGAAGTAGATTGAGATAGATAACCTATAAAATATTTGACGAAGGTTCTTGAAAAATACATGTAAAAATAACGTTTACCATTGTTAAAACGCTTATTAAAATAAACTGGGTAGAAAAGAGGTAGATGACAGGTTAGATCTGAGATCTATCTAACCCTTAAAATATTATTTTTTGAATTCTAGCATCACAATTTCATTGAAGTTTCTCTTAAGGATTAGAAAAAAAGTTATAAGTTAGTTTTATTTTTGATTTATTTTTAGTCCTGTATATATATGTGAAACAGTAATGTCAAACAACCGTTCTGAGAACACAACAACAGTTATAGGTTCCATGAAGCTAATAAATGAAGAATATGAGTGGTCAGTTTAACAAACAACTCCGTCTCACTCGTTCGGATCAAAGACGATATGTAACAAATGCAAAGTATTTTAATGCTCTTCGTTCTACAAGCAAATTATCATTGGTTTTGAAAACAACAGACAAAGAACTTTATAAAGCAATCCTTCCTCATATATTTTCTTCCTCGGAAAACGAGGGACAGAGATTCCATCGAAAATCGCAAGAAATGGCTCCTTGTTTTGAAAAGGAGATTTATGTTCATACGACTTTTATAAATCGCCGTAGCAATGTGGGCTTTCACCTCGTTATGCTTGTTATATTTTCATGATCGTTAGATGAATTCATAGACAACGCAACGGTGGGGAGAAGGGATTTGGGGGAGAAGAAACTTTCAAGCAAAAGATGAAGTCATTGAATCCAAAGACAAAAAGCATTAACAGAAAAGTAATCACCCGTTCGGTACCAAAAAGGAAAGAAAAGAGTTAATAAGTTTTAATGATGATAGTATACTGGAAGAGTTGAGAAAGAAAGAGATAGAAGATATGGTTATGTTGCATTTAGTCAAGAAGAAACAACAAAAAGCTTTTAGTGACCTTGCGGTACATGATTTACAAGATCTGACAGAAACTAGTTCTCTCGTGAAAACTTACCGATTTCAATGACACCGAATTGACAAATAAAGGAAATTTGTCAAAAATACTCCTTCCTCAAAACACACTATGGAATCATCAAAGGGTTGCACCAATAACTTGTTACATTACAAAGAAGACTTACATTACTGAAGGAAAAAAATAACAGAACATATTTCGGACAACGTTCAAAGAAGGAAGAATAAAAAAATCTAAGCTAATTTTTATTTGTTTTATAATAATATTTATCTCATATGAAAGAACATGAATTATAGAATATTCGAACTCATGACATAAGAAGAGAACGAAACAACTTGTAAAAGGTATTATGCAAAATTTCTGAGACATACAAAAGATTTAAACAATCATCTAAATGCTTCTAAAGATTATGCAAAATTTCTGAAAGGTATAATATAAAGCTTATGAAAAAGCGTATTGAAAAAGTTTTATACATTGGGGAATTGTTGTGTAAAATATCGATATGAAGGATAACCCAAAAATATTATTTTTGCTTTAAATAGCTTCAGGTCTATTTTCTTCAACCATTCACTTTTCTTCGTCAATGTCAATAGAAGGCTCTTCAACCTTTGGTAAGAATTTCTGTATAACATCTTGTTCGTTATTGTTCTTCAAGAGATGAAGGATAATATTTCACATTATTGTTTTCACCCTTTATATTCTTTTCTGTTCGGGAAAGATTTAAAAGCAATACTGAGAAGTTCAACTTAGAGTTCTTTATAAACAGTTTATAGTGTGTTATCTTTGACATTGACGAAGAAACTCTTTTGTTCAAAACTACTGCTAACTCTTGTGAAGTATAAACGTTTGCGGTCAATGACAATAGCTAATGGTCTGGACATACTGACCAAACTTAGATTCTTTCACAAATCTTCTTGTTAAAGATAACATTGACGTTTTTGAAGCATTAATTGAACTCATTCTTGATGACAGTAGCAGAGAGCCATTGTATGAAAAGAACTTGCAATCTCATGTTGTTTCATTAAAATAAAAAGTTCGAAATATTTTAAAACTAGCCTTAAAAAATCTAATCTTAATTTTTTCAAAAAATATTTTTATTTCCTACTAAAGATGTATCGGAAGTTGTCTAAGTTAGAACACTCGGAAATAAAACAACTTCTTACAGAAGCTAACATAGATGTTGCAAAGCATTACGCAACAAACAAAAGGCACTCGCTGACTTCATTAAAGACTTATAATGGTGCAATAAGTTATGATAGAATTCATAAGTTTCAATAAAGCCGCAACGCGGCGAGGACGAAGTCCATGCAATATGCATTTCCTTTAAATGACATTGCTATTGACTTATATCATAGACGTTCAGTACCTCATGGAAGTAAGAAGAGAAATGTTTGACATAACAAATGCGAACGTTGGCTGAAACAAGAAGAGCTGACCACATGAAGTAAGAAGAGAAATGTTTGACATAACAAATGCAAACGTTGGTGAAACACGAAAGAGAGATGACACACTGAAACAACAGAGAAGAGAGATGTTAAAGTGCTATAGAACAAGTTCGCAAAGCTAACGATGTCATTCGTTCCATTGACGACAACACCAAAAGAAGGTGAGAGATGGTTAAAGAAAGATGAAGAGAAATAGAAGAGAAATGTGAAGTCAGGCAATAGACTCATTACTTTACACGAAGCTTTAGATAACCAAACAGAGACTACTTACACAAACATTTTGGTAAGGTTTTCATGAGACTCTTAGAGAAGATTAAAATAAACTCCCAAACAAAGATTGGATGGTATGTTATAAACTTGGTGGAAAGTATGAATGTTCTACTGTTAAACTCAATAATATTGGAACCATTACACATCAGCTCTTGAAGGAGAACTTTAATCAGAGATAGAAGCAAATGCTGCAGGTATGTTGAAATGCACTATGACTTCTTCTTGACAAACATAAAGAATCTTACCGAAATAAAGATGATGATGTTAACAGAATATAAGGCTTAACGATGTCAGATGTTAAAGAAAGGCAAACCAAAAAAGAGACCATATAGAGATGAAAGCACACTGACAAATGACAAAGCCATTTTGGAAGCTCTTAAGCAAACAGGAAACCCAGCACTTATAGAAAGCTTTTGGAAAGATAATGGTGAAAAGAAGTTTTATAAGAAGAGAAGCGGGCAGTTCTGGAAGTATCTTTGCACATTACCTATAAATCTTGAACGCTACCAAATCTTCAATGAACTGAACAAAAGAACTGCAACACTTATGACAGAAGATAACTGCTTCGTTTATGCTTGCATTCAGGCTGGAGTAAATGAAGAAACTATTGACCACATGAGAGAAGTCATTCGTGTTAGAGACTTTCCTCAAAGTAAAGTACAAGAAATTTCTGACGCAACAGGTATAGCATTTAATGTTACCATTGGTTACTTCAATGACTCAAGACATAATGAAATAAAGAGATATATACCAAAAGAATGTGAAACTGTCGAACTATTGACTTACTTCTTGTTGAAGACCACTACATGCTAAATGAAAGATTCCAATGACAACATATTTCATTCGCAACTATATAGAAATCTTGAAGAGTGTGGTGGAATGAACATTGAAAACAGATGAAATATATACAAAGAGAGAGATAAATATGTAGTTCGCATGGATAGAACTACACCGCTATGGGATGTTATGAAAACATTGTGGGAGTGCAAATATTTTGAACCTATTTCTTATGGAGAACTTTTCACATATACGACTGACTTATATAAACAGAACCTTGCACCATTTAAAGATTTGACATATGCTCCAAAGTATTGTGTACAACTGAAGAAGAAAGCAGAGTCAAAAGAAGTAAATAAAGCTAAATGTAAGTTCATACCTGAGCACGTTTTCTTTGCTGACTTTGAGTGTAGTACGGATGGCTTTCATAAAGCTTTTAACATCTGTTATGACAGTGAAGATGGTTCAGTGAGTGAAAGCATTTGGGGTCAAAACTGTGCAACAGAATTTTTGGAGCGACTTCCTGACAAGAGTTTAATATATTTCCATAACCTCAGTTATGATATAAACTTCATCTTAAGACACATGACAGAAGTGAAAGGAACTCCCATCATTAAAGGTTCACGAACAATGCAAATAACTGGTTTATATAAAGGACGGGCAATTATTATAAAAGACTCTTACAGTGTTATAAATAAGAAGCTTAAACTATTTCCTGCTATGTTTAACTTACAAACAGGACCGAAAGAAGTATTTCCATATAACTACTACAGCAGTGTTTTGTTAGCAAATGACAACAGAACTGGTGTCATTTCTGAAGCATGTAAGTTTATCCATGATGCAGATACATTTATGAAGAACATAGATTCCATCAAAGGTTGCAGAATAGATGAAACCACTTCGACTTAGAAAAATATAGCACGTTTTACTGCAAACAAGATGTAAGAATTTTAAGAGAAGGTTTTGTAAAGTTCCGCAATGACTTATTGAAAGAGTTTGATTTAAACGTTTATGACTACGTTAGTATTTGTTCTATTGCTAACAAATTGTTTGAGAACAGAGTATACTTCCCGAATGGAAATCTTTATGACCTCTCAAATAAACCAAGAGAATTTATTTCGAGATGCATTCAAGGTGGAAGATGTATGTTGTCAGATAACATGAAACAAAAGACGAAAAGAAACTCATTGCTGACTTCGACGCTGTTTCATTATATCCTTCAGCTATAGCAAGACTTTATACTTTAGAAGGTATTCCAAAAGTATTGAAGGAAGAAATGTTAAGCACAGAGTATCTCATGAGACATTTATTCGATGACGACCAAAAGGAACCCATTGGTGAAAAGTTTATGTCTGGCTTCTTTGTTCTCATTAAGATAACAGAGATTGGTATACCCAGACACTTTCATTTAATAGTTTGCGACCCTGAACTAAATCCAGAACTTAACGTTCCAAGAAGTTCAAACACTTGCTGTCTCATGTATGTTGACCATATAACATTACAAGACCTCATAAAATATCAAGGTGTCAAATGTGAAGTGTTGCAAGGATACTATTACGATGGAAACAGAGATATGAGAATAAGAGATGAAGTAAAGAAGTTGTTTGAGTTAAGGTTAAAGTATAAGAAAGAAGAAAACCCCTTACAAGAAATTATAAAACTCATTCTGAACAGCATTTATGGCAAAACTATTCTATCTCCTATTGAGTCAAAAATAACCATAGTAGATGACAAAGATGCTATAAGATATGCTATAAGAAATTACAACCATATAGTGAAGTTCGAAGGTTTGGATGGTTCAGATAAAACTATTTTCAAGCTAACGAAAAGCATTTGCAGACACTTTAACTTCTGTCCACTTGGTGTTAATATTCTGTCTATGTCAAAACGTATTATGAATGAAGTATTCTGTACTGCAGAGGACATGGGACTTCAAATCTTTTACCAGGACTGTGATAGCATGCATATTTTCAATGAAGACATCCCAAAGCTTGCAGCAGAGTTTAAGAAGAGATACGGTAGAGAACTTATAGGAAAGAACCTTGGTCAGTTCCATAGCGACTTTGCAGAAATAACACCTGGAAAACAAAGTTTAGCTTATAAAAGTATTTTCTGTGGAAAGAAGACCTACATAGACTTACTCACTAACGATTTAAATGAAGTTGCATTTCACTGCAGAATGAAAGGCGTGAAGCAAGATGTTATTGCTTTAACCGCTAATGAAATGTTTCCTGAAGCTATACAATGCTATTACAATGAAGATAAGAACATTCACATACCTGTTGGAACATATGACAAAGACTCTGAGTTCAGTTTAATGAAACTTTACAAAGCACTTTATGACGGTCAAGAGATTGGATTTGACTTATGTAAGTCATGTCAACCTTGCTTTGCTGAAAAGTTTAACTTCTCAATAACGACTAAAACAAGCTTTATTCGTAAGTTGAAGTTCTGAGGTCATTTATTTTTGTCAGCAATGAGGTCATGAATGAGGTCATGAATGAGGTCATTTATTTTTGCAGAATGAGGTCATTCGTGATAAAAATAAAGCTAGCGTAGATTTTACAATACTGCGATGGTAGAGTTTAAGAGTTGTGCTTCAATGTAGAGACAGTCCTTGGAGGCAAGAACACTGGACATTTATGGTCATGAGTGGAGTAATGTCTATCCAAAACTCACGATTGAAGCCAGTTAATTTATAGTATTTAGGGTTAGGAAGTGGTGAAGTTCTTGTATGACCAATGAACTCATTTTCAACGCCTTTGGCTATATTAGAGTAAAGTATTGCTTGCTTTCTATCCCAAATGCCAGGTGTTACAATCTTTGAAAATTCATTTTTCCTCGGAAGCATTGCATCATAATTGAAAACATTCTTAAAATCATCACTTGGTTCGGAGATTTGAAATCTTATACGTAATGGATTTTCTTTCTTTTTAGCGACTTCATTGAATGGTGAGAATACAATGAATTGACAGTCATGAGTTCCATCTTCATTTTCATTAAATTCATAATGAAAGTCTATAAGTTGTGGCTGACTACCTTCTTCTTTCAGTTGTGCAAGAAACTCACGTAAAGGCTGTAAAGTTTGTACTTCAATGTTGAACTTTTTCTCGAACATCTCATTAAATGAAATCATACATTGTTGCAATGTTGTATCGTCTTTAAAGTATTTGTATATGTGAATGTTTTGGGCGCTTAAAGACTGTTCGTCATTTTCTATCTCGACTTGAAGTATAAAGTCAACCTTTCTGAAAGCACGTGTTATATACATAGATGTTATGCCAATGTACTTCTCTTCATTTATGTTCACAATCCAGTCTGTTGGAAACTTAAACGTTACTCTGTTCCCCTTTATTTTGACGTCAGGGTTTTCACTACTGAACGCAACAGTTAAAGGTATTTGTCTATACATTTAATTCGGATAAAAATAAACCATTTACTCTTTCTTTGCTTCAGCTTCTTTAGCTTTTGCTTCTTCTCTAGCTTTTTTCGCCAGCAAACGTGGGTTCTTCTGTCTTCCAGCAGCTAATGCAGCAGTTGTTTTTCACTAAGTTTTCTCTTTGGTCTCTCTGGCTTTTGTTCTTGTTTTTGTTCCTTCAGTTCGGATAAAATTTGCTCACGAATTTCTTTCTTCAATGCTTCAACATCTATGACCCCTTGGGTCTTGTCCGTAGGATTGTCTGAGTCATTTGACTGCAGATAAAAAACTAAATTAAAACTTTAACCGATGTAAAATGAGCTTGTCAAAATCAGAGCGAGAGTCTATTATATTAAATGACGCAAGAGGAATACAACATCCTTTCTATTATGTAAGTCAGAGTAAAGATGGTAAAATATACGTAAGAAAAAGAAAGGTACCATTAGCGAATGCAGAGAGCGACAACATTAAGGTGCATGGCAAGGGTGAAGTCCACGAAGCCCATATAAAACCTTCTGTTCAAACTGAACAAAGAACAAGAAGAAAAGAAGCCAGATGTACTTTCAATAACGAACCAAGAGCTTATTGCAAAGTTCGTGAATTTCATTGAAAACAAACCGAGTCAAAGAACCCTGACCCCAGTGAAAGAAGTTGAGACAAAAGAGAAATGTACAGTTCATTGAAAATGTCAAGAAACAACTTCCACCACGAATACCAAGAAGAAGAGTGAGAATAATGAAGTAAATAGATATTTTTATCTGAAGTAAATACATGCAGAACGAACAGTTAAACGAATTTACTCCAGCAGAGCATATTCATCAGATTCGCTCATATTTCGATATCATAGACAATGCAGTTCAAATTGGTGACACTAATAGAAAATATTCTGACGCAAAGATTCCATCACAACCTGGAACTGCTAAAGATAACACATGGGTAACATTCAATCTCTCACCCTCCTGGTGAAAATATGTTGGACCTTACAATACATTCATTACGTATAAAATGGAAGGTCAATTTATTGTAGATAAAGAAATTGGTTCAGGTTCCAATAAAACAAACCCACCAGGATTTTGGATTGGTTTCGATGACGCTTTCTATGCAGTTGCTGGATATCAAATCCTTGCAAATGGTCGTATCGTATATTCTCAAGACAACGCAAGAGAAGAAGCATATATAACTTCAAAACTCACAAACTACCGAACAAATAAAGAAAGTAGATGTTTTCTCAAAGACTCGACATGAAGATGTATGGAGTCATTCGGGAACATGCAGAACAGGACAAATTGTTAGCGGTCCAATTACAGCAGGAAAATCATTTGATTTTAAGCTTCGTTTAAGAATTCCTGTTAGAAGATTCCTTCCATTAGAAGCTATTCGATTTATTCCAGCTTTTGCAGGAAACATTCAGCTTAAAGTAAAGTTCAGTAGCGACGCCTTACAATGCACATCTATATCTGTAAATGATATCATTGCTTTCAATCCAACTCTTAAAGTTGCATTTGCTTCAGATTCAAATCCACCGACAAATAAATTTGTTCCATGGAATGAACCATTCACTATGATAACGAAGGCAGTAGAAGCTAGTGGAACAGTTACTATTACAACTGTAACCCAGCAACTATTTCGAACAAAGATGGATTTTAATGAATGTTTCATTCATCCAAAGTCATTCTCTTTAGACCCTAACATTTATACAGAACTTGTAGAACATTATACAAACGAGGCTTTATGTTTTCCTGTTAAAGTTATGGATTGGATTCCTATGGACGGTTCATTCTCAAAGAATACAGATAGTTCAAGTGCAACATTTACAGCAGCTTATACGCCTATTAATGTTAAAAGTATTTGGGCACTATTTAGAAAGAAAGACAACTATTATGTTAATTTTGAGAACCCTAAGTTTAAATATCTTCAGCTTTCCATGGGAGCTTATGGAAATATGCCTGCAGAACCTGAAAAATCATATGGACCTGTATTTTATGAAATGGTTGCGAACGCTTGCAATACAAACAATGATATGATAGGATTTAATGAAGATGTTATGAGGTCATTGGTGGATGATGGTAGTGTGGAACATAAATGGGATAGCTATGACAACACACATTTCTTATGTGGTTTTCCAACAGAAGTGGACTTTTGCTTCCACAAGGTCAAACATCTACTGCTGCCAATAACATACAAATTGTCTGTTAAAGGACCTATTGAACTAGCAACTGAAAACGTACCAAAGCCACTTATTGGATTTATGAGGGATTGTTGCTCTTGCCATTCAGGTGCGTGCTAATGGCATCCCATAATAAGATTAGATGACTATAACTTAGCCACGGACGACAGTGAGGAATAAAGGATGAACGTTTATTTTTAAAGCTTATAAATGGAGTTTCTTCCATCAAGCTCTCGTGAACCTTCACCATCTGTGAACAAACTTTACCAACACGATTATGGAGCACCTATTGAATATTTCTTACGAGCTGCACAATGGCAAAGAGCAGTCTCACCAAAGGTTAGGTGTTCCACCAGCTCCTGTCAAAAATAGCATTTGGTCAAGTCCTTATATAAAATATGGTCTCCCACTAACTGGTTGCTAGCTACAGCAGGAGCAGTAATGATGTTGAAAAGAAATAAAGCAAATGTTATAAATAATACTGAAATAGCTGAAGTAAAAAACTCCAACACCTTCGCCAAAACCACGCCTTCACAAGCAAAACCTTCAATAACTCCTGAACCTATGGAAGTACAAACTCCTGTTCAAAAGTCAACTCCTAAACCGACTCCAACATTTAAACCAGAACTCTACTCCTCAAATAAATCGTAAAACTCCTGCGTTTTCCTTACTGAAAAAAAACGTTATTTTTATTTAATATTAAAATTTTTATTTGATTGAAATGACGACTAAAGTCACTGAAGCAATGAAACAAAAGTTTTTGGTAGAATACATTAAATCAGGAACTATTCCGGAAGGTTTTTACATTCATACTATGAAGGATGGTAGAGTTCAGTTTAGAAAGATAAAGCAACCATTAGATAGAGAAGGTATATTAAGGAAGATTAAACTTCATGAGGACAACATTGCTGAACTTAAGAAGAAGTTAGAAGAGTTGGAGAAAGCAGACGACAGTGAGTTATAAAGCAATGAATTCAACAGGTTAGAAAAGAGGTTAGATATCGGGTTAGATCTAACCTTCTACCCTAAATTTATTTTTGTGCTATGTTTTCATACGTGTGCGGGTGGTGATATCATTAATTTTTTATTTTATTTTTAAATAATTTTTTATTTTATTTGGATGTAAATGACAGAACAAAAGCAACTCATACAAATCAAAACATATAACAAACATACATTTAAACATTTATTCTTCCTTCCTGAGCATAACATGTTCTTTCAAATACATCGAGACCAGTTGACTTTTCATTGACTGTGTATAAAGATAGAAATAGTTATATCATTAAACCATACGATGACGAAGGTAAGTTATGTAAATTGTACGTTAAGAAGTTAGAGAAAGTTTATGGCTTCAAGTATGACTACAATAGGGTTAACACTGATGATGAAGATATTGAGGAAAATTTATGAGAACATTAGTGAAGTCGTTAGTGAGAACGATAGTGAGAACGTTTATTTTTACATTAGTGAGTTCGTTAGTGAAGTCATTAGTGAGGTGAAGTGGTTGGCGGCTTTGTAAATATTTAAGGTTAAGTTAATGTTGTCGTTTGTGTTGTAAAATATACGTTAATGTTAAGTTAGTGTTGTCGTTTGTGTTGTAAAAATATATGTTAATGGTTTTGTAAATATTTAAGGTTAAGTGGTGTACGGAGGCGCGCAGTGCCACAGTACACGACTTAACCATACTAACTGAAGATGCTCTTTTGAAGATTCGTTCGATGAAACCTGCTGGGGCTCCTCAGATTGGTATAACGACAGCTTCCATCGAGCAGATTTTGGCAGCAGGTCAGTAAGTTGTTCTTGAACTGACTTCTCTCCGTCAAATATTGACAGTACGCCAGTTTTGATATAATATTGTATTATAAACTTACCTTTAGAAATATCGGTCAGTTTTGTTGTTATATTTTTGTCAACGTCAAGAACTTTCACCATCTCGGTTATACCAACTTTCTTTGCTTTATGAAAATATTTTGGTTCAGCAAAGACTGCTATTCTATAACATTTTCCATTGTTTGTGTAAAGAACTACTCTGTCAATGAACTTGTATTGTTTGTGTGTGTAAACTTTGTTTTGCTTCAATTCGAAGAGATACTCAAATACGTCCATCTTTTTATTCTAAGTAAAATGTCATTTCCGAAAAATAGAAGCGTAAGTGTTTCAAAAGGTTTAATGGCGATGGCAGATGTGAAGTTAAATTCACCAACTCAAACAAACAGTCAAAGTGTTGTTGTCAATGTCAAAGAAAGAGATGTTGAAGTGGGGAAACCATACGAAGACGAAGATGGTATAACAATAGTTCCTGTAAAAGAACAACCAACATATCCTGAAGTTAGCAGAGACTTAAGTTCTGTTGCAGATATTCGAAACGACTACCAACAACTTAAAGACAAACTTAAAACTCAGGAGAAGATTTGTCAGGCTTTGGGTATAATGTTAAACTTGGTTGAGCACAACCCTGTAAAAGTGAACTCATATGTCATCGCACCTCATGAAATTTTGAAAGAACTATTGAAACTTTTGACAGAGGCAGACGATATAAACATCAAAGAAATAGAACCCGACATTGCTTGCTGTGGTGTTTCATATAATGTCATTGACAAGATATACGTTATGAAAGGAGGTGAAACGTTGAACTTAAAATATAGTTTCCCAGACGTCATAAAAATATTTGACGACCACAACATTTCATTAAAGTTTGTTTGCTAAGTAAAAATGTCAAAACTTCTTGAAAGATGTTTGAAGAAAAACAATATAGACTTTATTTCATGTAAAGGACTTTACACACTTTTGAACGATATGAAAGACCCTGTTTTGTTTGTTCGTGTAGACAAAGGAAAGTTCTATGTCTTTACAAAATATTTGAACTTCTTAGACAGAGAACTTCAAGAAACGCCATGTGAAAGTTTAGATGAAGTTCTTCTCCACTTTCAGAAAAACTTTTAAATATATGTAAATGGCAGAAGACATAGTGGTTTATACTATTACGACTAAAAACCCCGAGTCATATAATTCTATAACAACAAACTTACAAAGTCCTCAAGGACGATATTGTAAACTGACCTTAAACACGATGACGACTAAAGCCTGTTTTGCTCTTTTGACACCAGAAGATTTTATTGTTGTGAATGGTAAAAAATACTCCTTTGAAGATACTTACTCAGATATACCACCAACAGGTTTTGTTGACTTATTTAATACTTTAAGGACGGATGTAACATGTGCTGCAACTAGAGCAGGTTTCATTATGTTTGGATGTCCGACTGAGTTTAGTATAAAAAATATATATAATACAAAACTTATATCTGGTTTTTACTACCAACAGTTTCCTATAACAGGAAAAGGTGTCATACAAGGAATGTCTGTTCCATTGACTTTAAGCACACCTATTTTATATATTGTTTCAAACTTAGGTTCAAAGTGCTATTCGAATGTCGACAGAAACTACTATGACCAAAAGATACTCATGCGTATAAACAACACATTCTCTGCTGGTTTGCCTATTGTTCATTCGAATGCAGAGTTTTCAGCTTTAGTGAACTCAAACACTTTAGCAAACATAAACTTAACCTTAGTTGACGCAAACTTTGTTCCTGTAAAACTTTTATGTCCTATGTATTTGTCAATGACGGCAGAAAGTTTCGAATTGGAAGATGCAACTGGTGAAAGTATTGTACTACAAGAACAACTTCAACAACAAATAGCTCAAGAACAACAAATGCAACAAATGGAACAAATGCAACAACAAAGTCAAGAACAACAAATAGCTCAAGAATAAAAAAAATATTTTTTTTTATTTTTATAAAAAAATGTACAGAATAGACGTTTCAGATTTTTATGACTTCCAAGCGTTCAGAAATATGTGTCCATTTCGAGACTATAACAAAGCAGTCGAGAATTTGAAACGTTTAGTCATTTATGTCGACTCTGCCCCAGAATGTTATGTCATGAAAGAATGGGATGTTGTCTTTAACAAACCTAAAGCGACAATAGTTTCAGAACAAGAATGTAAACAGAAACTTAAGAAAATAAAAGTCGTACAAGTTGGTATGAAGATGTTAGATGCTTGGGATATCTTATTGTCAAAGTTAGAAGATTTTTCAGTTCGTGGTATAAAGTTCTATACACCTTCTCCAAACTTCTATTCTATCTTCACTGGATATAAATACGAACAAGTAGAATGGAAAGAAAATGTTATAGAAGCTTGGTTAGACCATGTCAAAGAAATTATATGCAATGGAAACGAAAGAGTCTATGAGTATATCTTATGTTGGTTTGCAAACATCTTACAACATCCAAGTGCTAAAAATGAAACTGCTCTCATTGTAATTGGAAAACAAGGAACAGGTAAGAACACTTTCTTTACAGATATCTTATGCAAACTGTTAGAGGGCTATTCGAACCCGAATATGACAAACTTAGAAAACATCTGCGGTAAATTTAACTCTTCAATAGAGAATATGAAACTTATAGTATGTAACGAACTTCAAAGTATAGATACAACAAAGGTTTTAAACTCAGATGCTTTGAAGAGTCTTATAACAGACAAAGTTGGAGTTGTTGAAAGAAAGTATAGAGACCAAAGAGTTTGTGAAAATGTTGCAAACTTCGTCATGGTTTCAAACAACGCCGTTCCGATGAAGTTAGAAAGTTCTGACAGAAGATATGTAGTTGTCAGAACGTCAGAAGCTCATATGCAAGATACAGAATATTTTGACGACTTAGCAGAAACTTTGACACCTAACTTTTACAACCACTTGTTCTCATATTTTATGACATTAGATATTTCAAAGTTCAATCCAAGACAAATTCCACATACCGAAGAGAGACAAACATTGTTAGAAGCAAACAAGAGTGTATATGAACTGTTCATAGATGAAACTGACTTTGAGTGTTTAGATGAAAGGTCATTGTACGATTCGTATAAACAATATTGTCAAGAGTATGGTTATATGACAGCGTCTAAACGAACATTCTTGGCAAATGTCAAAAGTCTTTTAGATGTTCAGAATGGTGTATATACAAAGAAAATTTTTCTGAGTAAATTTTAAAAAAAATATTTTTTTTATCCGATAGAAAAGATGACAAAATTCATCTCAGTCAACAAGTACATGTCAGGACTTAAAGAAGAACTAGACCCATTCACATATTTGAATGTTTACTTCTACCATTTTGAAAAGTCTTCATTTGACAAAGTTTGGAACATCGAACCAGTTAAGTTTGCTATTGTGACTAAAAATGGTGCGAAATTTGAAGACTTAGACATAGAAGGTTTGTTAACAGTCAAAGAAAGTTTTGACAGAAGGTTCTCAAACCTTAAAGAAGGCAAAGCATACAAACTTGTTATACCTTATGAACCAAAGAAAGCAGACGACTATGAATATTATGAGTCTAAGATAGTTGAAGTTCAAGGTAAATTGGGTAAAAAGATTTTAGAGTCTAAGCCAGTGTTTGCTCCTAAAGAGGAAGAGAACATTGACATTGACCCAGAAATGTTCTAAAAATAAAATTTTATTTTTACATGTCAAATTTCTTTTTCTCTGGCTCTGGTTCTTTCTTCTCTTCTTCTACTTTCTTTTCTTTCTTTTCTCTCTTCTTCTTCTGGTGGAGTTATGTCAAACTTCTCAGAACCATATTTTTGTAAAAGTGCTTTGTCCTTTAATAGCTCTTCTATTCTGTCTTCTATTTCATTTTCAAGAACAGCGCATGTGTCTTCTTTGCATTCTAAGAAGTTTTGTTGGACTTCATCTCTCCAAGAGGCGTCATCTCTGTCAACAAGTCTGTCATTGACAAATTTTAAGACTTCTCTGCTTAAGGTTTTATGGTTCTTGTCATATTCCCAGAAACAGAACTTTAGAACAAATTCACCTTTCTTGTTTACACTATGTAAGATTTTATGGTCGACAGATGTTTTGCTGTCGAAAAGCTTGTCTCGAATATAGATAGCGAAATCGCTAGACATTTCCTAAAAGATAAAAATTTTAATTTTTCTAAAAATATGTTAGAAAAAAAGTTTGCTGACATTGACAAGAAATTTGAGAATGTTTTAAACAAGAACAAGAGGAAGTTGGAAAATGCTCAGATAAAACCCATACATGACAAGTTCTTATTTGCTCAGAATGGTATAACAGGTCTAATCGCACCACCTGGGTCGGGTAAGACTTTCACTTATCTTAAAATGGCTGCACAACAACAAGAACTAGATGAGAAGAACCCATTCTATGAGTTAGTAGTCATTTGTAGTACTTCTGGTCAATTTGACCAAACCGTAAATTCGTTCAAAGATATTATAAAAAAGTCTAAGTTAGTATGTATAAAAGATACTGAGTTGTTAGATTGGATAAAGAAGTACCAAAGAAGAGTTTTGAAGTACAATGCTATAAATGAGTATGTCAATTCTAAGTTTAAAGACCCAAATGAGGAAATGCAGAGAATATTAGAGAAGAAACACTTCAGAAACAAACAGAAAGAGATTGAGTACATTTCGAAGAAATTGCAATCTTACGATTGGAAGACTTACCCTCACAGATGTCTTCTTATCTTAGATGACTTTGCTTCTCATCCTTTGTTAAAGAACAGAGAACAAGACATGTGTCGAATTCTCAAGAAGCTCAGACACTTTAACATCTCTGTTGTCATTTGTGTACAGACAGCCAAGAGTTTAAGTAAGGATGTAAAGAGAATACTTACTGACATTGTACTCTTCCCCGGATTGTCCGAAGACGATTTCATGGAACTTATGAAAGAGTCCATGGCAGGTAAGTTTGACAGACATGAACTATGGGAGAAGTACAAAGTCATACAAGACCCTCATACTTCTTTCAGAATTCATATCTACGCGAACAAAGTTCAAATTGTAAAAAGTCAAGCTTGAAAAATATATGGTTCATTTACTCTTCCTCTTTGAAGTTGTCAAAATACTCTGTTATCTTTTCCTTCAGTAGCGGTAAGTCTTCTTTGAAGGTAAGTATTGTACAACCTTTCATATCATAGTGTGTTTGAGGTAACGTATCTTGAACTATCTGTTTAACATCTTCATTCGGTGTCATTGAAATCGGTAAGTTTTCGCGATAGAACCAATTTCTGTCAGATTTGTAAATCTTAGCAAGGTCGTAAAAGCTTTTGTTGTTTCTTCTGACTAAATGCAACATAACCATATCTCTGTCTTCTTCATTTTCCATCTCTTCAGTGTAAATCATATACTTATAGTTCTTTTCCTTTCCTTTTGGTACCGAACGTGGTATTCTTTTCTGTATGTTTTTGTCTTTTGCTTCAATGACTTCATCTTTTGCTTGAAGTTTGTTCTCTAGCTCTTCACGTTCTTGTCTATGAATTTCATCTAACATCATGAAAATATAACAAGCGTAACGAGGTGAAGCCCACATTGCTACAGCATTTACAAGAAGTCTATGTACATACCAACCTCTCAAACCAGGAGCCAAATTCTTGCGATTTTCGTACGGAATCTCTACCCTCGGTTTTCCGAGGGTAGCAAACATATGAGGAAATTCTTCTAAAAGTTCTTTTGTCTGTTGGTTTTCAAACCAATGAAATGCTTGCTTTGTAGAACGAAGAGCATTCAAAATACTTTGCATTTGGTACATGTCATCTTTGACCGAACGAATGAGACGTAACTGTTTGTTATACTGAACCCACTCGTATTCTTCATTTATATCTTCATGAACGATAGCAGTTGTTGTGTTCTCTGTTGTTGACATTTCTGTCTTTACATACAAAATAAAAAATAAAATAAAAATAAAATTAGCGTTATTTTCTATCTTGTATAAAAGACCAAAAATAAACGCTTTACATGTATTTTTCAGCAACTTCGTCAAATAATTTTATAGCTTTGTCGATCTCATCTACTTCAAACGTTTCTTTACCTCTCGTGGGAGCACCATACATTTTCTCAAACTTTTCAAGCAGTTCTGTTTCAGCAGCTCTCATATCGTTAACAAACGCAACCTTAACTCTATTGACTGTAGAGTCATATCTTTTAGTTATATTATATGTTCTTCCTATCTTATATCTCTTTGTATTGAAGTCCTTCGGTTTCTGAACGATGTAAAGTAAGCCTTCACAGCAACGTTCCGTATCGAATGAACCATATGTTATGAAATTATATCCAACAACTGGGTCAATCCAGAACAAAACTAGTGGTATAAGACTTTTGTCGATGAGATATGCTGTAGTTCCATAGAATCTTACCGATATCATAAGCTCAGGATTTCTTGTCAAAATTTTCTGAGTAGAAGCATTTCTAACCCAGTCGCTTGCTCTCTTTCCAGATGGAGATATAATGTCTGACAAAGAATATTTTTTGTATTTCTTTGAGTATCTTACGTTTAAATCACCAATTCTAACCACTTTGGTGTCATTGTCTATCTTTTTGACTGTTTCAAACTCAGTGTTTGTCATTTCCTGTTCTTACATACAAAATAAAAAAAATATTTTAAAAAAACTAGCGTTAATTTTATTTTTTCTATCTTGTATAAAAGATATGATTTCATAGAGTTTTTTTACGATTTTCATGAGTTTTAGGCAACCCCTGTAAAAGTCGGGGTAGCATTTTTTCACGATTTTCATGAGTTTTTTCACGATTTTCATGAGTTTTAGGCGAGTAAGATTTTTTACTTACTCGCAATTTTTCACGATTTTCATGTGTTTTTTTTACGAAGTGCAAAAGTTCTCTTCGTCAAAAAATAACAGTTATATAATGAAAAAGTGTCATTTTTTTCATGTCAGAAGACTCGAAGGTGCAACACTTCCAAAATACCGACGAACTCAGAAGAGCAGCATGGCAGTATGTTCTTGACAACTTCTTTGAGTTCTCCAGGTACACCTTGGAAAATGCTGAAGAACTCCGACACAGAGAATTTGGAGAAATTGCACTCCAATACTACCTTGACAAACAAAGGGTAAAATAAGACTAAAAACTTAACGTTTAAAAAGTGAATTTTTATGAGCTCCGAGTCACCCGAGAAAACTTGGTCAGATGTTAGCAGCTTACTTCCCTGAGGAGGATGGAAGCGTTACATACGTAAGGTTCAAAAACAACGAACCTGGAATTGCGTACAAAATTCGCAATTACATGACCATGGAAGAGTACGAAAGGTTCCTACAAGAAACCAGCTCTAAACAACTCAGAAAAGAAAGAATAAAAAGTTTAACTCGTAATTGTTTATTTTTTTACTTGTATGGGCAAGCTGCAAGAATGAAGTCGACTATCTCAGTCTTTGTCTTGACGAGCTGGACGGCTCTTGCGAGTACGTCTGTTTTGCGGTCTCCAGCTGGTGTTTGACCTTCGTAATTGCGCATGTTCTTGAGAGCTCCAACTGTAAATGGCTGTAAGATGAAGAGTCTCTCAGACTGCTTGAGGTAGTCTTCACGGTCACGAACCGAATCTGTGGTACGAGTCGAATTGGTCGACTTTAGGGAAGAGACTGAAAGCCTGTCATCTTCCATAGGGGCTGTGGCATACTCTTTGCGTAAACGGTTCAGACCTTCCTCGAACTCTTGGTCTCTCTTGGATTGAGATTGGAATTGGAATTGGGGTGGAGGGTTTGACATGAACATCCAAGGGTTAGGGCAGTAAGGCATAGGCTGAGGAGGGTAGTTCGGGAAGCCTTGTGGTGGGTAGTAACATTGAGGTGGAAATTGGTAGTAATTTGGTGGAGGTACTTGCTGGAACTGAGGTTGCTGAGGTGCAGGGGCTGGTGCTTTAGGTTCCTCTGGCTTGGGAATGGACTCGGTTGGTGGTACGTCGGACATTGTCTTGAAACAATAAAAGACTTGTCTTGAAAAAGTAAAAGACTTGTCTTGAAAAAGTAAAAGACTTGTCTTGAAAAAGTAAAAGACTTGTCTTGAAAAAGTAAAAGACTTGTCTTGAAAAAGTAAAAGACTTGTCTTGAAAAAGTAAAAGACTTGTCTTGAAAAAGTAAAAGACTTGTCTTGAAAAAGTAAAAGACTTGTCTTGAAAAAGTGAAAGACTTGTCTTGAAAAAGTACGGGTATCGTCTTCAATCAAGACCACTGTTCTCAAATTTGAGAACTTTACACCAAAAAATTTCTTGAAAAATAACGGGTCTTGTCTTGAAAAAGTAAAAGACTTGTCTTGAAAAAGTAAAAGACTTGTCTTGAAAAAGTAAAAGACTTGTCTTGAAAAAGTAAAAGACTTGTCTTGAAAAAGTAAAAGACTTGTCTTGAAAAAGTAAAAGACTTGTCTTGAAACAATAAAAGACTTGTCTTGAAAAAGTAAAAGACTTGTCTTGAAACAATGACCGACATAGACCCAGCAGATGAGGCAATCTACCTTATAGAGATAAATGAGCTAGTTAGGAACTACCTGAGCCATCTGAAGTCAAACAGGACCATTGCAGGCTGGGTGTCTGGAAGAGGTGCGCTTAAAATTGAAATTGACACCGGAATTGTCCTGCAAATACCAGAAAACACTCCTGTAGACGACATAAAAGAGATGAAGAAAGAAACCCTCTTGAAGTTCTTTGCAAAGCGTCCGTGGATACAACTTCCAAACAGAGAGAACCCAACTGTACGAATTGCCCAAATTCTCAGAGGACTCTTACACTTCTCGGGTCAGGCGTTCTTCATAAACACAGAAGGCGACATCGTACCTTTACAGTAAACATCTATATGGCACGCTTTGAGTAAAAACATTTTTTTCATTTTTGAATGAAGCAAGTTAAATTCGTCCCACACCAAACTCAATGGACCGATGAAGAGTTTCAAGCTATAGTTGAAGGTGTTGAGAACGACATAGACGGCGAACTTGAAGGAGCTCAAATCACAATTGCAACCAAAATTGCAGAAGTCAAGGAACAGATAGCTCCACTTAAAGCTACCAAAGCTACTCTTGACCTCATGGATAGTTACCGTTTAGATGTCAAGAGTGGAATAAGACAATTAAAATTAAAACTTCTAAACTACGAAGCTATACTCCAAAAGTTAGCAGAAATGAGAAGACTTTACCAGAGCTACTTACATGTAAGGGACTTACCTTCAAGCAATCCGACCAAAGATGAATTTGTTGACATTGTCCCAATTTTGTCCGAAAGTCAGCTCAGATGTTTCGAACTGCTCCCAACATATCCAGAATATGAACGTTTGCCTGAACTCTTCCGCAATCTCAAAAAACGTTTTTTGGTTCTCATGTTCGAAACTTTTATCGGAAGAGACAACAAACGTTCAGAAGAAGAACAAGATATTATTTTAAACTTGTTGTATGACTTAACCGTCATAACAAGCTTTTTGAAGTAAAACCGTCATTCTCAAACCACTTCATTTTTTCGATGTCCGAACAAGCACCGAAGCCAAACTCAATGGCAGATGTCCTTTCAAGGTTGCCAGACAAGCGCCCAGTTCAAATTCAAATTGCCCAATTGAACGCTCATCTGACAACCACCATTAAGACTATCCAATGTAGTCTTATGGAAGAGATAACCAATCTCAAAGTCGAAGTCCTCACGAACCAAGCTTCCAATAAGAAAGTCCTGAACGATTTTGCGGAAACCTTGCGCCAATACAACATAGAGAACCAAAACCTTGCCAGACTCATCTACCGTTTCTTCGAAGAGATAGACGCCATCTGGAAGGTACTCGGAAAGGACAGAACATGCAACACCGTACTTCGTGAGTACCAAATTGAAGAAGGAATTTTCGAGGAAGAAGAGAAACACGAAGAAGAAGAGGAAGAAGAAGAGAAACACGAAGAAAAGGAAGTTTGGGCAACCCTTGTTGCCGATGACAGTTATGAAATTTCCCAACCCTACCCATACAAAATCCGCAACAGGGAGACCGGCAAGGTTCTTACCCCAGTCCTCAACAACTTGGGACACTTGAGCCTTACCCTTCGGAATTACGGTACAATTTCCATGGGAAGGCTTGTCGGTATGCAATGGGTTCCAAATCCAAACAAGAAGACGAAGGTCAGACACATTGACGGTGACAAGCTCAACAACCGTAAGGAGAACCTCGAGTGGTTCTAAGAGTAAAAAAATTTTATTTTAGGGGGAAACCCCGAGTAAATTTAAGTTTTTAGTTGCGTAAGTAGCTTAAATTAAGGGTAATTTGCAAAATTAGTTCCCGACCTTTGAATTGGACTCTTTCGTCATCCCAGTTGCGTAGGAGGTCGTCCCAGAGGAGTTGGTAGAATTGCCAATCCAAGGACGATTTGTCCTCCCAGGCATTGAGGATGTACTGCTCGTAGAGTCTCATGACCTCTGCCTTGCACCAGACACCCTCTCCCTTGGAACGTAAGGCTTCTTCGAAGTGCTCGAATGCGATTGGCTGCGGGACCATCTGAAATGACACTTTTTGTCCGTTTGGTCAATGTTCGTGTCTCGTGTCATAGTCGACGAAAATACAAACAAACAGGTTATATATGAGTTTGAGACCAAGAATGGTGTAACTCGACCTGTCCGATTCAAATTCGAATAAAAATTTTTTATTTCATGCAATGTTTAACTATTTCACCATCTTCTTTAACACCCCAGTACTTCCTTTTCGATATTACATGAACTTCGGTGAAAATTTTGTCCAATTTGAATTGACCCATCTTTTCACCGACTAAACCCATTTCAATGAGTTTGTTATAGCCTTCTTCGTTCGTCATGAGTGCATCGATGTTCTCATAGTATACCTTCACTTTGGATTTAACCTCGGAGAAGAATTTGTTGTAGTTGTCAAGGACTGCCTTTGCGAACTGAGGATAAGACCAATGTTCGACAATAGGTTTTACTGTGGTTACTAAGCCACATTGACCTTGAGTGAACTCGTATTTCAAAACAAAAGGGGAGAACCTTTCAACAAAGTTGTCGACCTTCTCATAGTGTTTACTCTTCATCTTTTGAGGTTTCTTAATGGAATACCCCCATGTCGAATTCATAAGCAATTTGAGTGTCATTGCAAGTTTGGGGTTTGAAGCTTTCCTAATATCATACATTTGTTGTATGACTTTTCCAACTGTATAGTTCTTTCCCGGGAACTCACCGTCTTCGTTTGGAATTCCAGTCGGGATATATTGGACGAACCTCATGTACGCAGCGTTAAGGTCGACATAGTATATTTTTTCATATGAGTCGAACTTATCGCATCCAATCGGCCCAGTTCGTGGAAATTCAAGTGAGTCTCTTATCTTCTGAGAAACCTCGCCTGTTATCTCATAAACATCGTCAAAGCAACCTGTTTCATATAAAATTTTCTGACCTAACTCAGAAGCTCTCCAATACAATTTGACGTCGATTGGATGTCTCAATGGAAGTTTGTTTATAGCATCTTGAAGTTCTTGCAACCTCATTGGAAGTTCTTCTGGTTCAGGTTGGTATCCGAACAATCCAACTCCTTTTGGAGCTGTGTACTTCTTCTGTGCTAGAACTTTGTCTGGAACAATTTTTGGTCTTACCAACAATGAAAAGTTTGTTTCGTCTTTTGGTACAAAAGTTTCTGTCAGCTTGTCATCTGGAATTGGTTCCAACAAACCTTTCTCGAAAAGAATGTTAACAGCTCTGACAATGTTGCACTTGCCTTTTCCGAACAATGGGTTTGTAAGACTTTCGTTCAACATGAAGTGGTTGTGGACGATTACAATCTTCAACCATGGTAAGTCTTTGTCAACAACATAGTCATCATGTGAAGAACCTTTCTCAGTCGGAATGTTGACTCGGATATTGACATTTGCCAACGGTGCAATTTTTGACAATTGACCTCTGAGAATGTACCTTGTTTTCACACATGACTCAAGATACTTCATTTTCTCATCTGTAACAAGACCAGAGTTCCTGAGACATGTAAGAATACAAGGTTCATTGACAATTGTTTCAATTGAATTGTAAATTCCATACCTTGTTAAGTCAATGTCAGACTTATTTCTGAACGGGAAGTATCCAGCATGTTGTCTGACTGCTTGAGGGTTGGGTTGATACCATTCGAACTTCACGCTTGCAATTCCTTCAATTGCATTCAAAATGTCTGAGTCGGAGTCAACCATTTGTTCTCTCTTTGTAGTCTTGAAAGCGTCAAGAAGCATTGCAGCTGTTGTGACATTGCCATGTGCATAGTAAATATGACCATCTAAATCTGTTACGGTTAGTCTGAGATTGTATCCTTTCTTATTTCCGTCTTGAATTGCAGCAAGTACACCCATGAAGCCTTCTTTGTTCTTTCCTTCGTCAAAGTTTACTGTAAAGGTTCGACCAGAAGTAATTTTACTTCTAACTTCACGGTACTTTTCATATGCATATCTTGTTCTTTCCATGGGAGCATGTGCGTCTTCACCTTTTCCTTTTTTCCTTCTCAAAGGATGCAATTGTTCGTCATGTTTCCAATAGAATCTGGCAAAGCCGTCGTGTCCTTCAACTTGAGGCTCAGTAACATCGAAAGGCATGTCCATAAGACGTTCTTCTTCTAACCTCTCTAATCTGTTTGGATAATTTGCGCGTGCTGTTTCTAAGTCCATTTCGTAGCGAAGACCAGATAGTTTGTCATAGACTTTTATGGGTCTTCCCTTCCTATATTTAAACTTCTTTGAAACTCTCCAGCCATATCTTTCTAACTCTGCTTTTATTCTAGCAGACCTTCTATCCATTCTATACGGGGGCATTTTTATAAAAATAAAAAAATGTTTTTTTCTTTACTTTACGTAACCACCCGCTGCCAAAAGTCTTTGACGCCAACCCATACCAGCTAATGAAGGTTGACTTGGTTTAGTATTGAAACTAACCTTTGGTTTTGGTTTATCTTCAGTTTTTGGTTTTTCTTCTTCTATTGGTTTTTCGTCACTTTTCGGTTCATCTGACTTTACCTCACTTGCAGGAACAGTTGTGTCGTCAACATCTTCATAAATATCATATGCCATCTGTTTTTGTTTTCCTTTCAACTTTTTGTGTTTGTTGTAAAGTTTAGAATATTTCGACTCTAAGTCAATGAGATGTTCTATAATGAACTGTTGGTCAGTGAAGTAAACTTTTCCATCTGTTGTCTCGAAAGCTCCTTCAGACTTCAATATTTTATTTGTGAGAGTCTGTTTCTTTTTTGAGATACTTGCCGTTCCATTTTTATGAAAAGTGACTTTGTAGTTAGGGTTTGTATTTCCAGACCTGGCACTTTCTATTATTGAATTTTTCTCTTCATCTGTAAGTTCTTTGACAGGTTTTGACAATGGTTCTGAACTTTTTGTTTGTGGTGTCAAATCTACCGTTTCAACTTCTTCGGTCATTTCATCTCAGTAAAAAATTTTAGTTTGGTTTGTTTTCAACTGGTTGTTTAGGTTTTTTAAGTCGGTCTAAAACTTCTTGAGGTATAGGAAGAACTTGACAAACACGTGGTTGTGTAACTGCTGGAAGCCGACAAAGCCATCTTGAGCCCATTTGTCTCAATGCTGTATTGTTCATTTCATCTCAGTAAAAAATTTTACATTCCCCACGTTTGAGGCGGTTGAGGTTGGTTGTTGTTTACCCACTGTTGTGCATGGTTATATCCTCTGTTAAAGAATCTTTCACCTTGGTCCATGTAGTGCCCTGCTTGGTTATAGTAGTCATTTGCTTTGTTATAGTAGTTTCCTGCTTGTCTTCCTACATTGTCCATCCATCCTTGAACTTTTCCTCTTGTTTCAGGATTTGGAATAAGATTTGCTGCATCTCGTGCTACCTCCCAACCTTTCTGTACGGTTTGTATAATAGGTTGTGCTTTCTCTTTCAGTATACCTAATGTACTCAAAATCTTCCTTCCAATTCCAAATGCACCTCTGGCTAGTGTTCCCACTGCGGGTAAAAATCTAGATGCGACTCCTGCTAATGCGCCAAATAACCCATTTCTTATGGGTTAAAAATGACGAATTCAAACAAGGACCCGTATGTTTCTAAAGCAACAAAGAAAGCACTCATGGTAAAAATCTTTAGTTCAACACCAAATGCTTGGTTTATGGATATCTTGGAAAACATTCCGAGGTATAGAGAAGATGGACCACCATACTGGCTAATATTTGTCGGTCAAACACAAGATACTGTGAAGCCATACCATTATGGTCCAAAAATATTTTAGATGTGAAAACTGCTTTGACAATATTCGTTGACAAATACCATCCAACAAAACTGACATCTGACTGTGAAAGTTCTTTCAAATCAGACGATATTAAAAACTATCTGCGTTCAAAAAATGTAAACCAATATTTCATTGTCGACCAAAACCATTCTGCTCTTGGTGTCATTGACAGTTGTATAAAAATCTTAAGAGACTTAAATCAACCACAAGGTGGTGAGGTAGATGAAATGTCATATGACGACAAATATAGACATTTCTCCATGACAAAGATGAGACAAGTTTTAAATATTTACAATAGCCGTAAACAAAAAGGTTTGGGAAACCACTCCCCCGAAGAAATGAAAAACAACCCTGACTTAGAGAAAGACTATATATTTAATAGTTTAGTCAAAAGAGACAAACAAGAAAGAATGCCAGGCTTCAAACTTAAGAAAGGTGACAAAGTAAAAATAGAAATACCTAAACGCGACCCATATGAAAATACTATTGACTATGACAACAATGGGAACTCGACAGGTACTCACATTCGTGTTCGTAAAAATAGAAGAAAGTATACAAGAGAATATTATGAAGTTTTAGGCAAACATGGCAAAATGTACAGACTGCAAGCAGAAGATAAAACTACTATTGTCAGACCTCGTTTCAAACTTGTCAAAGTTCAAGGTGGTATACTTTCAAAGACAGTTCCTAACAAATATAAGACAACTCCTGACGAATATGCTAAAGAAGTTGAAAATGACGACTAAGCATTTCTATACCATGCGTAAACTGTCATGTAAGGTGGCATGTAGTCTTTACTCTGTCCCGTTGTTTGCGTATAGCCTGAAACGCGATGTGTATGGCTTCCTCCTACCTCAGTGTTACTCCAGTAACAATTTATAGCAAACTTAACGTCCTCTTTAACATCATATCCTTTACCTTTTGTCATTCCTGACCAATCCAAAATCTATGACTATGCAAACCTGCTTCAGATGTAGTTAAACTTACGTAGTGACTGTGCGCAGGTAAATTTGCACCTGAAATCGTTTTACTTCCACCTGTTTCCTTTGAAGAGTTTGCACAATACAAAAACCTGTCGACTATTTGAGTCCAAGTTCCAAAACCAAGTACTACTTCTGGTTTGGTAGAGTTCATTGACGTGTAAATAGAACCTATAGGATATACTGTTTGAAGTATTTCTGTCTTTAACGTTTGAAGCTCTGTTTTGTCAGCTTTTTTATCATATAAATCTTGAGCAGTGAATTTAACTTTTTTTTCATCCTCCATGACATAGACATTTCTACATTTAATGTCTTTATCCGATGTTAAACCTTCTGGAAAGTTAGGAGGTTTAAAATATAATCCACCCCCACCAGTTTTTTCAATCGTTCCTAAAATACTTTCTATACCAACAGTTGAGAAGAAGTTATGTGTATGTCCAACGTCACTTTTACTGTTTAAGGTTTCTTGTAAGTTTGTAATATTTGCAATGGTATGTGTATGGTTCTTGTCAGCTTTAAGGTCTAAACATCCTGAAACCCACCCTGTATTGGCTTTACCTTCTAAAATCTTCGATGTCCGTTCATGGTACCATTCAACCCTTTTTATAATTTCATTGTCTTTTTCATCCACATATTCCTTATCTGCCTTCTTCACTAACCCACTAGCCAAATATGCTAACTCATCGTCTACATACTCTTTGTCAGCTTTGTTGTCAATATCTGCCTTCAAAAGAAGTTCATCTATAGGTTTCTCGTTTAAAGTTCTTTTTGTTGGATTTATACAAACAGTATGGTTCTTACTGTCTTGAAACAGAAACTCATCTGTCATTGGGTTTATCGTCAGTTTTAAGTTTCCTTCTTTCAATGACTCAGATATCTTAGAATAGTTTGAAAAGTTTGTTGTGTTCTTATTTAGAGCTTGTACAATGAGTTGTCGGTTGTGTTGTATTTCTCTCATAGACGCTGTTTCTTTCGACATTTTTATTCTAGATAAAATATGCTTTCAATAGAAAAAGAAAATTCAAGAGTTGCTACAACTAAACCATTAGATGAACTTTTTACGAATGTCGGTCAAAAGTTTGAGACAGAGACCGTAAAACATGAAGGCTATCGTTTTGACTACCCCTTAAGATGGTTAAGAGACCCATCCGTCACAAAAGCTATTGGCTTTCGTAGAATGAAGTTCATTTCAGAAGCCATACATGGTTTCCCATTTACGGTCGCTTTTGAAGTTCGATACTATAACAAAGAAAAACGTACGTATGAGAAATTTGAACAGGGAAAACTTTTACAAGTGAATTTGCTTGTAAACTTAGAAACAACTCTTCAAGCTTTTCAAGAAAAAATAAACGATATCTATCTCGAATATGCAAACCAGTTTAACATTGACGAAGGAGAGTACCATCTCGATATTGTTTATGACAGGAAAAATGCAACTGTTAAAATCAATAGAATAGAAGACCTTGGAGAAGACGTTTATATTTCTACAAAATATAACAACTTGGCATGGTATAGATTTTTGAGGATGTTAAATCAGCCTGCAGAATATCCAGTACACCCGAACTTTTATGAAGTCGAAAACCCTAATGGAACATATGAAAATGTTTTCGACTCAGATGCTATTATAGTTCATGCTTCATTTTCTGGTGCACAAAACTCTTTTTTATGCTTGGCAAATGACTTTTACGAAAAACCTACAAAGCTATATGAACCACCAAGTGGAAGTATTTCAGACTTTCAAGTATGGTTTACTACAGATGGAAGAAAGAGAATAATTCCATTATACCACGCGTTTTACTTAGAACTTAGTTTCATATACAACTACTATCGAACGGTAAAAATATAATTTTTAATACGGTTGAGGTGTTGGATTTGGTTGCCAACTAGACTGTGGTGCAGGTTCAGGCTGTTGTATAACAGGAGCTTGTTCTTCTGGTTCAGGGTCTTTAGGTATAATACCAACGAACTGACCTACTCTTTTACCAATATTTTTGACTCCGTTCCAAATTCCTCTTCCTACGGTTTTTATTCCATTCCATATACCTCTTCCAACATTTCGAAAGAAGTTTCCTATTCTTCCAAAGAAACCCATCTTACTATATGTAAAAATCTAATGTCCACCTAGTCTCTTACGTTTCCTGTTGAGTTCCATAGCATTTTTTAACTGGAGCTCATACATTCTATTTCTCCTCTGGTAGAAAACATACTCTGGGTCAACTCCTGTGTTCGCGTCATCTGCATAGAGTTGTTTATATCCCACTTCAGGTTTGTATAAAACTCTTTCCATCTCATATTTGCATACCATGGTGGTAAGCCTAACGCAGCGTCATTTGACATGGCAGTTTGCATTTGTACATCTGTTGGCACTTGACCATAGTTTGCCATTGCAGTTTGTATTCTAACTTCATTTGGAATATTCTCTGGGTTTGGTTGTCCAGGTTGCTGTGCATTCGCTAAGTTCTGTGCGTCCATTTAATATTAGATAAAAATATCTCTTACGAGTACATATACTGAACATTTGCTGGCATTGGTTCATCTTCATATTCTCTATATCTTTCTGCCACGTCAAATAAGTAAATGACACAATGGAAAAAACCTAAAACAAGTAGTCCTATTTCAAACCACATTTACTTACCAATAAAATTTCTTTGTTATGACACTTTCTCCGGTTTATAGGACCTCTCTCATATTCTATCTTGTCATATCTAAACTCATAGTCATGTATGTCCTCTAACCATCTCATGACACTTTCCAAACCACTTTTATCGGATGTAAAGTAAAAGCATGGATGGTTATGTAAAACGTCTAAAGTTTCTAAAGAGTCTCTCAAAGTCCAGTCTACTTGGTATTGAAAATCATATGTGTTAAAGAACGGTGGGTCTACTATAAAGAAAACATTTTCCTTGTCTTTATATTTTTCATACAACTCTGTCCAACGACATCTCACAAACTCTATACCCTCAGTATATTTTTCTATGTTCTCTTTGAAAACCTTTGTATAGTTAAGATATAAAACGTTTGACATAAGTGTTTCAATGTCATGAACTCTTATAGAACCACTATACAATAGTCTAGAAGATATACTATCCCAGTCTATATACTCTGCTTTTTTCAAAACCTCTCTGACAGTATTTTTCTTATCTAATGGTATACGTTCCATCTTACCTATAGGTATCTTTTCTTTTAACTCTTTCAATATATTGTTTGTGTCTGGTATATGTTTGAGACGGTTCATATAGTTGTCGAAGTCATTGCATATAATCTTTGAGTCAGGAAATATTGTATGGCACAAATGAGATATATAGAAACTTCCACCGAACAAATCTACAAATGTTAGACCATTCGGTAGTTTCTTAAGTTCTCTCAATAGAATATCTTTACATCTACTCTTATTTCCAAAGAAGGGTAACGGTGGTTTTGTAAAATTCATTTTATATTTAATAAAAATGTTTTTTCCCTGAAAAGTGACAGAAAAGTGACAAAACATCTTCGGGCTAGAAGGGGCGCAGCCCCTGGAAGCCCCAATCCTTTTTTTTTTTTTTTCTTGATGAAAGCAAAAATATTACACATACTTCTAGATGCATGGGATAAAATATGCAATTATTCAATCAATTCGCATGATTTGAAAAAAAAATCTAAATTTGATAAAAATGTAGAAATTTTTTATTTTTAACTTCAGATTCGATTTTTTTGATCCAATTTAAAAAAAAAAAAAGGTATTGGGGGTTCCAGGGCTGCGCCCCTCTACCCCCTTGAAGATGTTTAGTATAACATGCAGTTTATATAAAATGAGGTTTTTTTTGGGTGTGTGGGGGCTTCCAGGCACTTCGTGCCTTCTAGCCCCTAAAATTTTTTGAAAGTCGTTGCTGTTAACTTTTTGGTAGAGGACTCAAAATAGTAGAACTATGTCCGGATAAGTAAGGGTCTATCGTCGCTTCTCAAAGTTACGGGCATTCAAAGAAGTATACTTTGAGAAGCCTTTTCTTCCTTATAGAATGAGATAGGATGGTTATTTTACAAAACCGACAAGACCTTAACCGAGTAGTTTTCATGTTTTGTCACTTTTCTGTCACTTTTCAGGGAAAAAACATTTTTATTAAATATAAAATGAATTTTACAAAACCACCGTTACCCTTCTTTGGAAATAAGAGTAGATGTAAAGATATTCTATTGAGAGAACTTAAGAAACTACCGAATGGTCTAACATTTGTAGATTTGTTCGGTGGAAGTTTCTATATATCTCATTTGTGCCATACAATATTTCCTGACTCAAAGATTATATGCAATGACTTCGACAACTATATGAACCGTCTCAAACATATACCAGACACAAACAAAATATTGAAAGAGTTAAAAGAAAAGATACCTATAGGTAAGATGGAACGTATACCATTAGATAAGAAAAATACTGTCAGAGAGGTTTTGAAAAAAGCAGAGTATATAGACTGGGATAGTATATCTTCTAGACTATTGTATAGTGGTTCTATAAGAGTTCATGACATTGAAACACTTATGTCAAACGTTTTATATCTTAACTATACAAAGGTTTTCAAAGAGAACATAGAAAAATATACTGAGGGTATAGAGTTTGTGAGATGTCGTTGGACAGAGTTGTATGAAAAATATAAAGACAAGGAAAATGTTTTCTTTATAGTAGACCCACCGTTCTTTAACACATATGATTTTCAATACCAAGTAGACTGGACTTTGAGAGACTCTTTAGAAACTTTAGACGTTTTACATAACCATCCATGCTTTTACTTTACATCCGATAAAAGTGGTTTGGAAAGTGTCATGAGATGGTTAGAGGACATACATGACTATGAGTTTAGATATGACAAGATAGAATATGAGAGAGGTCCTATAAACCGGAGAAAGTGTCATAACAAAGAAATTTTATTGGTAAGTAAATGTGGTTTGAAATAGGACTACTTGTTTTAGGTTTTTTCCATTGTGTCATTTACTTATTTGACGTGGCAGAAAGATATAGAGAATATGAAGATGAACCAATGCCAGCAAATGTTCAGTATATGTACTCGTAAGAGATATTTTTATCTAATATTAAATGGACGCACAGAACTTAGCGAATGCACAGCAACCTGGACAACCAAACCCAGAGAATATTCCAAATGAAGTTAGAATACAAACTGCAATGGCAAACTATGGTCAAGTGCCAACAGATGTACAAATGCAAACTGCCATGTCAAATGACGCTGCGTTAGGCTTACCACCATGGTATGCAAATATGAGATGGAAAGAGTTTTATACAAACCCTGAAGTGGGATATAAACAACTCTATGCAGATGACGCGAACACAGGAGTTGACCCAGAGTATGTTTTCTACCAGAGGAGAAATAGAATGTATGAGCTCCAGTTAAAAAATGCTATGGAACTCAACAGGAAACGTAAGAGACTAGGTGGACATTAGATTTTTACATATAGTAAGATGGGTTTCTTTGGAAGAATAGGAAACTTCTTTCGAAATGTTGGAAGAGGTATATGGAATGGAATAAAAACCGTAGGAAGAGGAATTTGGAACGGAGTCAAAAATATTGGTAAAAGAGTAGGTCAGTTCGTTGGTATTATACCTAAAGACCCTGAACCAGAAGAACAAGCTCCTGTTATACAACAGCCTGAACCTGCACCACAGTCTAGTTGGCAACCAAATCCAACACCTCAACCGTATTAAAAATTATATTTTTACCGTTCGATAGTAGTTGTATATGAAACTAAGTTCTAAGTAAAACGCGTGGTATAATGGAATTATTCTCTTTCTTCCATCTGTAGTAAACCATACTTGAAAGTCTGAAATACTTCCACTTGGTGGTTCATATAGCTTTGTAGGTTTTTCGTAAAAGTCATTTGCCAAGCATAAAAAAGAGTTTTGTGCACCAGAAAATGAAGCATGAACTATAATAGCATCTGAGTCGAAAACATTTTCATATGTTCCATTAGGGTTTTCGACTTCATAAAAGTTCGGGTGTACTGGATATTCTGCAGGCTGATTTAACATCCTCAAAAATCTATACCATGCCAAGTTGTTATATTTTGTAGAAATATAAACGTCTTCTCCAAGGTCTTCTATTCTATTGATTTTAACAGTTGCATTTTTCCTGTCATAAACAATATCGAGATGGTACTCTCCTTCGTCAATGTTAAACTGGTTTGCATATTCGAGATAGATATCGTTTATTTTTTCTTGAAAAGCTTGAAGAGTTGTTTCTAAGTTTACAAGCAAATTCACTTGTAAAAGTTTTCCCTGTTCAAATTTCTCATACGTACGTTTTTCTTTGTTATAGTATCGAATTTCAAAAGCGACCGTAAATGGGAAACCATGTATGGCTTCTGAAATGAACTTCATTCTACGAAAGCCAATAGCTTTTGTGACGGATGGGTCTCTTAACCATCTCAATGGGTAGTCAAACCGATAGCCTTCATGCTTTACGGTCTCTGTCTCAAACTTTTGACCGACATTCGTAAAAAGTTCATCTAATGGTTTAGTTGTAGCAACTCTTGAATTTTCTTTTTCTATTGAAAGCATATTTTATCTAGAATAAAAATGTCGAAAGAAACAGCGTCTATGAGAGAAATACAACACAACCGACAACTCATTGTACAAGCTCTAAATAAGAACACAACAAACTTTTCAAACTATTCTAAGATATCTGAGTCATTGAAAGAAGGAAACTTAAAACTGACAATGAACCCAATGACAGATGAGTTTCTGTTTCAAGACAATAGGAACCATACTGTCTGTATAAATCCAACAAAAGGAACTTTAAACGAGAAACCTATAGATGAACTTCTTTTGAAAGCAGATATTGACAACAAAGCTGACAAAGAGTATGTCATTGAAAAAGTTCAAGAAGAACATGACAGAGCAGATGCAACATATGCAACGAAAGAGGATGTTGAAAAGAAAGCTGACAAAACATATGTTAACGATGAGTTAGCATGTGTGGCTAGTGCGTTAGTGAAGAAGGCAGATAAGGAATATGTGGATGAAAAAGGTAATGAAATTAAAGAAAGGGTTGAATGGTACCATGAACGGACATCAAATATTTTAAAAGGTAAAGCTGATACAGGATGGGTTTCGGGATGTTTAGACCTTAAAGCGGATAAAACATATGTTAACGATGAGTTAGAGAAGAAAGCAAATAAGACTCATACACATACAAGTTTTACAACTTTTACAGCAGATGATATTACACTAAACACAACCTTGCCAAGTAAAGCTCCAACAATACCACCGGCAACAAGTCTTGTAGATACTTTGATATCTAATGACAATAGTATTATACATCTAAGACAGGAACTCAATGTGCTTAAACAAATTTTGCCGAATCTTATTTACCCGGTTGGCTCTATTTACACGTCAATGAACTCTACCAGACCAGAAGTAGTACTTGGTTTTGGAACTTGGACTCAAATAGTCGACAGGTTTTTGTATTGTGCAAACTCTTCAAAGGAAACAGGTGGAAGTAAAACGATTTCAGGTGCAAATTTACCTGCGCACAGTCACTACATAGATTTAAGTACAACTAACGCAGGTTGGCATAGTCATAGATATTGGGATTGGTCATCAATGACAAAAGGTAAAGGATATGATGTTAAAAACAACGTTAAGTTTGCTATAGATTGTTACTGGAGTAACACTGAGGGAGGAGGAAACCATATACATCGCGTTTCAGGGTATACGCAAACAACGGGACAAAGTAAAGACTACATGCCACCTTACATGACAGTTTACGCATGGTATAGAAATGCTTAGTCGTCATTTTCAACTTCTTTAGCATATTCGTCAGGAGTTGTCTTATATTTGTTAGGAACTGTCTTTGAAAGTATACCACCTTGAACTTTGACAAGTTTGAAACGAGGTCTGACAATAGTAGTTTTATCTTCTGCTTGCAGTCTGTACATTTTGCCATGTTTGCCTAAAACTTCATAATATTCTCTTGTATACTTTCTTCTATTTTTACGAACACGAATGTGAGTACCTGTCGAGTTCCCATTGTTGTCATAGTCAATAGTATTTTCATATGGGTCGCGTTTAGGTATTTCTATTTTTACTTTGTCACCTTTCTTAAGTTTGAAGTCCGGCATTCTTTCTTGTTCATCCCTTTTGACTAAACTATTAAATATATAGTCTTTCTCTAAGTCAGGGTTGTTTTTCATTTCTTCGGGGGAATGGTTTCCCAAACCTTTTTGTTTACGGCTATTGTAAATATTTAAAACTTGTCTCATCTTTGCCATGGAGAAGTGTCTATATTTGTCGTCATATGACATTTCATTTGCTTCACCACCTTGTGGTTGGTTTAAGTCTCTTAACATTTTTATACAACCGTCAATGACACCAAGAGCAGAATGGTTTTGGTCGACAATGAAATATTGGTTTACATTTTTTGAACGCAGATAGTTTTTTACATCATCTGATTTGAAAGAACTTTCACAGTCAGATGTCAGTTTTGTTGGATGGTATTTGTCAACGAATATTGTCAAAGCAGTTTTCACATCTAAAATATTTTTGGACCATAATGGTATGGCTTCACAGTATCTTGTGTTTTGACCAACAAATATTAGCCAGTATGGTGGTCCATCTTCTCTATACCTCGGAATGTTTTCCAAGATATCCATAAACCAAGCATTTGGTGTTGAACTAAAGATTTTTACCATGAGTGCTTTCTTTGTTGCCTTAGAAACATAGGGGTCCTTGTTTGAATTCGTCATTTTTAACCCATAAGAAATGGGTTTATTTGGCGCATTAGCAGGAGTCGCATCTAGATTTTTACCCGCAGTGGGAACACTAGCCAGAGGTGCATTTGGAATTGGAAGGAAGATTTTGAGTACATTAGGTATACTGAAAGAGAAAGCACAACCTATTATACAAACTGTACAGAAAGGTTGGGAGGTAGCACGAGATGCAGCAAATCTTATTCCAAATCCTGAAACAAGAGGAAAAGTTCAAGGATGGATGGACAATGTAGGAAGACAAGCAGGAAACTACTATAACAAAGCAAATGACTACTATAACCAAGCAGGGCACTACATGGACCAAGGTGAAAGATTCTTTAACAGAGGATATAACCATGCACAACAGTGGGTAAACAACAACCAACCGCAACCGCCTCAAACGTGGGGAATGTAAAATTTTTTACTGAGATGAAATGAACAATACAGCATTGAGACAAATGGGCTCAAGATGGCTTTGTCGGCTTCCAGCAGTTACACAACCACGTGTTTGTCAAGTTCTTCTTATACCTCAGGAAGTTTTAGACCGACTTAAAAAACCTCAACAACCAGTTGAAAACAAACCAAACTAAAATTTTTTACTGAGATGAAATGACCGAAGAAGTTGAAACGGTAGATTTGACACCACAAACAAAAAGTTCAGAACCATTGTCAAAACCTGTCAAAGAACTTACAGATGAAGAGAAAAATTCAATAATAGAAAGTGCCAGGTCTGGAAATACAAACCCTAACTACAAAGTCACTTTTCATAAAAATGGAACGGCTAGTATCTCAAAAAAGAAACAGACTCTCACAAATAAAATATTGAAGTCTGAAGGAGTTTATGAGACAACAGATGGAAAAGTTTACTTCACTGACCAACAGTTCATTATAGAACATCTCATTGACTTAGAGTCGAAATATTCTAAACTTTACAACAAACACAAAAAGTTGAAAGGAAAACAGAAACAAATGGCATATGACATTTATGAAGATGTTGACGACACAACTGTTCCAGCAAGTGAGGTAAAGTCAGAGGAACCGAAAAGTGACGAAAAACCAATAGAAGAAGGGAAGCCAAAAACTGAAGGGGAGCCAAAACCAAAGTTTAGTTTTCAAACTAAACCAAGTCAACCTTCATTAGCTGGTATGGGTTGGCGTCAAAGACTTATGGCAGCAAGTGGTTATGTAAAGTAAAGAAAAAAATATTTTTTTATTTTTATAGAAATGCCCCCATATAGAATGGATAGAAAGTCTGCTAGAATAAAAGCAGAGTTAGAAAGATATGGTTGGAGAGTTTCAAAGAAGTTTAAATATAGGAAGGGAAGACCCATAAAAGTCTATGACAAATTGTCTGGTCTTCGCTATGAAATGGACTTAGAAACAGCACGTGCAAATTATCCAAACAGATTAGAGAGGTTAGAAGAAGAACGTCTTATGGACATGCCTTTCGATGTTACTGAGCCTCAAGTTGAAGGACACGACGGCTTTGCCAGATTCTACTGGAAACATGACGAACAATTGCATCCTTTGAGAAGGAAAAAAGGGAAAGGTGAAGACGCACATGCTCCCATGGAAAGAACAAGATATGCATATGAAAAGTACCGTGAAGTTAGAAGTAAAATTACATCTGGTCGAACCTTTACAGTAAACTTTGAAGAAGGAAAGAACAAAGAAGGCTTCATGGGTGTACTTGCTGCAATTCAAGACGGAAATAAGAAAGGATACAATCTCAGATTGACCGTAACAGATTTGGATGGTCACATTTACTATGCACATGGCAATGTCACAACAGCCGCACAACTTCTTGACGCTTTCAAGACTACAAAGAGAGAACAAATGTTTGACTCCGACTCAGACATTTTGAATGCAATTGAAGGAATTGCAAGCGTGAAGTTCGAATGGTTCCAACCCAACCCTCAAGCAGTCAGACAACATGCTGGTATTTCCCGTTCAGAAAAAGTCTGACATTTAACATGACAAGGTATGGAATTTACAATTCAATTGAAACAATTGTCAATGAACCTTGTATTCTTACATGTCTCAGGAACTCTGGTCTTGTTACAGATGAGAAAATGAAGTATCTTGAGTCATGTGTGAAAACAAGGTACATTCTCAGAGGTCAATTGTCAAAAATTGCACCGTTGGCAAATGTGAATATCCGAGTCAACATTCCGACTGAGAAAGGTTCTTCACATGATGACTATGTTGTTGACAAAGACTTACCATGGTTGAAGATTGTACTTGTCCACAACCACTTCATGTTGAACGAAAGTCTTACAAACCCATTGTTCGGAAAAGGTAAGTGCAACATTGTCAGAGCTGTTAACATTCTTTTCGAGAAAGGTTTGTTGGAACCAATTCCAGATGACAAGCTGACAGAAACTTTTGTACCAAAAGACGAAACAAACTTTTCATTGTTGGTAAGACCAAAAGTTGTTCCAGACAAAGTTATAGCACAAAAGAAGTACACAGTTCCAAAAGGAGTTGGATTGTTCGGATACCAACCTGAACCAGAAGAACTTCCAATGAGGTTGCAAGAACTTCAAGATGCTATAAATAAACTTCCATTGAGACATCCAATTGACGTCAAATTGTATTGGAGAGCATCAGAGTTAGGTCAGAAGGTTTTATATGAAACAGGTTGCTTTGACGATGTTTATGAGATAACAGGCGAGGTTTCTCAAAAGATAAGAGACTCACTTGAATTTCCACGAACTGGACCCATTGGTTGCGACAAGTTCGACTCATATGAAAAAATATACTATGTCGACCTTAACGCTGCGTACATGAGGTTCGTCCAATATATTCCGACTGGAATTCCAAACGAAAAAGGTGAGTTCCCGGGAAGGAACTATACAGTTGGAAAAGTCATACAACAAATGTATGATATTAGGAAAGCTTCAAACCCCAAACTTGCAATGACACTCAAATTGCTTATGAATTCGACATGGGGATATTCTATTAAAAAACCTCAAAAGATGAAGAGTAAACACTATGAGAAGGTCGACAACTTTGTTGAAAGGTTTTCTCCTTTTGTTTTGAAATACGAGTTCACCGAAGGTCAAAATGGCTTAGTAACCACAGTAAAACCTATTGTCGAACATTGGTCATACCCTCAGTTCGCAAAGGCAGTCCTTGACAACTACAACAAATTCTTCTCCGATGTCAAATCCAAAATTGTGGTTTACTATGAGAACATCGATGCGCTCATGACGAACGAAGAAGGCTATAACAAACTCATTGAAATGGGAATGGTCGGTGAAAAGATGGGCTGTTTTAAGCTAGACAAGGTATTTTCCGAAGTTCATGTAATATCGAAAAGGAAATATTGGGCCATACTTGAAGACGGCACAGAAGTAAAACATTGCATGAAATAAAACATTGCATGAAGTAAAAACGTTTTTAAAACCATATATTTTTACATATATAAAATGCTTCAGGTTGAAAAACAAAGAACAAAAGTAGCAGATACAAAACCGTTAGACTATATCTTTACAAATGCCGGTAGGAATATATCAGATGAAGAAATTTCATCCCAAACATACAGGTTTGACTATCCAATTCGTTGGCTTCAAAGTCCTTCAGATGCAAAGGCAATAGGATTTAGAAGAGTTTTGTTTTCAAATAGAACTAACGCGTTTATGTTCGCAGTATATTTTCACGGTCAGTATAAAGGTTCTGATGGTCTAATAGAAAAATTTGACGAAATGAAAATCTTTACAATTCGTTCAGACGAAAGTCTTGAAAAAACTCTAAATGACTTTCAAACTCAAATAAACAAATACTACTGGGAATTTCAAGAAAAATACCACTCTTTACTAAATGGAACATACTATCTGAAGCTAGAATACGACAAGATGAACTCCACAGTTTCATTTCAAAAGATTGAAATTAACCCTCCAAGAGATACAGAGTTTTTATATTGGGGGGTGGACAAACGTTCTTGGGCGCAATTTCTTCGGTTACTAAACCAGAACGAACCATTACCACCAGATGGTCCATTTAAATTTATACTTCCACCAGCAGATTTGACAGTTTATAGAAACGTGTTCGACCCTCAAAATGTCATGTGTCATGCAAGTTTCAGTTCAAGCAACAACAGTTTTCTGTGTATCGGTAAGGACTTCTATGACTTTGCTTCTAAATTCTACGAACCACCTAGTAACAGTTTCTCTGACTTTCAAGTTTGGTTCACAACAAACGGTGTGCAGCATATAATTCCATTGTACTATGACTTTTATCTCGAATTGTCTTTCATATACAACTACGGAAAAGTGCTGAAAAAGTATTGAAAAATATATTTTAGGGTAGATGGTTTTTAGGTGTCACCAGGTCCCTCGGTCCCTCGGTCATTTTAACTTCTCTGAAAAAGTGTGACAACATGACATTTTGACAACAACACAGGAAATAAACTTCATCGTCAATGTTTTGTCATGAATTTCATCGTAAATGTTTTGTCATGAATTTCATCGTAAATGTTTTGTCATGACTTCTTCATCGTACATGTTTTGTCATGACTTCTTCATCGTATTCTTTCACCCGTTGAATTTTGTATAAAAAAGCAACCGCCGGAATTCCGGCGGTTGGTATATTCTTCACAAAATGCTTGTTTTGAGGTCGAGCCACAAACGAATGTCCGACGTCCCACCAAAAAAATATTTTTTATTTTTATTGTAAGAACTGAAATGACAGTCGAAGCAAAAACGTTCACGAACAAATCTAATGGCGAAACATTCACAAAAGGCACTTACAACGGTATTGAAGTCTTACGTAGAGACAAGGATGGTTATATAAATGCAACAAATATGTGTCAGCAGTTTAGGAAAGACTTTAGAAGGTTGTTGGAAAATAAGTCCTGGGAAGAGTATTTTAAGGCATTTTGTGAAGAATATACCAACCCGCGGAATTCCGCGGGTTGCTTTTTATACACAGTTCATGCAGGAATTCCGGATGAAATCAAACAGGTTAGAGGAATGTATGTAGACCCAAGACTTGTAAACTATATAGCAATGTGGGCTTCTCCAAAATATTGTATAGCAGTTGGAAAAATTTTGGACTCCATAGACAAGAAAGTTCATGAGAAATTAGATGAAGAAGAACTTGAAGATACAGTAGAGAATGCAAAACCTTTGTTCGAAGAAGAAGTTAGAAAAAAGTGTTTAAAACAAATAGAACATGAACATGAGATATGTTCTGGTTATAGAGATTCTCCATACGAACTAGACCAATGGGAACAAGAAGATTTAAAGAGAGAATTTAGAGAATATGAACTCGCTAAAGTTTCATTAGAAGCTGCAGAAGAGAGGTTAAAAGTTTGGGGTCGTTTTGTACAAAAATATTGTGAGTAAATGAACCATTTTTTTGTACCATCGTAGAAAACACACAAAACTCTTGAATTTTGTATAAAAAAAGCACCTGCCGGAATTCCGGCGGGTGGTATATTCTTCACAAAATGCTTGTTTTTGAGGTCGAGCCATTTTTGGCTCCACCGTAGAAAACACACAAAACTCATTTTTTTATTGAATTCGGCAAAAATAGATTTTAGGTTAGATGGTTTTTAGGTGTCACTACGTCACCAGGTAATTTAAACTTCTCTGAAAAAGTGTGACAACATGACATTTTGACAACAACACAGGAAATAAACTTCTTCGTAAATGTTTTGTATAAAAAGCACCCGCCGGAATTCCGCGGGTTGGTATATTCTTCACAAAATGCTTGTTTTGTTGAGACTTCTTCATCTAATTTCTCATGAACTTTCTTGTCTATGTTTTGTCAAGACTTCTTCTTCGTATTCTTTCACCCGTTGAACTTTGTATAAAAAAGCAACCGCCGGAATTCCGGCGGTTGGTATATTCTTCACAAAATGCTTGTTTTGAGGTCGAGCCATTTTTGGCTCCACCGTAGAAAACACACAAAACTCTTGAATTCGGCAAAAATATATTTTAGGTGGAACCAGGTCCCTCGGTCCCCAGGTCCCTCGGTCAACTAACATCTTTTTGAAAATGGTGACAACATGACATTTTGACAACAACACAGGAAATAAACTTCTTCGTAAATGTTTTGTATAAAAAGCACCCGCCGGAATTCCGCGGGTTGGTATATTCTTCACGAAATGCTTGTTTTGTTGAGACTTCTTCGTATATGTTTTGTATAAAAAGCAACCGCCGGAATTCCGCGGGTTGGTATATTCTTCACGAAATGCTTGTTTTGTTGAGACTTCTTCGTATATGTTTTGTATAAAAAGCAACCGCCGGAATTCCGCGGGTTGGTATATTCTTCACGAAATGCTTGTTTTGAGGTCGAGCCAAAAGTGGCTCCACCTGTTTTTTTCAACCAAAACTCATTTTTGTCTGATTTACGCTCATTGACGATGAAAGTCTTGACAAAAACATATACGAAGAAGTCTTTTTCCTGTGTTGTTGTCAAAATGTCATGTTGTCACACTTTTTCAGAGAAGTTCATTTGACCGAGGGACCGAGGGACCGAGGGACCTGGTTCCACCTAAAATATATTTTTGCTGAAAAACATGACCAAATTTCATGATATAACTGTATTTTTTTGACGAAGAGAACTTTGACACTTCGTTAAAAAAATCCCTGAAATCGTGAAAAAATGACCAAATTTCATTATATAACTGTATTTTTTTGACGAAGTGAACTTTGACACTTCATAAAAAAATCCCTGAAATCGTGAAAAAATGACCAAATTTCATGATATAACTGTATTTTTTTGACGAAGAGAACTTTTGCACTTCGTCAAAAAAATCCCTGAAATCATATCTTTTATACAAGATAAAAAAACAACGTTAGTTTTTATTTTTTTTATTTTTTTATTTTGTATGTAAGAACAGGAAATGACAAACACTGAGTTTGAAACAGTTAAAAAGATAGACAATGACACCAAAGTGGTTAGAATAGGTGATTTAAACGTAAGATACTCAAAGAAATACAAAAAATATTCTTTGTCAGACATTTTAACACTATCTGGAAAGAAAGCACACGACTGGGTTAGAATTGCTTCTACTCAGAAAATTTTGACAAGAAATCCTGAGCTGATGATATCGGTAAGATTCTATGGAACAAGAGCATATCTCATCGACAAAAGTCTTATACCAGTAGTTTTGTTCTGGATTGACCCAGTTGTTGGATATAATTTCATAACATATGGTTCATTCGATACGGAACGTTGCAGTGAAGGCTTACTTTACATCGTTCAGAAACCGAAGGACTTCAATACAAAGAGATATAAGATAGGAAGAACATTTAATATAACTCAAAGATATGACAGTATAGTCAATAGAGTTAAGGTTGCGTTTGTTAACGATATGAGAGCTGCTGAAACAGAACTACTTGAAAAGTTTGAGAAAATGTATGGTGCTCCCACGAAAGGTAAAGAAACTTTCGAAGTAGATGAGATCGACAAAGCTATAAAAGTATTTGACGAAGTTGCTGAAAAATACATGTAAAGCGTTTATTTTTGGTCTTTTATACAAGATAGAAAATAACGCTAGTTTTTATAAAATATTTTTTTTATTTTGTATGTAAAGACAGATATGTCAACAACAGAGAACACAACAACTGCTATCGTTCATGAAGATATAAATGAAGAATACGAGTGGGTTCAGTTTAACAAACAGTTACGTCTCATTCGTTCGGTCAAAGATGACATGTACCAAATGCAAAGTATTTTGACAGCATGTTTTGCTCCAGATACTAAGCTTCCTAAAGACTGGTTTAGGAACCAAAGCACTATTGAACTATTAAATGAAGCACAGCGAGACATACTTTTTTCTGAAAACAGTGAAGAACAGCGAGTAGGTAAAAAGTCTGGGTCGCCAAAACTCTATGAAAATCGTAAAAATTTGCCAAATGGTTTGAGAGGTTGGTATGTACATAGACTTCTTGTAAATGCTGTTGCAATGTGGGCTTCGCCTCGCTATTCATGGTATGTTTGTAAACTTCTTGACGAACTTCACAGACAAGAACGTGAAGAGATGGAAAAGAAACTTCAAGCAAAAGATGAAGTCATTGAATCCAAAGACAAAAACATACAGAAAAGAATACCACGTTCGGTACCAAAAGGAAAGGAAAAGAACTATAAGTATATGATTTACACTGAAGAGATAGAAAATGAAGAAGACAGAGATATGGTTATGTTGCATTTAGTCAGAAGAAACAACAAAAGCTTTTACGACCTTGCTAAGATTTACAAATCTGACAGAAATTGGTTCTATCGCGAAAACTTACCGATTTCAATGACACCAAATGAAGATGTTAAACAGATAGTTCAAGATACGTTACCTCAAACACACTATGATATGAAAGGTTGTACAATACTTACATTCAAAGAAGACTTACCGCTACTGAAGGAAAAGATAACAGAGTATTTCGATAACTTCAAAGAAGAAGAGTAAATGAACCATTTATTTTTCAAGCTTGACACCAAAGATGGCTCAGGTAGCTCTAGATGGTAAATTGTCTTGTCCGAGTCCTTCTGGCATTCCGAGTCCTTCCTTCCGACAGGAAAAGTTTTTCCTTCCAACAGGAAAAAAATTTCCTTCCAACAGGAAAAGTTTTTCCTTCCAACAGGAAAAAATTTTCCTTCCAACAGGAAAAAATTTTCCTTCCGACAGGAAAAATTTTTCCAGTTGTCCGTCCGTAAACCATTCAAATTTTCGAAAATTGAGAACTTTTTGGCCGACCTTCAGGAAAAATTTTTCTTTCCGACAGGAAAAATTTTTCTTTCCGACAGGAAAAATTTTTCTTTCCGACAGGAAAAGTTTTTCTTTCCGACAGGAAAAGTCCTTCCTTCCGACAGGACACAAACGGATGACTGACATTCCTCTTCCTGAATGTCTTCCAAAGCCAGAAGAACCGACAGCCCCAGCACCACAACAGACTAAGACTCAAACACTTACATTTTTACGCTTGACTTTTTACAATTTGAACTTTGTTTGCGTAGATATGAATTCTGAAAGAAGTATGAGGGTCTTGTATGACTTTGTACTTCTCCCATAGTTCATGTCTGTCAAACTTACCTGCCATGGACTCTTTCATAAGTTCCATGAAATCGTCTTCGGACAATCCGGGGAAAAGTATGATATCAGTAAGTATTCTCTTTACATCCTTACTTAAACTCTTTGCTGTCTGTACACAAATGACAACTGAAATGTTAAAGTGTCTGAGCTTCTTAAGAATTCGACACATGTCTTGTTCTCTATTCTTTAACAAAGGATGAGAAGCAAAGTCATCTAAGATAAGAAGACATCTGTGAGGGTAAGTCTTCCAATCGTAAGATTGCAATTTCTTCGAAATGTATTCTATCTCTTTCTGTTTGTTTCTGAAGTGTTTCTTCTCTAATATTCTCTGCATTTCCTCATTTGGGTCTTTAAACTTCGAATTGACATACTCATTTATAGCATTGTACTTCAAAACTCTTCTTTGGTACTTCTTTATCCAATCTAACAACTCAGAGTCTTTTATACATACTAACTTAGACTTTTTTATAATATCTTTGAACGAATTGACTGTTTGGTCAAATTGACCCGAAGTACTACAAATGACTACTAACTCATAGAATGGGTTCTTCTCATCTAGTTCTTGTTGTTGTGCAGCCATTTTAAGATAAGTGAAAGTCTTACCCGACCCAGGCGGTGCAATTAGACCTGTTATACCATTCTGAGCAAATAAGAACTTGTCATGTATGGGTTTTATCTGAGCATTTTCCAACTTCCTCTTGTTCTTATTTAAAACATTCTCAAATTTCTTGTCAATGTCAGCAAACTTTTTTTCTAACATATTTTTTAGAAAAATTAAAATTTTTATCTTTTAGGAAATGTCTAGCGATTTCGCTATCTATATTCGAGACAAGCTTTTTCGACAGCAAAACATCTGTCGACCATAAAATCTTACATAGTGTAAACAAGAAAGGTGAATGTTCTAAAGTTCTGTTTCTGGAATATGACAAGAACCATAAAACCTTAAGCAGAGAATCTTAAAATTTGTCAATGACAGACTTGTTGACAGAGATGACGCCTCTTGGAGAGATGAAGTCCAACAAAACTTCTTAGAATGCAAAGAAGACACATGCGCTGTTCTTGAAAATGAAATAGAAAACAGAATAGAAGAGCTATTAAAGGACAAAGACCTTTTACAAAAATATGGTTCTGAGAAGTTTGACATAACTCCACCAGAGAAGAAGAAGAAGAGAAAAGAAAGAAAAGAAAGTAGAAGAAGAGAAGAAAGAACCAGAGCCAGAGAAAAAAGAAATTTGACATGTAAAAATAAAATTTTATTTTTTAGAACATTTCTGGGTCAATGTCAATGTTTCTCTTTCCTCTTTAGGAGCAAACACCGGCTTAGACTCTAAAATCTTTTTACCCAATTTACCTTGAACTTCAACTATCTTAGACTCATAATATTCATAGTCGTCTGCTTCTTTGGTTCATAAGAGTATAACAAGTTTGTATGCTTTGCCTTCTTTAAAGGTTGAAAACCTTCTGTCAAAACTTTCTTTGACTGTTAACAAACCTTCTATGTCTAAGTCTTCAAATTTCGCACCATTTTTAGTCACAATAGCAAACTTAACTGGTTCGATGTTTCCAAACTTTGTCAAATGAAGACTTTTCAAAATGGAGAAGTAACATTCAAATATGTGAATGGGTCTAGTTCTTCTTTAAGTCCTGACATGTACTTGTTGACTGAGATGAATTTCGTCATCTTTTCTATCGGATAAAAAAAATATTTTTTTTAAAAATTTACTCAGAAAAATTTTTCTTTGTATATACACCATTCTGACGTCTAAAAGACTTTTGACATTTGCCAAGAATGTTCGTTTAGACGCTGTCATATAACCATACTCTTGACAATACTGTTTATACGAATCGTACAATGACCTTTCATCTAAACACTCAAAGTCAGTTTCATCTATGAACAGTTCATATACACTCTTGTTTGCTTCTAACAATGTTTGTCTCTCTTCGGTATGTGGAATTTGTCTTGGATTGAACTTAGAAATATCTAATGTCATGAAATATGAGAACAAGTGGTTGTAAAAGTCAGATGTCAAAGTTTCTGCTAAGTCGTCAAAATATTCTGTATCTTGCATATGAGCTTCTGACGTTCTGACAACTACATATTCTTCTGTCAGAAACTTTCTAACTTCATCGGAACGGCGTTGTTTGAAACCATGATGAAATTTGCAACATTTTCACAAACTCTTTCTCTCTATACTTTCTTTCAACAACTCCAACTTTGTCTGTTATAAGACTCTTCAAAGCATCCGAGTTCAAAACCTTTGTTGTATCTATACTTTTGAAGTTCGTTACATACTATAAGTTTCATATTCTCTATTGAAGAGTTAAATTTACCGCAGATGTTTTCTAAGTTTGTCATATTCGGGTTCGAATAGCCCTCTAACAGTTTGCACAAAAATATCTGTAAAGAAAGTGTTCTTACCAGTTCCTTGTTTTCCCAATTATGATGAGAGCAGTTTCATTTTTAGCACTTGGATGTTTGAAGATGTTTGCAAACCAACATAAGATATACTCATAGACTCTTTCGTTTCCATTGCATATAATTTCTTTGACATGGTCTAACCAAGCTTCTATAACATTTTCTTTCCATTCTACTTGTTCGTATTTATATCCAGTGAAGATAGAATAGAAGTTTGGAGAAGGTGTATAGAACTTTATACCTCGAACTGAAAAATCTTCTAACTTTGACAATAAGATATCCCAAGCATCTAACATCTTCATGCCAACTTGTACGACTTTTATTTTCTTAAGTTTCTGTTTACATTCTTGTTCTGAAACTATTGTCGCTCTTGGTTTGTTAAAGACAACATCCCATTCTTTCATGACATAACATTCTGGGGCAGAGTCGACATAAATGACTAAACGTTTCAAATTCTCGACTGCTTTGTTATAGTCTCTAAATGGACACATATTTCTGAAGGCTTGGAAGTCATAAAAATCTGAAACGTCTATTCTGTACATTTTTATAAAAATAAAAAAAATATTTTTTATTCTTGACTTTGTTGTTGCATTTGTTCCATTTGTTGCATTTGTTGTTCTTGAGCTATTTGTTGTTGAAGTTGTTCTTGTAGTACAATACTTTCACCAGTTGCATCTTCCAATTCGAAACTTTCTGCCGTCATTGACAAATACATAGGACATAAAAGTTTTACAGGAACAAAGTTTGCGTCAACTAAGGTTAAGTTTATGTTTGCTAAAGTGTTTGAGTTTACTAAAGCTGAAAACTCTGCATTCGAATGAACAATAGGCAAACCAGCAGAGAAAGTGTTGTTTATACGCATGAGTATCTTTTGGTCATAGTAGTTTCTGTCGACATTCGAATAGCACTTTGAACCTAAGTTTGAAACAATATATAAAATAGGTGTACTTAAAGTCAATGGAATAGACATTCCTTGTATGACACCTTTTCCTGTTATAGGAAACTGTTGGTAGTAAAAACCAGATATAAGTTTTGTATTATAGCTCATATCGTTTATACTAAACTCAGTCGGACATCCAAACATAATGAAACCTGCTCTAGTGCAGCACATGTTACATCCGTCCTTAAAGTATTAAATAAGTCAACAAAACCTGTTGGTGGTATATCTGAGTAAGTATCTTCAAAGAAGTATTTTTTACCATTCACAACAATAAAATCTTCTGGTGTCAAAAGAGCAAAACAGGCTTTAGTCGTCATCGTGTTTAAGGTCATTTACAATATCGTCCTTGAGGACTTTGTAAGTTTGTTGTTATAGAATTATATGACTCAGGGTTTTTAGTCGTAATAGTATAAACCACTATGTCTTCTGCCATTTACATATATTTAAAAGTTTTTTCTGAAAGTGGAGAAGAACTTCATCTAAACTTTCACATGGCGTTTCTTGAAGTTCTCTGTCTAAGAAGTTCAAATATTTTGTAAAGACATAGAACTTTCTTTGTCTACACGAACAAACAAAACAGGGTCTTTCATATCGTTCAAAAGTGTGTAAAGTCCTTTACATGAAATAAAGTCTATATTATTTTTCTTCAAACATCTTTCAAGAAGTTTTGACATTTTTACTTAGCAACTAAATTTTAATGAAATGTTGTGGTCGTCAAATATTTTTATGACGTCTGGAAACTATATTTTAAGTTCAACGTTTCACCTCCTTTCATAACGTATATCTTGTCAATGACATTATATGAAACACCACAGCAAGCAATGTCGGGTTCTATTTCTTTGATGTTTATATCGTCTGCCTCTGTCAAAAGTTTCAATAGTTCTTTCAAAATTTCATGAGGTGCGATGACATATGAGTTCACTTTTACAGGGTTGTGTTCGACCAAGTTTAACATTAGACCTAAAGCCTGACAAATCTTCTCCTGAGTTTTAAGTTTGTCTTTAAGTTGTTGGTAGTCGTTTCGAATATCTGCAACAGAACTTAAGTCTCTGCTAACTTCAGGGTATGTTGGTTGTTCTTTTACAGGAACTATTGTTATACCATCTTCGTCTTCGTATGGTTTCCCCACTTCAACATCTCTTTCTTTGACATTGACAACAACACTTTGACTGTTTGTTTGAGTTGGTGAATTTAACTTCACATCTGCCATCGCCATTAAACCTTTTGAAACACTTACGCTTCTATTTTTCGGAAATGACATTTTACTTAGAATAAAAAGATGGACGTATTTGAGTATCTCTTCGAATTGAAGCAAAACAAAGTTTACACACACAAACAATACAAGTTCATTGACAGAGTAGTTCTTTACACAAACAATGGAAAATGTTATAGAATAGCAGTCTTTGCTGAACCAAAATATTTTCATAAAGCAAAGAAAGTTGGTATAACCGAGATGGTGAAAGTTCTTGAAGCAGACAAAAATATAACAACAAAACTTACAGATATTTCTAAAGGTAAGTTTATAATACAATATTATATCAAAACTGGCGTACTGTCAATATTTGACGGAGAGAAGTCAGTTCAAGAACAACTTACTGACCTGCTGCCAAAATCTGCTCGATGGAAGCTGTCGTTATACCAATCTGAGGAGCTCCAGCAGGTTTCATCGAACGAATTTTCAAAAGAGCATCTTCCGTGAAAAGTGCTATTGGTTTTGTAAACTTCTTTGCTTTCAATTCATCTGGACCGTCTCTGTCACCAGTATATTGTATTTGAACTGTACCAACAGTTGAAATACCACCCATAAAGTCTTCTGAGTCAGCAAATGGAATGCCAAGCCAAAAGTTTGAACGGTCTCCATTTGTATATTGAGTGTTTTTGACCTCCTGTATGAGTCCATACTTTCACATATGGCATAATAGAACTTTGCATTTCAGGGTTAATGGTTGTTGTGAAGTTGTTGTTAAAGTTCATAGCATCTAATGTCAAGTTGTATGACCTCATATCCTCAACTGTAGAATATTCTTCTCTTGGATAATATTTGCCATCTATGTTTATATGATATTTAATACCAGGGTTGTAGAAACAAGAATAGTCATTTATAGTTCGTCTGAACAGTACAAACATAGTATCTGCATGTTTCATTGCAGTTGTTAAGGCAATATCTGTTCTTGCACCTGGGTCAGCACTTTGGTTCCAACTTCACCTGCAAAGTCTTTGACAGATATTTGGTGTATAGGGAACATAAGTGGAACTGCAATATATTTGGCAGCTAAAGCATTTGAAATATCTGGGTCCAACATATAGACTGCAAGTCTGCTTTCTATTCTCTTGCATTCAACTTTTCGCATGTGAACTTAACTGGGTCCCAAGCAGTTCCAGCAGCATTGAAGTAGTAGTTTACTTCAGTGTTGAGGTTTGAAAACCAAAGTCTAAGTCAACTTTGTCTTTGCAAAAGTCACAGAACTTGGCTCCACCAGTTCCAGCTACAGTAAGAGTGAATGGGTCTTGTGTTGGTGCAATGACTAAGTTATTTTTGCTTGGAGTAAGTTCGATAGAAATTTTTCCTGCCCAGTTTGGCAAGTATCTTAAAAACCTGAAGATGAGGAAAGATGACAAAGGAACTCTAAGTTTCAATTTTACTTTGGTTACTGCTGCTGCAGTTTGTCCAGAAAGGTCAACATAAACTCCTGGAACGTTAGGGTCAAGTCTTCTTATTTTTTCAATAGTTGCATACTGGTCTGTTTGTTCTCTAGCTTGTGGTTGTACTGAGTTTCTCAAAGCGAACCATTCATAGTTTGCCCATGTTACTGTTTGAACTAAGTCAGAGTTAGAATATATCTTATATCCCATGAAAACTTCTGGAGCATATTGGTATCCGACATAGAAAATTCCATTGCAACCTTTCTTGTCAGACAACTTGGCAGAAGGTTTTATTTCAATGTCTTGTTCCACGTATAAGAAAGAGTTGTCAATAGAAATAATATGAAACCTGTCGCAAGCAATATCTACTGTTGTTGAAGAACCTTCTCCAAACTCACCTACGTTTCCATAAGAAACAGCAGTTGTATATTCGTAAGTTCCAGGAACTATTTCTGACCTTCTAATGGCATTGTCGCATTCGTTATACCATTCGGAAACATTTCCATTCATGGCATCCAAAACTGTTGGCGTTATATTCTGAGCGGCGTACATTTCATATGGGTAAAAATATAGAATAGTTGGATTTATATGTCATAATAGAACCCACGTGGACCAAGCTTTACTTTCTTCCTGACTGAGTTTTTAACTCTTCTTTTTCTTTCATTGCCACTACTTTCACTAGATGAAGTTACTTCTTCACTACTTTCACTTTGTTCTACTCTTCTCTTCTTCTTTGGTGTCGCTTTTGGTAACTTGCCCTCTGCTTCAAGTTGTTGCATCTTTGCCTCATGTTCACCTAGTATGTTGTAAATTTCCCATGTCCTTTTTGCCTTTGGGCTCTGGTCGCCCATCTCAGGTAACCTATATCTAGAAAGAGTTTGTCATAGTTTGTATTTGAGTCGTCGCTTGTTGTTCTTGATCCTTCCGGTTGAGCTCTTCAAACAGTGCCTGTCCATATGGAATAAGCTCGTTTCCAAATATATGTTTTTTGTAGCCATTCTGGTTTTCTTTCCATGTTACCAACTATATCTTTTGTGAATGGGAAAGCTTTTACCCAATCTTTCAGTCTTGCGTCGTTTATTTCTGTAGTTGGTTTTATTTTGTCAAGGAACATGTTTTTCAATACTAACATTTCATTTGGTACTGTCCATTTGAGTTTTCTTAAATATTCATCCCTTCTCAGTTCATTGTCTGCAAAGTAAGTTTTTATGACATTTTGTAAACTTTCATTTGCAAGGTCATGTACAATAGGTTCTCTTCCTTCGCTCTCCCTAACTTTCTTTCTAAACTCTTCACCAAATATACCATCTCTATGGTTCTGTGTAGTTCTTTGAGATAAATGTTCTAGAACGTCAGGTGTTATATTTCCATCAGCCATGTTCATTTCATACTGGTCCAAAATATCTGCATGTTTCATATCTTTCAATGGCATTAAAGCCGCGCTTAAAATACCAGCTATATCTGGTTCACCATTGACTTCCATTGCGTCTACAACTTCTTGGAATTGTGGTTGTAAGTTTATGAACCACCTATCCGGGTTAGCTTTATGACCCCATCTCATTGTAGTTCCATCGTCTGCAGAAACAAAAGTAGGTTTGTTTCCATCTTGGTTAGGTTCTGAATGAACTTTAAACAATGTTTCATTTCTATATGTTTTCTTGAAATTTAACCTTTTATTTTCACCGAGTTCATCCGAAGATTGAACGTTAAATGCTCGTAAGTAAAAAGGGTTGTTGTATTTGTGTACATTTTCTTTCAGTACTTCCATTCTATGCTGAATATTTTCATCTGGTGTTGGAGTCTTTTGTATGTCGGCGAACATTTTTCGATATTCTTCTACTATGTCAGCCGAATTTTTTTTAGACTCTTGGAAATATTCCATATTCTCCGCATACACTTGTTGAGGGTCAAGATTTTTCGGCTGTTCCAAATCTTCATCTAGTTCTGTGAAGTTAGTTTCCAAAGGAGTGACTTGTTCGTTTCCTTCAGGCTCTTCTAGCTGTTGTTGCTGAACTATTTCTTCCATGTCTGGTTGTATCTGAACTAGTTCTTCCTGTGGAGTTTCTTGTACCTCATCTGCTGGCATTTCATATATTCCGAGACCGTTTTTAACAACTTCCCTTTCTAAGTCATCCGGACTCATAAACCTTTCTTCTTTCGTTCCGTCTCTATTTTTTACGCGTTTCATGACGGGAGTTGAATTGTCATTTAGCTCTGACATCAAATATCTCGGAGTAAATTCAGTCATGTCATTTGGATGATATGCTATTAAATCATATCCCTTAGCGAGCTTGTATTTTCCAGGTTTGAAATTATATCCCATTTGGTGCTGAACCATAAAGCTAAATAGGTTCGGGTCAGTATTTCCTCCCTTGAACTTTCTAATAGCTTCTTTATATCTGTCACTAAAGTCAATACTATCTGGGTAACCATAGTCTTCCTTAAGCCTTTTTAAGAATTCTTGGTTTCCTTGTTCTCTACTTCTTTTATGTCCTTGCTCTGTTTGTGGTTGTTGTTGTGCAGGGTTTTGAACTGTTGGTTGCTGTGCTGGTTGTGGAGGTGGTTGTTGTGCTGGATTTTGAACTGTTGGTTTTGGTTGTTGTTGTGGTGCTGGATTTTGAACTGTTGGTTGTTGTGTTGGTTGTTGTGTTGGTTTTGGTGCATGCCTGTGTCTGTGTCCATGTGACGATGTAAATGTTTTAGGTAGTCCTGGTGCAGGTGCTTCTCTTGGAGGGTTTGGTGGTATATAAGTTCCACTAGCTAGTATATAAGTTCCACCAGCTGGTATATAAGTTCCACCAGCTGGCACATATGTTCCATCTGCAGCGTAATGTCCTACCTGACTTTTCGTTTTTAAGAAAGCATTTACTAGGTCTGTTTTGGTCTGTTGTAACTCTTTTTCTTGACTTTTCACAACAGTTGCTCTAACGGCGTCATAGGCACTTTGAACTGCCTGTCTCGTTGCTGCATCTGTTATTTTCGTCATATTTTGTGCTACTTCTTTTAACTCTTTGTCGAAACCTTCAGACTTCAGTTTCTTTCCAGATGAGAAATCGTTCACTTGTTTCACCTTACTATGAAGAGCTTCGAAGGCGTTCTTAAAGTCAGCATTCGTTAAAGCTTCATTTGAACTGTCTTCATCCGCTTGTATTTTTGTCCTTATTGACCCTATAAGCTGGGCTGCTTTAGCGTTGGCTTGGGCATCTAACCAGTCATTGTTAGCTTTTATATATTCTGCGCTTTTCATTGCCTTTTGCATGGCTGCGTCGTTATTTTTACTTTCTTGTGCTAAGTTTTCATACTGTACGGTTTGGTTTTGCAACTGTAAAAGTTTTTCTGCCTTTACATTTGCTTCAACTTCTTTTTTATACTCATCGCTATCCATATATGTCTTCAGGGCTTTTTGTTTTATCTCTTCATCTTTCAGTACTTTATATCGAGTAGTATGGTTTTTCAAATTTACAACATCTTGTTCCATTTTTGCTACTTCTGCTGCTTTTTCTGACACTTTTTTCGCATATTCCTCTGTACTTAGTTCTTTCAGTTGTTCTTCTTTCTTCTTTTTCTCTACGTTTAACTCATTGAGTTTCTTTGTGTGTCTGTCGTATTCTAGTTTCTTGTCGTTTTCACATATTTGCTTCTGTATGTCTATGTTTGACTTTTTGACATCTGCTATTTGATTTTTGAGTGAACTCAAATTCATTTGACTTTGAGGGTTATATGCTGTTCCGTCTGCAGCTCCACCATAGCCTGCCATTTTCGCTAAAAGTGCCGCTCTTAAACCTCCACTCTGTGCACCAATAACTCGGTTTAAAAGCATAGGATTGCTTGACATTTGTTGCAACATAGTGGGGTCATTCAGCATTTGTTGTTGCAACTGTTGTTGTGGTGTTAGTCTTACTATTGGATGTTTCAATGCTCTCTTCCTCTTACGTATATTCTTACGTAGCTTACGTGGCATTTTAAGTGAAGTTAAAAAGCGGCTTTTGACAGATGTTTATATGAGACTTTCTCCGGTTTATAGGACCTCTCTCATATTCTATCTTGTCAAGACTTCCTGGACTGTTGTCAAAATGTCATGTTGTCTCATTTTTTCAGAGAAGTTCGTTTAACCGAGGGACCGAGGGACCGAGGGACCTGGTGACGTAGCGACGATAGACCCTTACTTGTCCGGACATAGTTCTACTATTTTGAGTCCTCTACCAAAAAGTTAACAGCAACGACTTTCAAAAAATTTTAGGGGCTAGAAGGCACGAAGTGCCTGGAAGCCCCCACACACCCAAAAAAAACCTCATTTTATATAAACTGCATGTTATACTAAACATCTTCAAGGGGGTAGAGGGGCGCAGCCCTGGAACCCCCAATACCTTTTTTTTTTTTTAATTTGTGAATTTTTTTTGGATCGGAATTTCAATTAATTTGTTGATCAAAAATGACCTCACAATGTTTGATCATAAGTGAAGTCATCTTCATGGGTATTTAGAAATTCCAAGAGAAATTGCTTATTTCTCGCAGATGTAATATCTGAGAAAATCGAATTTAAATATTCATAGAAACCCAAATCATTCTCCGGTTCGAATAATTCAGCTGTTGCTTTTTCTGTTTTTTCTATGAATTTTAATAATTTGATTAATAAATCTTCATCAGGAAGAATTATTGCTGCATTTGTGATAAAATTCCATATTGAGGTAATATGGCAATAATTACATTTATAAAATGTAATTTTATCCAAAATTTTTTGGCAAATTCGCATAATAGCATTAATATTTGAAGCTGAGATTAAACCTGTGATTACTTCTGTAACTTTTGGAAAATCATCGCAATTTAATATCTCTTTATATTGAATTGAGAAATAAAAAAAATCAAATGGATTCATTTCTTCAATTTCAAGGAGATTGTAAAATTTGATAGAAGTGTTATTGCAACAAATTGTATTTGCAGCAAAAAATATCATTTGCTCGATTCCATTTTTGGAATAAATTTGCTGGAACAATGTTAAATTAAAACAGTTGCTTAATTTTTCTTCATTGTTTTCATAAAAAAGTAACAAGTTTGCAACTGAAATTTCAAAATTTTGATAATTGCCAGTTATTTCGGTAAATATATATATTTGCTTTTCTTCATCTAAAAATGGCAAATATTGATTTGCAATATTAACTAAAGTTTGGGATAAATTGTTCCAGTTTGATTTTACAATTTGTGAGCACATTATGTAATATGTAAATTTATCCGCTTTGTAGGAATTTAAAATTGTTTGTTGTTCTGTTTCAGTTAAATTACTGAATTTTTCAAGATTAATATTGTGATAAAAAATAGAATCCTTGAAACATTCTGATATCTTTTCAATGTTTAAAACGGATGCTAAAAAATGTAAAAGAACTTCATCAGTCACTGTGATTTTTTTGAAAAATTTATTCCAATTCAAGCATCCAATTGATCTTTCTGTCATTGTACTTATGCATTGATAAAGTTGATTTAATGAATCCGAAGAATAATCATTATGCTTGACTAGTTGAGTTAGTTGATACAGACTGTCGTCAGCCATTTTAAAAAAATGAATAAAATTGTATAGTAAATTATATTTGTGAAATTTGTGACGCTACATTCAATCTAAGATCAATATCTCAAAGAATTACTCATTTAAGTATTACTTTTCATTGTTTTTTAAAAAATATCTTTGCTTATTTGTTCACTTTTTTGACATTTATTATATGCTTTTTATCATATTTCCGATGATATGAATATATATTCTATATAAGAATGACGCTACATTCAATCTAAGACCAATATCTCAAAGAATTCCTCATTTAAGTATTACTTTTCATTTTTAATTCAATTTTCGAACGGTTTTCGTAAATTTTGCATCATTTCATTTTTTAATGGGAAAATCATCTATATTTAATCAAAAAAGAGCAAACTTTACAGACGAAAATAAAATATTTATCAGGGAACAATCTGATAAATACCAAAAATCAACATCGAGAGATGGAAAAACGAATATAATCAAACAAGTTCTTCAATATTTTAATATTAAATACGCCGAAAATGAATCTAAAGCTGTCAGAAGATATTTTAGTTATATTGCAGTTAAAAATATTCCCGCAGTTACTAGAAAATATCCTGATACAATTGTTTGCAAAGATATGCTTTATTCGCATGATCATACAAGTATTATTAATTCAAATAATATTGAACGTTACTACCGTTGCATCGATCATTCTTGTCAAGCACGTTATTTAGTTAAAATTGAGAACAGTTCAGTTTCCGAAGATTTACAAAAGGAACATATACCCGAATGCAGACAATTTAAAAAGTTACAAAATGAAAAAAATGATCTTCATAAATCAATGACTCTGACAGAAATATACAATAAGGCAATGGCAAAATTTTCTGAAGACAACAGCACTTTTCAGCAGATTAAAAAATTTATGACAGAACTTGCTGTTGGTACTGATGAAAACCCATTAATTAAAGATTCATTGGTCAGGGAAGTTTATAATAAGTCCAGAAAATTTTCTGTTGGAGAAAAAATTACAGACGATGAAATTGCTAATTTTTGTTTAATAAATGGCGAGCAGTTTTTCATTGGCCATGATTTTCAAGCAAATTATGAGACGATGTTTTTTGGTTTTGAGAAGGCAATTCAATTTGCAAAAGAAGCCACAGATTTATTTTGCGATGGAACTTTTAAAATTACACCAAAACATTTTCAAAAAGGACAGATGCTAACAATTATGATTTGTGAACCTTCAACAAATCAATATCTACCACTTTTATTTATATTCATGAAAAACCGCACATTTGAATCTTATAAGAAGGCATTTGAATATATTTTTACTGTCAAGGGTATTCAATTTTCAAAGCTAATTCAAATTCATTGTGATTTTGAAAAGGGAATGATAGAGGCACTTCAACAAATTTTCCCTAAAGTCCGTATAATTGGATGCCTATTTCATTTCAAACAAGCTTTGCACAGGAAACTTGTAGCACTTTATACAAAAAATTTCAATACTTTACAAAATTCTTTATTTAAGCTATATTCTATTACTCCATTCATGTCTCATGAAGAATTTGTACTTACAATGCATATAATTAATCAAAATAAAGTTGATTCGATCAAAGATTATATTGATTATTTCAACAAAGTTTGGTTGCCGCACTACAATTTAATATCTCAATATAATAATGCAACTGCAATATTCACTAATGATTGCCTCGAGAGTATGCATTCAGAATTTTCTTCATTAAAACATCCAAACATTTATGAATCTATTAAGAAGATATCTCAAATCCAATTAGATAAATATAACGCCATCAAAAATAACCAGAAGATCGAGCGCCATATAAAAACCGTTATCACTGATAGCTACAAAAATTATATTCTTGACTGCTTTCAAAAAGAACTTGAGAAAACAATTTTTTCTATCAAACAATACAACGTAAGTGATCTTTCTTTGGCTCAGAACGAGATTTCTCCATATGGTTCCATAGAATCGAGTTCATTGTTCGAAAATATTCCAGTTCATGATGCAGATATACTCAAATCGATCGATCTAACAGATAAAGATACAATGATCACTAAGTTTATTAATGAAAAAAGAGAAAAAATTATGGCATTATTTAATGAAACATTAAATCATCCAGATTTTAATTCATCCACTCCAATTCAAACTAATTTTGAGCAAGCCGATACAAATCAAGGTTCAGATGCTCCAATTCGCTCCGAAAATTCAAATATTGCAGACTCTACAGATTTAGAACCAGAAAATCAAAACCATCCTTCTACAAATCAAATGTCTAGTAATCTAGAACATAAGCTGGACCTTCTTGATCATATTGAAAAACAATTATCGAAAATGCGCTCGTTATTGGGAATTCTTCCTACTACAAATGCTATTGTTGGGCCGTCAAAACAAGTTTCAGTTAATAGCAAGCAAAATTCTGAAAAAAATAAGAAAAAATCTTCCATAACAACAAAATCAAACAATAAAAAACAAAATTCATCCGACAATCCTCCTAAACGTAAAGCTCCTATTTCGGAAAGGATTCTCAGCGATAATAACTTATATTTTCAAGTTCATCGAAAGAGATCGAAAAGCAAACGTTCCACATCTACAGAGAAAAAGAATTGATATATGAAGTCTAATTCCTTTTATAACTACTATATTTTTATTCTTATGACTAAAAAATAATATACCCAGATTTTCCTTACTTTTACCACTCCCCATGTAATTTCTGGGGAAAACGATAATTCATTTTTTTATGGATGAATAGATCGTTTTCCTAGAAAGGACCTCATATCTCTGGCTAAAAAGAGTGTCAGATCCTAAATAGATTATTGATCTAGTGTACAAATCCAATAAAAAGCCTATTTTTTGGCTTTTTTGGTGCTCATTTTTTCGAAGATCTACATGAATATGGGGGAACCATCGGATTTTTTTGGTTAACCCACATCTTCATGTAGTCTGGACTATCTTTCCTCGAAGGACCTCTTTACGGGTGTAAAAACTCATAAAGTTCTCAAAAGATTCATTCTCGATCTCCATGCTGAAAGAATTTACAATAAAAAAGAGATCTACGCATCAAACTACAGCCATAAATGAACTGAACCCCTAAAGTTCAGCTCTTAGTTTATCAAAAACGTCGAAATCCTTCTCATTGCAATCAAATTTTCTCAATAACTCATAAGAAAAATCGAATTTTGATTAAGCCGATGTTATAGGTATCACAAATACTACAAACTTGAGCAATATCGAAATTGCCAGCAAAAGTTTGAAATTGCATTGCTCATATTTGTTTTGTAAACTAAAAATCTGCTTATATTATTCATTAATTTTTTATATATTATTCATATACTTTAATAAAAACAATACTATTTCACCTTAAAAATGAATTTCATAAGTCAATATTATTTTTTTGAAAATGTATCAATTTTCGATTAAAACAACATGAGAATAAAATTTACGCAAAATTATTTTAAAAAATGGTTTTAAAAATTTACAATTGATTAAGAATAAGATTGGAAGAAGTTTTGAAGTTTAATTTTAAGAAAAAAAATTCGGATATTATTCATGGATGTAAGTAATTTGATATTTGAGTATCGGCACTATGCATAAAACATATATTTATAGTTTTTTTGGATTTTTATGATTTTAAATATATTCAAATTTGGCAATCCAATAGATTTTTAAAAAATAGGTAAATAAAAATAGATTACATATGCAGCAGATTTAGAACATGAAACAAATCTTATAGTGACCCAAAAAAAATTCATGATCCAAAAAAGAAAAAAATTGGCTAAATAGGAATCAAACCTTGGCATAATGAATCATTATGTCGGATGTTTCCACTACACCGGCAGTTCGAAAAACACCCTTGGTGGTTCTATTTAATAGCTACTCCCAACGATAGGCGGTGTCCCCAGCTTTAGAGAGGTGGTAAAAGTAAGGAAAATCTGGGTATTATTTAACAATTTTCATTTTTTTCTTTTAACAATTTCGTTTTATTTCCATTTATTGTTAAATGATTTTTAGCATACACCTTTCTTTGTTCATCTTCTAAAAACAATTTATTTTTTCTTAGATATAATTCTATTCATTCAATTCGATCGTCATTTTTCAGTACATGATCGTAATTTTCAATTATTGATCGCGATTTTACTTCAGAATTTGTTCGCAATATTGCTTATCAAAATTATATCTCTATTCTCTCATTTCTGTTTAGTCAATATCATTACACTCCTATTGTCTAATAACATGCTATTAATTTTCTTAAAATTAAAAAAAAAAATATCAACTTTTAAAAACAGAAACTTAACATCCTTAGGTCAATGGATTTTGATGTGAGATACATTTAATCTGTTTTTCTTTTTTTATTTTAAATAATTGAATATTTATAGTTGTTATGGGTCTTACATCATGTAAAACGAATTTTCTTAAAGTAAATTTACTTTTTCTTCAATCTTTCTTACATATTTATTAAAAAAAAATTATCCAAAAAAAGATGTTTTAGAATGAAAAAAAAATAGAAAAATCTTCATTTATAGTCTTTCTTGAATGTATACGTTTTGATTTTTTTCTTTTTTTAAAAAATTCAATTTCTAGAAAAATCGAGAAAAAATCATTTTCTTCTATTTTTTAGGACGCCATACCCATTGAAATCTCCTCTCAGGACGCCATAAACTATTCAATTATGGTGTAAACTTCTCAAAAATTGAATAGTTTACATCAGGACGCCTTAGGAAGACAATCCTTTACGTGCCCATCTTTTTTGGTATTTATTGAATTCCCAGCCTTTTTATATTCTGACTTTGACTTAGGTAACAGCGAAAGAGCATTTGGTTTGGTGTTTATGCATTTAGCAATAGGATTAGGAAGAGTTTGCAATCCCGGATTTGCTTCAATTGCAGGTACTACGGGACTTCCTGCTTTATTAGAACCAAGAGCTTTTCCACCATTTTTATTAGAGTTAGTATTATCTTCACCATGATTATTAGTATTATTTCTAACTTTTCTAATAGGTATAAATCCAGGGTATTTGTCTATTAAAATTTCAATATTTTCATTCACTTCAACAAATGATAAAAATTCAATAAGAAACTTATTAATTTGGTCATATCCAATATGATATATTAATTCTGAATAAAATTCTGGTTCATTTTGTTGGAAATTTGGATGAAGTGCAATTTCTGGTAATTTTTTTAATAATTCATGCATTAGCTTTGTCCAAGTTATGCTAACTGGAGCCCAAATTAAAATAGAGTAATCGCCTTTACCATATTCAAAAACGAAATCTCCTCCAACAACGATAGGATTTTCTTTTGAAGATGATGTTTCTATTATATAATCGTCATTTTTCAGATGTGACCCACAAAATTCAAAATTAATCGTATTTTCTTCAATTATATCTGCTTCAACTAAACTTTGTAATATTGATTCAAAATTCATGTTTGGTTTGTTGAATGGATATTGAAACGTCGGAAAATTTGTAGCAAATGAAAAATAAGGAAAATCAAGTGCTTTTGCAAATAATTTAATGTTATTACCATAGTCACTTAATTTTTTGTTATAATCTAAAATTTTTTCGTTATTATGCTGTAAATAAAATAATTGCTGTAATACATTATTTCCTCTTTTAACATTGTTAATAAAGGTGCCAACAGTCTCGCCTTTTTCGAATTCTACTCTCTCTGTTTTTTCCTTTTGAATAATAGCTACTTTTCCAAATGAATTCATGGTTTTTTTTTGACACTTTTAATTTTTTTTCCACCATTCAAAAATAAGATTTTTTTCAAAGACTTGTCAGAAATATATTAAAATTCTTTTCTAGCTAAATTAACACCCTGTATGAATACTATCTTTTTATTTATAAATCAAAAAAATCCGGATCCTCCAAAAAAAATCATTAAAATGCTCTGCTGTTGCCAATTTGTATTTAAAGCAGACTAAATGCATTATTAAATTAAAAACTGAAAAATTGATTAAAATCGTGGAAAATTTTAAAACATGGTAATATCATAATTATTCATTTCAAACTTGATACAGAGCAATTATGATTGAGTGATATTCAGAAGTCGCTTACCTGCCTTACTTTCTTTTGAGATATTGATTATGTCACTTTTTCGTCATGTAAAAATTATCGAGTTCATATCAAAACTAGGCGTTGACTTAGTTTCCTATTAGGGTGATGTGAAAAAGTTGACAGAACATAGGGGAAAGGTAATCACACGAAAAGTGACATTCTTCTTCTTCTTTTTTCTTAGTGTTACTGATCGCTTCTTTTCTGCTCGTTATGGCAGAGATGAAAGAAATGATTGGTTCAGCCTAATTTATTACTCCAATTGATAAAAATTATGGAAATTAAAACGTAATTCACAAATCTTTTTATTCTTTTAGTTTCTTTTCAAACTAAGATCATATCATCCATATTTGGTGCCTGCTGATTCTGTTTATCTTATTTATTTTGAAATCTGTTGTATAGATCTTCATGGGATCACCTTTCATAGGGGATTTGTTATTCAATTATTGATGTGTAAAAAAGTGCCAAAAAGTTAAAAAAAAGAATATTTATATTAATATATTAAGATTTCACTGATAGCTGTGGAGATACCTTTCATTTTACAAATCTTGATTGTATCTAATGAAACTCTATGCCTAATTGCGTGATATAATTGTGAAAAAAAGTCCATGAAATTTGACACATCATGACAGAAATATTAACCCGAGTATTACTACTGACTTTTAATGTTGTTGAGATGGCTGTGTTCTAAATTTATTAAGAGTGCACTTACCACTTTCGGGTCATTATTGATTTTGTAATTTAATCGTCGTCGTTATCGATTTTGTAATTTAATCGTTATCGTCTTTTTCTAAACGTGCATTTTTTGCTTTCGGAGCTATTGAACATACATTGGCCCTTACCAGCAATTGAAAACTATTTTTCATTATCAACAATTACATTACTCCGAGTTATTCATCAATCAATGAAAATCGATATATAGTCCATACTTCAATTTACAATATTGGCAAGTCCAATTTCACTTGGCATATTTAACTCATATAGAAAAACCAGTTGGAATCGGCAAAATTATCTTTAATTCCATACATAAGAAAAAAAAATTATAAAGTTCTTCAATAATAGCAAACTAATAGTTTAAATAGATTTACAAGTATCGCCCATCTACTTTTGATATAATTCACATATTAAATGTAGAAAACTGGTTTAAAATAAATATTTCAAAAGTTCGAAAACGATTTATGAAAAAATAACGTGATGACATTTACTAAATTTGCTCTGTATTAAAGTATCGATGATAGAAAGAGCATATTTTGTAAATATTTCAAAAATATTTAAAAGTCGGAGAAATTGTATTGTAATGTACTATAATTATGTTACAAATCCGATTCAATACTAATCCTTCGCTATTGAAGTTGTTTTGAGAAGGATATTCTCTAAATTCTTGATAAATCTTTAAAATCTAGAGTAATCGTTTTGTAAACTTAACAAAACTAAAATGTATACCAATAGATTGGCATTTTCTACGTTTTCAAAGTGAGAGAGTGTAAATTCTTTTTTTTATCCTATTAAGGTTTTTAAAAAATTTAATTAACTTAATTTATATGATCTGAAATATATGACAAGTTAATATGGAGAATTCTTTCAACCCAATTTCAATTTATTGAATTTTCTATTCGAATTCAAAAATTTTCCCAAGAAGAAAAAATAATTAGGAAATTTAATATGTTAATACATAAAATATTTTATTTATTCAAAGAATTCAATTTTCTATTGGATCAAAAAACTTGTGTTAAAGTTCGTATTTTAAGATAACTATACTTTTAGAAGCTGTTTTTATTTTTTTCACCGGGATTTTATTAATTTAATTCTTTCAAAATTTGAATCTTATTGTATATCACCGGACTATGATCATAATAGAGTTGCAATCTCTAATTATAGCCACATTAGTACTCGTGGGTCGATATATCATGGGAGATACAAAATTATTTGAATTTTCTTTTATTTTTTTAAAAAATATTAAAAAAAGTAAATAAATAACTAACAACACAGCATCACTTTTCGTAAAATGCTTTAATCCTAGTCCTTTTTCCCCTTAATTTTTCAATCTCTCCCAGGTTGAAATTTATTCCGGGAATTTTTAAAGATGCTTGGTCAACATAAAATTTCATTAAATCTTCCACAGGAGTCATAAACTCTGAACATTTGAAGCGAGCATGAACTGCATCATTCAAATTTTTAAGAAGATTTTTGTTCGAAAAGTGATTCAATACGGCGATTACATGAATACAAGGTAATCCGTATAATTCGATGTGCTTACATGTGCATGAATATTGTGAATCTGACATAATTTTTACGCAATATGTATAGCGACCAAAAGTTGCATAATATAATTCTTGAATTGGATCATATAATACCGAGCTAAACATATCTGAATGTTTCAAAGTTTCATTTAGATTTTTGATAATATTATCTGATTTAAAATCACCTGTTAAAACATTTTTAACAAGATTGAATTCATGTTCAATGAGACGGATAATTAGTTCGGCGGGTTCATATGTATCCCATTTATCTTTAATTTCGGCATTAAGGGATTCAATAAGAGATGTTGTGAGTATGCCAGCGGTGTAGTCAGCGAATCCTTCAAATGGGTTAATACTATCTAAGTACTTAAAGAGATCCTGATTATTTTCGCGGTTTGGATATTCCTCTTGTAAACGAGTTTCTAACTTTTTAATCAAGTCAATTCGTTTTTGAGGATGGTCTGCGTAAGCGACTTCAACAATTTCGGAATAGACATTGATGTATTCCCTTTTTGTTGCAAAATGACGTAAGCAAAATTTATGATCGCAAGAAAAGCCTGATTCTCTAACAGCAGCTATAATTGCCGGACCTTGATCGGAATAAATATTCTTGAATCTGCTTGGTGGAATAAAAGATTTCAATTTAGTGAGCATATCCTTAATTGTTATCGTATTTTCACTAACAGACCATGCAAATGCAATAGGGATAAGTCTATTATTTGGTGCAGGTGTACCAATAATGAGTAAGTTTCCTTTTTTAATACAAAATAAAAACGTTCCATCAATTTGAATTATTCCGCAAAAAGCTTGTGTTTGCATGTAAAAATGAGTTATTGGAGGAATTACAATAAATGAATAAATTTGAAAGTCTTTTGAATTTTCAGGTAATTCATCACCTTTCTTAAATCAATTCATTTTCATGTTTTTTCATTGTTAACTTCTTTAACTAAAATCATTTCGCAGAATCCTTGTTCGATTTTGTTTATGATTGAAAAAATTGTTGAGAAATAATTGTAAGATTGAATTCTATCCCCTTTTGTGGTTCCTTTAAGTTTATTTACTATATTATGGAACATCGTATAAGTTGCATTGGGAATATTCAATTCTTTTGCAAAAATTTCTTTGCATTGAGGAACATTATCAGAATTTGCTAATTCATAGACTTTTTTTCCTGCTTGCAACTTAAGAATTTTTGGTATATTGTTACTCGGCTTGCATTGCTTTGCTCTATGCTCGTGTTTAATTACTGGAATGAAGAAAAGTTGACCATTTTCATGAGTCTTTACAAGCTCCATGCAAAATTGGCAGTTAGGACAACGAAACTTTTTTCCTTGCTCAAAATTTAATGGATAAAAAGAATTATATGAATCTTTTGCAATAAATATAGCAGCTTCTGTAGGATCTGTAAATTTTAATTTGCTATATCTTTCCTTGAGAATTGGAATTGGGGGATTTTCAGGTATTTCCATTCTATATTTCAATTTTTTACGGGAATTCAATTCATTTTGAATTAAATCCAGCATATCAGCTCCATCTCCTTTTTCTTCATCAACAATAGCTTGGATGGATACTGATATAGTTTGATTCTCTTCCACTATTGTCGGTTCGCTTTCCGACATGAGATAAAATTGAAGGTTTAACGTACTTTTGATACTCTGAGTTAAAAAAAGATTTTCTTAACATAATTTGATTTATTGGTCCTGAAAAAATTCTGATTCAAAATTGAATTGAATCGAACGAGTTTTCCTTTTGGGTCATTTCAAATATTCATGAGAAAGAAAAAAATTCTAGCAATTTCAAATATTTTTGATTTGATTGAATTCAAAAGTGTCACAAATATTCAATGAGAAAGAGAAAAGAGATCGAATATGTTGTTTCTGAGCGAATAGTCAAGCAATATTTCGTTAAGTACAAAGATCAGCATCCGGAAAAAAATAAATGGGTATATCAAAATGAGATTCCGCAAGAAATATTTGAAAAATATCTAGAAACGAAGAAAACAGAAAATATTGATGAAATGTTACGCTGTACTCGAATTGTTCATGTTGTTGATCAAGATAAAAAAGAATTTTATCTTGAATTTTCAAAAAAAAATCAAATTCATCACATATTAAACAAGAATCTAGATGAAGAACATCAAAAGGCTTATATAGATTATCTTGAAAGTTTACTCAAACTTGAAATAAAAAATAAAAATTAAATTAAATTAACCCTCGTTAGGATATCGTTGCAAATAAAGATCTGTTCCTCAGAAAGATCCTGATTTTCTGATAAATATTCTGTTGTAACTTCTACAAGGTTTAAGATATGAAAAACATTTTTGAATATTTCATCGCTATCAAATCTGCGGAAACATCTGGAATATAATTTCAAATATTTGTGAAGATTTGAATTCTCAAGTTAGTATGGCTAAGTCGTGTACTGAGGCACTGCGCGCCTCCGTACACCACTTAGCGGTTTGACACTTTACAAAACCGTTAACGTATATTTTACAACACAAACGACAACACTAACTTAACCTTAAATATTTACAAAGCCATCAACCACTTCACCTCACTAATGTAAAAAATAAACGTTCTCACTTACAAAAGTATTGCAACTCCTCCCATTGCTGTGCTTCACATAACAGCTCATAATCTTCTGACTCACTTTCTTCTTCATATAGGTCAAAATCACTGTCAAAATAAATGTTAGTAAGTTTTGACAAAGCTAATGAAACACGTTTACCGTTTGTATCGTATGCTTGTATAAACTTTCCATTCTTCATTCCTTCATAAACGCTCAAACTAACTTTACCCTTTCTCCCTCGTATCTGATAGAATGTATTTTCACGAGGAACGAAGAACAAATTCTTGAACTCATGACCGTTGTAGTTTGTTATCTCAATAGTTTTCGTCATTTATATAAAAATAAAATAAAAAATAAAATAAAAAATAAAATAAAAAATAAAATAAAAAATAAAATAAAAAATAAATGATATCACCACCCTCACACGTATGAAAACATAGCACAAAAATAAATTTAGGTGAAGTGGTGAGATCTCACCTCTTTTTTCACCTGTTTTTTCACCCTGTTGAATTCATTGCTTTATAACTCTCTTCCTTTCTCCAACTCTTCTAACTTCTTCTTAAGTTCAGCAATGTTGTCCTCATGAAGTTTAATCTTTCTCAAAATTCCTTCTTTATCTAATGGTTGCTTTATCTTTCTAAACTGAACTCTACCATCCTTTATAGTATGAATGTAAAAACCTTCTGGAATAGTTCCTGATTTAATGTATTCTACCAAAAACTTTTGTTTCATTGCTTCAGTGACTTTATTTGTCATTTCAATCAAATAAAAATTGTAATATTAAATAAAAATAACGTTATTTTTTCAGTAAGGAAACGCAGGAGTTTTACGATTTATTTGAGGAGTAGGTTCTGGTTCTTTAAATGTTGGAGTCGGTTTAGGAGTTGACTTTTGAACAGGAGTTTGTACTTCCATAGGTTCAGGAGTCATTGAAGGTTTTGCTTGTGAAGGCGTTGGAGTTTGTTGAACTTCAGCTACTTCAGTATTATTTACAACATTTGCTTTATTTCTTTTCAACATCATAACTGCTCCTGCTGTAGCTAGCAAACCTAGTGGGAGACCATATTTTATATAAGGATTTGACCAAATGCTATTTTTGACAGGAGCTGGTGGAACACCTAACCTTGGTGAGACTGCTCTTTGCCATTGTGCAGCTCGTAAGAAATATTCAATAGGTGCTCCATAATCGTTTGGTAAAGTTTGTTTCATAGATGGTGAAGGTTCACGAGAGCTTGATGAAGAACTCATTTATAAGCTTTAAAATAAACGTTCATCCTTTATTCCTCACGTCGTCTGTAGCTAAGTTATAGTCATCTAATCTTATTATGGGGATGCCATTAGCACGCACCTGAATGGCAAAGCAACAATCCCTCATAAATCCAATAAGTGGCTTTGGTACATTTTCAGTTGCTAGTTCAATAGGTCCTTTAACAGACAATTTGTATGTTATTGGAGCAGTAGATGTTTGACCTTGCTGGAAGCAAAAGTCCACTTCTGTTGGAAAACCACATAAGAAATGTGTGTTGTCATAGCTATCCCATTTATGTTCCACACTACCATCATCCACCAATGACCTCATAACATCTTCATTAAATCCTATCATATCATTGTTTGTATTGCAGGCGTTCGCAACCATTTCATAAAATACAGGTCCATATGATTTTTCAGGTTCTGCAGGCATATTTCCATAAGCTCCCATGGAAAGCTGAAGATATTTAAACTTAGGGTTCTCAAAATTAACATAATAGTTGTCTTTCTTTCTAAATAGTGCCCAAATACTTTTAACATTAATAGGCGTATAAGCTGCTGTAAATGTTGCACTTGAACTATCTGTATTCTTTGAGAATGAACCGTCCATAGGAATCCAATCCATAACTTTAACAGGAAAACATAAAGCCTCGTTTGTATAATGTTCTACAAGTTCTGTATAAATGTTAGGGTCTAAAGAGAATGACTTTGGATGAATGAAACATTCATTAAAATCCATCTTTGTTCGAAATAGTTGCTGGGTTACAGTTGTAATAGTAACTGTTCCACTAGCTTCTACTGCCTTCGTTATCATAGTGAATGGTTCATTCCATGGAACAAATTTATTTGTCGGTGATTTGAATCTGAAGCAAATGCAACTTTAAGAGTTGGATTGAAAGCAATGATATCATTTACAGATATAGATGTGCATTGTAAGGCGTCGCTACTGAACTTTACTTTAAGCTGAATGTTTCCTGCAAAAGCTGGAATAAATCGAATAGCTTCTAATGGAAGGAATCTTCTAACAGGAATTCTTAAACGAAGCTTAAAATCAAATGATTTTCCTGCTGTAATGGACCACTAACAATTTGTCCTGTTCTGCATGTTCCCGAATGACTCCATACATCTTCATGTCGAGTCTTTGAGAAAACATCTACTTTCTTTATTTGTTCGGTAGTTTGTGAGTTTGAAGTTATATATGCTTCTTCTCTTGCGTTGTCTTGAGAATATACGATACGACCATTTGCAAGGATTTGAATATCCAGCAACTGCATAGAAAGCGTCATCGAAACCAATCCAAAATCCTGGTGGGTTTGTTTTATTGGAACCTGAACCAATTTCTTTATCTACAATAAATTGACCTTCCATTTTATACGTAATGAATGTATTGTAAAGGTCCAACATATTTTCACCAGGAGGTGAGAGATTGAATGTTACCCATGTGTTATCTTTAGCAGTTCAGTTCGGTTGTGATGGAATCTTTGCGTCAGAATATTTTCTATTAGTGTCACCAATTTGAACTGCATTGTCTATGATATCGAAATATGAGCGAATCTGATGAATATGCTCTGCTGGAGTAAATTCGTTTAGCTGTTCGTTCTGCATGTATTTACTTCGGATAAAAATATCTATTTACTTCATTATTCTCACTCTTCTTCTTGGCATTCGTGGTGGAGGTTGTTTCTTGACATTTTCAATGAACTGTACATTCTCTTTTGTCTCAACTTCTTTCACTGGCGGGTCAGGATTCTTTGACTCGGTTTGTTTTTCAATGAAATTCACGAACTTTGCAATAAGCTCTTGGTTCGTTATTGAAAGTACATCTGGCTTCTTTTCTTCTGGTTCTATTGACTTTTCAGTTTGAATAGAAGGCTTAATATGGGCTTCGTGGACTTCACCCTTGCCATACACCTTAATGTTGTCGCTTTCTGCATTCGCTAATGGAACCTTTCTTTTTCTTACGTATATTTTACCATCTTTACTCAGACTTACGTAATAGAAAGGATGTTGTATTCCTCTTGCGTCATTTAATATAATAGACTCTCGTTCTGATTTTGACAAGCTCATTTTACATCGGTTAAAGTTTTAATTTTGTTTTTTATCTGCAGTCAAATGACTCAGACAAGCCCTACGGACAAGACCCAAGGGGTCATAGATGTTGAAGCATTGAAGAAAGAAATTCGTGAGCAAATTTTATCCAAACTGAAGGAACAAAAACAAGAACAAAAGCCAGAGAGACCAAAGAGAAAACTTAGTGAAAAACAACTTGCTGCATTAGCTGCTGGAAGACAAAAGAACCCAAGACTACTGGCGAAGAAAGCTAGAGAAGAAGCTGAAGCAAAAGCTAAAGAAGCTGAAGCAAAGAAAGAGTAAATGGTTTATTTTTATCCGCATTAAATGTATAGACAAATACCTTTATCTGTTGCGTTCAGTAGTGAAAACCCTGACGTCAAAATAAAGGGGAACAGAGTAACGTTTAAGTTTCCAACAGACTGGATTGTGAACATAAATGAAGAGAAGTACATTGGCATAACATCTATGTATATAACACGTGCTTTCAGAAAGGTTGACTTTATACTTCAAGTCGAGATAGAAAATGACGAACAGTCTTTAAGCGCCCAAAACATTCACATATACAAATACTTCAATGACAGTACGACGTTAGAAGACTGTATAATTACATTTTACGAAAATTTTCAAAGAAGTTTAACATTGAAGTACAAACTTTACAGCCTTTACGTGATTTTGCAGAACTGAAAGAAGAAGGAATTGTAGAAAGATTAATAGCTTTTCATTACGAGTTTGTAGCAAATGCTGATGGAACTCATGACCGTCAATTCATTGTATTCTCACCATTCAATGAAGTAGCTAAAAAGAAAAAAAATCCATTACGTATAAGATTTCAAATCTCTGAACCAAGTGATGATTTCAAGAATGTTTTCAATTATGATGCAATGCTTCCGAGGAAAAATGAATTTTCAAAGATTGTAACACCTGGCATTTGGGATAGAAAGCAAGCTATATTATATTCAAACTTAAGTAAGGGAGTTGAAAATGAGTTCATAGGTCATACAAGAACTACACCACTTCCTAACCCTAAATACTATAAATTAACTGGCTTCAATCGTGAGTTTTGGATAGACATGTTCTCCACTCATGACCATAACTGCCCAGTGTTCTTACCTCCAGACCATAAGGACTGTCTCTACATTGAAGCACAACTCTTAAACTCTACAATTGCTGTATTGTAAAATCTACGCTAGTTTTATTTTTTTCTGAAAATTTTTATTTGAGTGAAAGGCATGGAAGGTGAAGGACATTGGCAAACACTCGAACATGACAATGACTATGAAATCTTTTCAGAGTACCCATATCCAATTAGGCGCATAAGTAACAAAAGAGTTGTAAGTGAGTTTGACAACGGTGATGGTTATATTTGTGTTTATTTAAACAAACATAAACTCTTTAAGCATAAAATTGTTGCAAATCAATTTATACCGAATCCTGAAGGACTTCGAGAAGTAGACCATATAAACAGAGACAGAGGAGACTTTCATATCTCAAACTTAAGGTGGGTGTCGAGAAGACAAAACATGAGAAATATTTCTGGTTCGAATGGCTATTGGTTTGACATTGTAGACACTCTTCCTGAAGATGCTGTTGAAATTATACAATACTCTAAATTTACTCTAGAAAATTACTACTATGTCCCAAGTGAAGATGTCTTTTACTATTTCATGGGAACTCAATACAGACGAATGAATGTCTTAAGACAGTATAGCAAAGATTATATAAACATTACAGATGTAGAAGGAAGAAGAACAAAGCTGTCTATTGCAAAGTTTAAGAGAGACAATGGTTATACATAAATGACAAAAATATATGACCTCATTATTTTTATCACGAATGACCTCATTGCTGACAAAAATAAATGACCTCAGAACTTCAACTTACGAATAAAGCTTGTTTTAGTCGTTATTGAGAAGTTAAACTTTTCAGCAAAGCAAGGACTAGAAGACTTACATAAGTAAATCCAATCTCTTGACCATCATGAAGTGCTTTGTAAAGTTTCATTAAACTGAACTCAGAGTCTTTGTCATATGTTCCAACAGGTATGTGAATGTTCTTATCTTCATTGTAATAGCATTGTATAGCTTCAGGAAACATTTCATTAGCTGTTAAAGCAAGAACGTCTTGTTTTACACCTTTACAACGTGCATGAAATGCAACTTCATTTAAATCATTCGTGAGTAAGTCTATGTAAGTCTTCTTTCCACAAAATATTGACTTGTATGCTAAACTTTGTTTTCCAGGTGTTATTTCTGCGAAGTCAGAATGGAACTGACCTAATGTTTTACCAATAAGTTCTCTACCGTATCTCTTCTGAAATCCTGAGCTAACAGTGGGATGTCTTCATTGAAAATATGCATGCTATCGCAGTCCTGGTAAAATATTTGAAGACCCATATCTTCAGCAGTACAGAATACTTCACACATTATTCTCTTCGACATAGACAGAATGTTAACACCAAGTGGACAGAAGTTAAAGTGTCTGCAAATGCTTTTCGTTAGCTTGAAAATAGTTTTATCTGAACCATCCAAACCTTCGAACTTCACTATATGGTTGTAGTTTCTGATGGCATATCTTATAGCATCTTTGTCATTTACTATGGTTATTTTTGACTCAATAGGAGATAGAATAGTTTTGCCATAAATACTGTTCAGAATGAGCTTTATATTTTCTTGCAAAGGATTTCCTTCTTTCTTATACTTTAACCTTAACTCAAACAACTTCTTTACTTCATCTCTTATTCTAATATCTCTGTTTCCATCGTAATAGTATCCTTGCAACACTTCACATTTGACACCTTGATATTTTATGAGGTCTTGTAATGTTATATGGTCAACATACATTAAACAGCAAGTGTTTGAACTTCTGGGAACGTTAAGTTCTGGATTTAGTTCAGGGTCACAAACTATTAAAGGAAAGTGTCTATGTATTCCAATCTCTGTTATCTTAATGAGAACAAAGAAGCCAGACATAAACTTTTCACCAATGGGTTCCTTTTGGTCGTCATCGAATAAATGTCTCATGAGATACTCTGTGCTTAACATTTCTTTCTTCATAACCTTTGGAATACCTTCTAAAGTATAAAGTCTTGCTATAGCTGATGGATATAATGAAACAGCGTCGAAGTCAGCAATGAGTTTCTTTTCGCTCTTTTGTTTAATGTTATCTGACAGCATACATCTTCCACCTTGAATGCATCTCGAAATAAACTCTCTTGGTTTATTTGAGAGGTCATATAAATTTCCATTCGGGAAGTACACTCTGTTCTCAAACAATTTGTTAGCAATTGAACAAATACTAACGTAGTCATAAACGTTTAAATCAAATTCTTTCAATATGTCATTGCGGAACTTAACAAAACCTTCTCTTAAAATTCTTACATCTTGTTTGCAATAAAATGTGCTATACTTTTCTAAGTCGAAGTGGTTCTCATCTATTCTGCAACCTTTGATGGAATCTATGTTTTTCATGAATGTATCTGCATCCCGGATAAACTTACATGCTTCAGAAATGACACCAGTTCTGTTGTCATTTGCTAACAAAACACTGCTGTAGTAGTTGTATGGAAATACTTCTTTCGGTCCTGTTTGTAAGTTAAACATAGCAGGAAATAGTTTAAGCTTCTTATTTATAACACTGTAAGAGTCTTTTATAATAATTGCCCTTCCTTTATATAAGCCAGTTATTTGCATTGTTCGTGAACCTTTAATGATGGGAGTTCCTTTCACTTCTGTCATGTGTCTTAAGATGAAGTTTATATCATAACTGAGGTTATGGAAATATATTAAACTCTTGTCAGGAAGTCGCTCCAAAAATTCTGTTGCACAGTTCTGACCCCAAATGCTTTCACTCACTGAACCATCTTCACTGTCGTAACAGATGTTAAAAGCTTTATGAAAGCCGTCTGTGCTACACTCAAAGTCAGCAAAGAAAACGTGCTCAGGAATGAACTTACACTTATTTATTTACTTCTTTTGACTCGGCTTTCTTCTTCAGTTGTACACAATACTTTGGAGCATATGTCAAATCTTTAAATGGTGCAAGGTTCTGTTTATATAAGTCAGTCGTATATGTGAAAAGTTCTCCATAAGAAATAGGTTCGAAATATTTGCACTCCCACAATGTTTTCATAACATCCCATAACGGTGTTGTTCTATCATAACGAACTACATATTTATCTTCTCTCTTTGTATAAATCTTCATTTGTTTCTCAATGTTCATTCCACCACACTTTCAGATTTCTATATAGTTGCGAATGAAATATGTTGTCATTGGTAATCTTTCATTTAGCATGTAGTGGTCTTCAACAAGAAGTAAGTCAATAGTTCGAACAGTTTCACATTCTTTTGGTATGTATCTCTTTATTTCATTATGTCTTGAGTCATTGAAATAACCAATGGTAACATTAAATGCTATACCTGTTGCGTCAGAAATTTCTTGTACTTTACTTTGAGGAAAGTCTCTAACACGAATGACTTCTCTCATGTGGTCAATAGTCTCTCCATCTACTCCAGCCTGAATGCAAGCATAAACGAAACAATTGTCTTCTGTCATAAGTGCTGCAGTTCTTTTGTTCAGTTCATTGAAGATTTGGTAGCGTTCAAGATTTATAGGTAATGTGCAAAGATACTTCCAGAACTGACCGCTTCTCTTCTTATAAAACTTCTTTTCACCATTATCTTTCCAAAAGCTTTCTATAAGTGCTGGGTTTCCTGTTTGCTTAAGAGCTTCCAAAATGGCTTTCTGGTCATTTGTCAGTGTGCTTTCATCTCTATATGGTCTCTTTTTTGGTTTGCCTTTCTTTACATCTGACATCGTTAAGCCTTCATATTCTGTTAAATCATACATCTTTATTTCAGTAAGATTCTTTATGTTTGTCAAGAAGAAGTCATAGTGCATTTCAACAATACCTGCAGCATTTGCTTCTATCTCTGATATAAAGTTCTCCTTCAAGAGCTGATGTAGTAATGTTCCAATATTATTGAGGTTTAACGTAGAACATTCATACTTTCCACCAAGTTTATAACATACCATCCATCTCTGTTGTGAGTTTATTTTAATTTTCTCTAAGAGTCTCATGAAAACCTTACCGAAATGTTTGTGTAAGTAGTCTCTGTTTGGTTCATCTAAAGCTTCGATGTTAAAGTCAATGAGTCTATTGCCTGACTTCACATTTCTCTTCCTATTCTCTTCATCTTTCTTTAACCATCTCTCACCTTCTTTTGGTTTGTCGTCAATGGAACGAATGACATCGTTAGCTTTGCGAACTTGTTCTATAGCGCTCTTAAACATCTCTCTTCTCTGTTGTTTCAGTGTGTCGTCTCTTCTTCTTGTTTCACCAACGTTTGCATTTGTTATGTCAAACATTTCTCTTCTTACTTCATGAGGTACTGAACGTCTATGATATAAGTCAATAGCAACGTCATTTAAAGGAAATGCTCTTGCATGGACTTCGTCCTCGCCGCGTTGCGGCTTTATGAACTCATGAATTCTATCATAACTTATTGCACCATTATAGTCTTTAATGAAGTCAGCGAGTGCTTTTTTGTTTGTTGCGTAATGTTTTGCTACTTCTATGTTAGCTTCTGTAAGAAGTTGTTTTATTTCCGAGTGTTCTAACTTAGACAACTTCCGATACATCTTTAGTAGGAAATAAAAAAATATTTTTTGAAAAAATTAGATTAGATTTTTTTAAGTTATTTTTCAAAATAATTTAATATTTTTATTTTAATGAAACACATGCAAGATTGCAAGTTCTTTTCATACAATGCTCTCGCTACTGCCATCAAGAATGAGTTCAATAATGCTTCAAATGTTAATGTTATCTTTAACAAGAAGTTTGTGAAAGAATCTAAGTTTGGTCAGTATGTCAGACCATTAGCTATCGTCATTGACCGCAAACGTTATACTTCACAAGAGTTAGCAGTAGTTTTGAAACAAAAGAGTTTCTTCGTGAATGTCAAAGATACTCATTATACTGTCATAAAGAACTCTAACATTGACTTCTTCAGTATTGCTTTAAATCTTTCCGAACAGAAAGAATATAAGAAGGGTGAAACAAATGTGAAATATTATCCTTCATCTCTGAAGACAATAACGAACAAAGATGTTATACAGAAATTCTTACCAAAGGTTGAAGAAGCTTCTATTGACATTGACGAAGGAAGTGAAATGGTTGAAGAAATAGACCCTGAAGCTATTTAAGCAAAAATATATTTTTGGTTAGTCTTCATATCGATATTTTACAACAATTCCCCAATGTATAAACTTTTCATACGCTTTTTCATAAGCTTTATATACCTTCAGAAATTTTGCATAATCTTTAGAAGCATTTAGATATTGTTTAAATGCTTTGTATGTCTTCAGAAATTTTGCATAATCTTTTACATGTTGTTCGTTCTCTTCTTCTGTCATGAGTTCCGAATATTCTAAATTCATGTTCTTTCATATGAGATAAAATTTTATAAAAAAATAAAATTAGCTTAGATTTTTTTATTCTTCCTCTTTGAAGTTATCGAAATATTCTGTTATTTTTTCCTTCAGTAATGTTAAGTCTTCTTTGAATGTAAGTATTGTGCAACCTTTGATGTCATAGTGTGTTTGAGGAAGAGTATTTTTGACAATTTCCTTTATTTGCTCATTCGGTGTCATTGAAATCGGTAAGTTTTCACGATAGAACCAGTTTCTGTCAGATTTATATATTTTAGCTAAGTCATAAAAGCTCTTGTTGTTTCTTCTGACTAAATGCAACATAACCACATCTTTATCTTCTTCTTTCTCCAACTCTTCAGTATATATCATATACTTATAACTCTTTTCCTTTCCTTTTGGTACCGAACGCGGTATTCTTTTCTGTATGCTTTTGTCTTTGGATTCAATGACTTCATCTTTTGCTTGAAGTTTCTTTTCCATCTCTCCACGTTCTGCTTTATATAGTTCATCTAACATCATGAAAATATAACAAGCATAACGAGGTGAAGCCCACATTGCTACAGCGTTTACTAAAAGTCTATGAACATAATAACCTTTCAAACCAGGAGCCAAATTCTTGCGATTTTCGTACGGAATCTCTTCTCTCGGTTTTCCGAGGGAAGCAATCATATGAGGAAATTCTTCTAAAAGTTCTTTTGTCTGTTGGTTTTCAAACCAATGATATGCTTGCTTTGTAGAACGAAGAGCGTTCATTATACTTTGCATTTGGTACATATCGTCTTTGACCGAACGAATGAGGCGAAGTTGTTTGTTATACTGTATGTATTCGTATTCTTCATTTATAGCTTCATGGACTATAACTGTTGTTGTGTTCTCTGATGTTGACATTACTGTCTTTACATACAAAATAAAAAAATAAATAAAAATAAAACTAACTTTATTTTCTGACTTTCACAAAAGACCAAAAATAAACGCTTTACATGTATTTTTCAGCAACTTCGTCAAATAATTTTATAGCTTTATCTATCTCATCTACTTCAAACGTTTCTTTACCTTTCGTGGGAGCACCATACATTTTCTCAAAAACTTCAAGCAGTTCTGTTTCAGCAGCTCTCATATCATTAACAAACACAACCTTGACTCTATTGACTGTACTGTCATATCTTTGAGTTATATTATATGTCCTTCCTATCTTATATCTTTTTGTGTTGAAGTCCTTCGGTTTCTGAACGATGTAAAGTAAGCCTTCACTGCAACGTTCCGTATCGAATGAACCATATGTTATGAAGTTATATCCAACAACTGGGTCTAACCATAACAAAACTATTGGTATAAGACTTTTGTCTATAAGATATGCTCTTGTTCCATGAAATGCTACTGATATCATAAGCTCAGGATTTCTTGTCAAAATTTTCTGAGTTGAAGCATTTCTAACCCAGTCGTTTGTTTTCTTTCCAGATGGAGATATAATGTCTGACAAAGAATATTTGTTGTATTTCTTTGAGTATCTTACGTTTAAATCACCTATTCTAACCACTTTGGTGTCATTGTCTATCTTTCTAACTGTTTCAAACTCAATGTTTGTCATTACTGTCTTTACATACAAAATAACTAATGAAATTCATTATTTTTGTGCTGAATTCAATAAAAATAATGTTGAGGTGAAGAGGTGAGATCTCACCTGTTTTTTCACCTGTTTTTTCACCTCTTTTTTCACAAGCGTTTTACATGAATTGTACGATGTATATTTGAAATCCTAAACAATTTCGTAGCTTCTATTTCTTCTTTTAGTACATCGAATGTTTTAACAATGCCGAAGGTTTCTTTATACTTCTTCTTGACGTCAGATAAAGGAAATCTTCTGCTGTTGGATAGTTTTTATTAAGAAATGTCAACATATCCATTTTATCTTCTGCTGGCTTTTCTGCTTCTTTCTTTAAGTCTGCATAGTCGTTTCGCATTCTTTCTATCTCTTTGACTGAGTAGTTATATTTTCTTATTGCTGCTTTACATTTTGAACATTGCGGCATCGTTTTTGCGTTATACATTGAAATAAAACCAGCTAGAAAAACTAAGCGTCAATGGTTCTTTAACTCAAAATGCTGGTTTTTGTTCATTCCATACTTACCTCTTCTATCTTTATCTCTTATCTGCCATACACATTTTGCAACTAATGAAACAAAGTTATCGTATGTCTTAAATTCTTCGGATTTGTAAAGGTCAGAAATATTTTTATAAACCATGTCGCAATCTTTGTCCATAACTTTATGGTTGCAATGAAAACCAAGGAATTCATAATTTACTTTACGTATGAATTTCTTAATTTCTACTGAGTCAGTTGCTTTGACTTCAATTTCGTCGAATTCAGGAATAGTTAGTTTTTGCTGCTGAATTTCAGGTAGTTTAGGCAAATGGTCGATGAGGTCCTCCATTTCATAAAGATACTGTTCATTTGTTTCATCTTTCGCACTACAGTCTAAATTACTTGTTAAAAGTTCTTGCTTTATCTTCTGGATTTCTGTTTCAAAAGTATATGAAGAAGGAATAAAGCTTTTCATCTCTACCAACATTGACGTAGGATTCATGACTAGCGAGTTTGGTGCTGTAGTTGTGGACAGAGTCCCGCCGTTCGTGGCTTGAATTGTTGTTGTGCCGATTGTTGAAATCATATCTTTTATACAAAATAAAAAAATAAATAAAAATAAAACTAACTTTATTTTTTCTGTCTTAAGGAAATTCATGAAAATTCACGAGAAAGCTAAAGCAATCTGAGCCGCTAAGCGGCGAGGGTGAAAAAACAGGTGAGAAAACAGGTGAGATCTCACCTCTTCACCTAAACATTATTTTTGGTGAATTCAATAAAAATAAATGGTACCATTAATGATATCATGACTGTTCTCATTCATGTCTGATTTACATCTAATGAAAAAGTTTAGAAGAATTTTCTTATTCTTTCTGGCATATTTTTGTCTTTCCAGTACTCCCGCTCTAATGGTCCCAGATGTGTTGGCTTTGACTCTCTCAAGTTCTTAGATGGTATAACATCTTCAACGCCTCCTTCATATCTTACTTTATAAGTGTCATCGTTTATGTTATAGCCAAGTATTTCAATAACCACTCCTCGCTTTGCTTCGTCAATGGTTTCAGCAAGTTTGCCATTACTACTTTCGACTAATTTGTGACGAGGGTAAAACGCAATAGAGTCGTCAGCAGCTTTTATAAGATATCCATTACCTTGCGTAGAGTCTACGATATAATAGTTTCTACTTAACCTTAAACGTTTCTTTGTCAACGGTTTGTCGTCAAGAACTACACGAACTTTTGTTCCAGGAATGAGGGTAAATTGTGTTGAATTTCTGATATTTTGTGTTTGGCTTTGTTTCTTTTGTATATACTTTTCTTCTTGTTTTTGTGTCATTGAATTTGGTGTATGTCCTGTTGTAGAATGTGTTGAGGAATTATATACTTCGAGAAAATGTTTCATTGTTTCTTCGGTAAAGTCTCGCTCTTGATTTAAATCTCTGAGCGTTCTTATGAAGCGGTTTATGATGCCGAGTATGTTATGGTTATGGTCTTCAGTAGTGTAGTGAGTTATGTTATGCTTAATGAGAAAATCTGTGATTTCATTGCTGAGGTATGCACTGTCTTGGTCTGATGTTAAAGTACTTGGGCTATGTTCTGCCACGAACTTTTGTAAAACTCTTAACACTTCACGAGTTCCTTTATTCCTCATTGGATATGCATATGCTTTGCGAGTATTAACATTTATGAAGATGAGGAATGGTTATGTCCTCCTTTTCTGCTTTGAATGAGAGTGTCAAATTGGTATGCGTCAGGAGTGTTGGAGTAAATTGGTAAAAAGTAGTCGTAAGGGTTTATTTTTGTTTGATGTACAACATTTTTGTCAAAGAATCTTTTCACTTCAGCTCTGTTAGTAAATCCCCAACTCTTTGCAGCTTCATTGAACTTCTTAAATGACCTCCATGGATGTTGTTCGAATACTTCTTTCAAGCTCATTTATGTAAAGTTAAAGATTTTATTCAAGGCTCAAGCGCGTTCATTGAACGCGGTACCATGCGAATATAGTCACAAATGGTGGCATATAATCTGCACCCGAGCCTGTTGGATTTGTTGTGAAAGTGTGTGAATGATTTCCTGTGGTTCCACAGAAAATACCTGCGCTTGAATCTACTGGGTCACTTGAAATATCATATCTATGCATTCCCTGTCTATCCGAACCTGCTGCAAGATTTGTATAACCTCTTTTTGTTATTGAATGTGAATGATTACCTGTTGTGTTTGTAGTTCCAGTATGAGTGTGCGGTGGAAGGTTTGCTTCTTTAATTTTCTTCGAACCCCCTGTTTGCTTTGAAGAGTTAGCACAGTATAAGAATTTGTCTACAATCTGTTCCCACGTACCAAAACCTAAAAACTTCTGGATTTGTTGAGTTCATTGACGTATAAATAGAGCCTATAGGATATATGGTTTCAAGAATCTGAGTCTTCATTGTTTGAAGTTCATGTTTAACATTTATAAATCCTTTGCCATCTACAATATTTATATTGTTTGTTATTAAACCATTAGGAAAAGTAGGAGGATAAATTCTTTGTTCTTGTACAGTTGCACCGTTTCTTCCTGTTTTTGTTACTATTTCGATGCATGCTTTAATTTCTTTAATCTTGATTGTTTGAAATTCTTCATGTGTATGGTTCTTGTCGGCTTTTCCATTAAGCGCAGCATTTACTTCCGACTTCTTTGCATAATTTTCATCTACATAAGTTTTGTCGGCTTTCTTATCTAACATTGCTGGTAGTTCATATGTTTCAAAGTTTCTGGCATGACCTTCGATGTTCTACACTGTTATCTAAATTGTTAAGAGTATCTTTTACGCTTGTACTCGGATTCTCTAAAGGTGCACTTGAACCAATATAGTTCAATATTATGTCGTCTGCTCTAACAGTAGTGAAGGATTTATGTGTATGTTCTTTGTCAGCTTTCTTATCTAACATTGCTGGTAGTTCATATGTTTCAAAGTTTCTGCATGACCTTCAATGTTCATACATTGTTATTAAAGTTTAGTGTATCTTTTACGCTTGTACTTGGATTCTCTAAAGGTGCACTTGAACCAAGGGTATAGTTCAATATTATGTCGTCTGCTCTAACAGTAGTGAAGGATTTATGTGTATGGTTCTTGTCAGCTTTACTATTTAATGTAGCTTGAAGTTCATTTATATCGGAGATATTGTGTTTATGAGATTTCAAAACTTTGTTCGTTGCGTCAAGTTCATCTTTGTCAGCTTTACTTTTAATAGCATCTTCAAAAGTTATTTTTGCCTTAACTCTCAAAGTAAATCTTGGTTCAACTAATACACCGTTAACAGAAAGTAGAGGCATAAATTTCACCGGTATAACCAAATGCTTCTGGTGCTTTAGCTACATCATACAGTACAGCTTATGTCATAACCTTTAGCACGAATGTATTTATATCTTCTTTCATTAACATTTTTTGTCTTCGCTTCATCACTTCGTGTTAAATATCCATGGTAGTCCGTTATAATCTGTTCGTCTGAAGTTATATAATGAACATGGTTTTTATCTGCTTTTTGTGAAAGAAGTTCAACAACTTTTGCTTCACTTATGTTACCAGTGTCACTTTCATTTATTTTTGTCAGCATTGCGTTCAAAACTTCATAAAGACTAACTACTTCTTTTGGTTCTTGAAACAATGAGTCAAAAGTCTTTCTTAACATTACATCTTCAACTGTTATGACTGAGTCAATACCTTTCTCTTTTATTGTCTTAGCTAACTGACCTAAAACAACGAACATATAGTCTAAAATATTATCTTCAGTGTTAAACACTATACAGTTTTCACGAATTGTTGTGTTTGTTGCTGTTAAAACTTCTTTAAACTCAGGATATATATTCAGTAGATTTTCAACAATTGTTTGAACCACTTGTCCTCCTTCATCTAAATCTCTTGCTGCCATTAAAGGATGTAAATTAATTGGTTCAATAATTCCGAGACGAGGGTTGTAAGCAAGTCCGTCGAACATATTTTTACGTTTGAGTGCCCAGTTAGTTAGTTTCTTTGTATTATATGTTACTTTACCCCATAAATTTTTGAGACCGTCAAAGAAACTTCCTGTATTTCCATGTAATTTAGCAAACTCAACATAAAACTTCATGCTATCTATGCCACCAAGAAAAGCCCAGAGTGCATCTATCTCACTTTGCATGGTTATAAGAGATGCAGTTGTTACACCTGATGAAAATAAAGTAAACAACCACCCTAACCAACTCTTACCTGCTCCACTTTGTTCTACTTTCACAAAATCACTGATATGACTTTTTAAGTATTCTTTCGTAAGTAATGTGTCTCCAGGTGTAACGTCTCTAACGATATTATCTCCGTCAAAAGTCAATGTTCTAACTTGTGTCCGTGCAGCCTTTATTTTAAGGCATGCATAGTCTGGTGTTTGAGGAGCAGAAGGCTCGATGTATGTAATTTTAAAGAAATCGTCATAATTTTTCTTAAAGGTTTCATATGTTGTTTTGAATGTATTGAACCTCATTATTATATCAAGAAGTTTTGTCAATGAGTCAGCAATTGCTTCATCTACTGTTGACGTTTTGAGTTTTATTTCTGCTGAGTCGTTTATGAATGGTACTTGACATTGAGTTGTATATGGGTCAAATCCTGTAGGACCCAAATGAAGCAAGTAGTCTAAAATATCACGAACAGACTTTGAGACAGTTGTGTCGTTCTTCATGACGATTTCACCATTTACAATGAATGGCATAGTACATGAAGTTATTTGTGGGTCAAAACCAGAAGGATTGAAATGAAGCATATAGTTCAGCGCCTCATACACTGACTTATACACTGTTTCATTATTTTTTGACACAATTTCACCATTTACAATGAATGGCATTGTCGAAGGAGTTGTTTTTGTATCGAACCCTGAAGGATTGAAGTTAAGAATGCTTTCAAGAGCTTCATATACAGACCTATAAACAGTTGTGTCGTTCTTCATGACAATTTCACCATTTACAATGAATGGCATAGTACATGGAGTTAAAATAGGGTCAAACTTTTCATAGTCCTTCCATGTTATGTATTTCTCAGTATTTCCATCAGAAATAACAATATATTTGTCAGTAAGTGTGAGAGAGTATTGACCAAAATATAAACGTTTAGCTCTGTCAGCTTCATACGCATATGCAGCTATACTCATATTTTAATGAGAATAAAATGTTGTTCTATTTGCAAAGTACAGACCCAAACGAATACGGGACAGTAAAGCTACAAACAAACTTAGGTCTACAGAATGAGGCGCTTGCATTCAGAATGGTTGACTTCAATACTATCGCTTCATTCGTTATAACAGATGAAACAGATTTCATGGAGATTGAAATAGATGGAAAGAAGCACGAAATAAGATTTCACAATAATGTAGAATATAAGATGGAAACATTAGCTGGAGTGTTAAATGCTCTCATAAATACTACAATAAACAAGGATAACGAAGAAAACTTAATGAATGTTAAACTTATTGCAGGAGTTTTGAAGTTCAGTTATGCGAAGGAGTTTAAGATAACACGAATGAGTCATAGAGTACAACTTCTTTTGGGTGCATACCATATGACATTTCCTTTGAAAAGTGTTGACAAAACGATTGAGATGAAATCTGTTCCATACGTATGTTATGGTAATTGTTTATACATTGAGTCTAAAATAGCTAATGTCACAGGCATTTCAGGAGTTAATAGTAAAGGTTCAGTAGAATATAAATCCTTCTGTTATGCAGTCAATTCAATGTTCATTCCAAACGTTCCTGTCATAGCAACTCATTTAGGTAAATGGGTTCGCATTAGTCCTCATAATTTGAAAGACATGCAATTCAGACTTGTTGACTTTCAAGGAGAGCCTGTAGAACTGAAGGCACCAGTGCGAATGACTGTTGAAGTTGACTTTTTAGAAAATATTAAATGCAACAGCTTACAAGAGAACTCAGAGCTAAAAATATAAAGTATGAATGTTATGTATTAGGTCATGAACTTTGGTTGTTGCTGTTTGATGAAACAAATGAGTTAGTTATGTCAGTCAAGAGAACAGAAAAATATTGTGTTAGTGAAAACTGCACCAAGTCAATAAGATTAGGTTTGCATTATGAAGATGAGTTCGATACTGTTGAAGAAGTTTTGGATAGATATTACAAATTGCTAACTTGAAATTTTTTTGACTGACGGCACAAAGCGCCAAGATGGGCTCAAAGAGCCCTCCTGACTGCTTTAATTTACTAAAACATATTTCAAACAAAGTTTATATTCTGTTGAAAGTTTTGTATATGAAAAAACCAGAATTTTCGAAAAAGTGACACCAACTATTAAAGTTATTTTATTACTAGATTTATTTACAAATTATAAGATAATATCATTAACCGAATATATTTTTAATATAAATAAAAAACTTTTTTTTATACAAAAAATTACAATCAATCGATAAATATTATAAAACATTTATTCCAAAAAGATTAAGTAATAGGTGGGATCCTGCATAAAATATAATTTTATGTCATAAAGTTTACAAATTTTAGATGGACCACAGTGAGAATGTGAGTGGTTAATTTAAAGGTGGTCTGATAAAGATATCGAAGCTTACTCAACAAAGCATGAAGCAGTTTCTAATACACAATCTTACTAGTTGTGTTTCGGTCGCCAGCGCTCTCATAGGGGTGCTGATTTCAAAAACCACTACTTCAAATTATTCAACAATACTCAATGCAGCATGAAGCAGCTACTACTGCTGTATCTTACTGGTAGTGTTTTGGTCGTTGGCTCTTGCACAGTCTCTCAGATTTTCAATTTTTTTTTCAACACTATCTTGTTTCGCTCTCAGAAAGCTATCCTACAAAGACATCGAAGCTTACTCAACACAGCATGAAGCAGTTTCTAATACACAATCTTACTAGTTGTGTTTCGGTCGCCAGCGCTCTCATAGGGGTGCTGATTTCAAAAACCACTACTTCAAATTATTCAACAATACTCAATGCAGCATGAAGCAGCTACTACTGCTGTATCTTACTGGTAGTGTTTTGGTCGTTGGCTCTTGCACAGTCTCTCAGATTTTCAATTTTTTTTTTCAACACTATCTTGTTTCGCTCTCAGAAAGCTATCCTACAAAGACATCGAAGCTTACTCAACACAGCATGAAGCAGTTTCTAATACACAATCTTACTAGTTGTGTTTCGGTCGCCAGCGCTCTCATAGGGGTGCACCGAAATTCAATTGTTAATGATATCAATTCACAAATTGGAATCGAAGATCAGTATGAAATTTAAAATATAAATAAATTTTAATTATATTATTTTTAATTTTTTTAAATAATATACATATATAAATACATGCATATATACATATATAAATATATACATATATAAATATATACATATATATAATATATACATATATAAATATATACATATATAAATATATACATATATAAATATATACATATATAAATATATACATATATAAATATATACATATATAAATATATACATATATAAATATATACATATATAAATATATACATATATAAATATAATATATAAATATACATATATAAATATATACATATATAATATATACATATATAAATATATACATATATAAATATATACATATATAAATATATACATATATAAATATATACATATATAAATATATACATATATAAATATATACATATATAAATATATACATATATAAATATATACATATATAATATATACATATATAATATACATATATAAATATATACATATATAAATATATACATATATAAATATATACATATATAATATATACATATATAAATATATACATATATAAATATATACATATATAAATATATACATATATAAATATATACATATATAAATATATACATATATAAATATATACATATATAAATATATACATATATAAATATATACATATATAAATATACATATATAAATATACATATATAAATATATACATATATAAATATATACATATATAAATATATACATATATAAATATATACATATATAATATATACATATATAAATATACATATATATAAATATATAATATATAAATATAATATATATATATACATATATAAATATATACATATATAAATATATACATATATAAATATATACATATATAAATATATACATATATAAATATACATATATAAATATATTTATATATATAAATATATAAATAACAAAATACAATCAAAAAATAGTGTTTGGAAATTTAAGGTTAAGTGTCACTTTTTCGTAAATTCTACCACACTCTCAAAGAGCCCTCCTGACTGCTTTAATTTACTAAAACATATTTCAAACAAAGTTTATATTCTGTTGAAAGTTTTGTATATTCATTCGAATATTTATACTTAAACTCAACTCCTGTAGTTCCTGGTGTTTCAATGATGCGGATGTTACCTATTTTCATGAATAGTGGAGTTTGACCACAGCATTCGATTTCAGGGTCGAGATAGTCAATGACACATTGTTTCCCTGTTATTCGTGAGATAACATTTTCAAGGTCCTCCTTTGTTAGAATTATTTGGTTCTTACTTATAAGATTTGTCAAAAGCTTCTTATCGTCTTTGAGTAAAATTGTTTGGTATAACTGAAGAAGGTAATGGTCTACGTTATCTGAAGGATTTGTTTGAACATTTGTGTAAGGATTGTCGTTGGCTTCTCTTGAAAGAATTTGGTCCAGTGGTGGATACTCTAACTTAACATCTGATGTAGCGTTAGCGTTTGAAGCTGTGTTTAAATTCACGGATTTCAGCTCTGGTTCTGGTTCTTTCAAACACTCTGAACTATAGTTCTTTATGACAATATTGTTTGTCGTTCGTGAGTCAACATTTGATGTTGGTTCAATTGGAACATTAACGGCACCAGCTAAGATGGATTTGCTTCTCATTTCATATAGAATAAAAACCTTTTATATGTATGAAATGAACAATATACTCGACAAGGGTTTGAATGTAAAGCTAACGAATGAAAATATTGTTGAATTCACTGAGACAGGAGCTGTGTATAAAGATGTAGAACTACTGAACAAAAGAGCTAAGGGAAGAAGCAGGAACATGAACAAAGGGTGGAAGCCTATAAAAATTTATGTCAATGATGGCTCAGGAGGTTCAAACATAAAGTATGCAGAAAGTTATAGAGTTTATGCTCTCAAAGGTGAAAAGCCTTCATTTAAGAACAGCTATTCTAACGCATATCCTCAAAAGCTAACGGATGGGGAAGTGGATGATATGAATGACAGCAAAAATATTAACAGAAATGGCGACAGAGATGCATGGAATTTGTTTACCATCAGTCAATTGAAGGTTAAACTTTAAAACAATGTTGGTCGTTCCCATGGAATATTTTTGACTTTAATGGTATTAGTCATGATATGAATCTCAAGGTATGAACGAGGAGAGATGAGAGACTTATATGCTTCCCAAATTTCTTCAAAAGGTAATGTTATACCTGACTGTTTCCAAATGAGTTCAATGTCATAGCGTGAGAAACCTTGAAAGATAACGAAGTCAGTTATGAGACGTTTTATGTTTAAAGCTAAAAACCTCCATGTTTGCATAAGTATTGCTACAGTTAAATGGTAATGTCTGACTTTAGTTATGATGTTAGCTAATGGTGAGTCAGGCTTTGAAACTAAACCTTTTCCGGCGAAGTCGTCACAAACTAATAAAGTGTTTGATGGATATTTTTTGAAGGGGTATTTTGAAAGTTTTGATAGAATGTAGTTTGTCAGTCGTTTCATATCGTAAACTCCTGAGTACTGACGCAAGTGGTGTTTGTCAATAATTCTTTCCATCTCCTCAGAAGTCTTTTGCATTCCTGACTGTATAAATTCAACGATGGCATAATATTTTCTCTTACGTCGAATGTAACGTTGAAGAAATTCAATGAGTTCACTGTCTGGAACTTTAACGACAGAGGCTTGAACTTTTGACATAAATGTTTTCGCTGTTGAGTCCATAGAGTCTGAAGTTGCTGATATAATGATTTGGTCATAATATGAGTCATTTCCTAAACGTTCTGTTATGAGTATATGACGAATGAGGTTAAATGTCTTACCTGAACCCATCTTTCCACAATAGAAATACACACCATTTGAACAGAACTCATAATCTTTGCTGAAAGGAAGAATAAGAGAAGAGTTAAGTTTGTCTGTAGTTTCATTCATGTCTTCATCTACGTCATGTATTAAATGCTTCATTTTATCTCCATTAAAAATGCAAGTCAGAAATATTCAGAACATAGCACCGAGTCTAACTGACAAGAGTATAAAGATATACTATGAACATGTTATGATGAAACCAACCAAAATTCAAGAAAGTCAGTATACTTATGAATATCCAAGACACTGGGTAGAGTATGTAGGAGGTGAGAAAGCTATTGAAATCAGACAGGTTCGAAGTATTCCAGCAGGAAGAACAATATTATTGAAGAACTTTAATGTTTTGAGGTATAATGATGAAACAAAGAAGCAAGATAGTTTCCCTGTTGCTGTGTATGTGAACTTAGATACAGGAGATGACATGAAAGTTTTTAATACAAAGCTTCAAACGGTAGTGAGAGAACAACTGACTGCGGAAGGACATCCATTACCTTCAGAAGTTACCATAGCATATAATTTTGAAACAAACTCAATAGATTTTAAAGTCGTCTCTGCAAAGAAGTCAGGTTTTACATTTAATGAAGCAGATGTATATTCGAATGAAAACTTCAAAGCTATTGCATGGTTAGATAATGACGATTGCTTTAAGAAAATATTTAAATACAGTGACTCAACGATGTCAATAGATGACCTTCGTGGAATGTTACCATCGACGTTTACAGTAGAAGGTTCAGCAGGATTGCTTACAAGATTGTCAATTGGTGGTATTTGGTCTCGTGAGAACATTGTTATAAAATCCAGTATAAGTGAATTTGCTGAAGAATCTATATTATGTCTTTCAAACTATATGTATTCGCCGCCAAAGCATTATAGTATAACAAACTTTGTCAGTAAGTTTAACATAAGACTTGTCGAACCTTCTTCAATGAAAGATGTTGTGCTACCTAAAGATGGAAAGGATGGACTCATTATTGAGATGATTTTAATAGCATATTAAATGAGCTTGTTCTTGAAGGTCATTCATGATGAAATAACTGTTGTAGAAGATGTTAGCAATTGTTCAGACATTTTGAAGCGTATAGATGATATAAGAAAGAAGTTAGATAGACCGCAAAGTAGTGAGGGCGAAGCCCGTGAGAACGCTTATGTTTCATTGACTTTCTCCAGTAACGAGAACTTTTATGAGATAATATTGAAGAGAGATGATTTTAATATGGTGTAAATGGTAGCTTGGGCAGCTTTAGGCGCAATGGGAACAAAAGCATTAGCATTTGGAGCAAAAGCACTTGGAGCTTATGACGCAGTAAATAAAATGAGTGGAGGAAGGGTTTCGAAGACATTAGATGCAAATAAAGGGAAGATTGGAGGCTGGGTTGCAAAGAAGTTAAGATTAAATAAAATAGGGCTCATAAATAAAGCATCCAATTTGGTTGCGACTGAGTCAGAAAATGCTTTAGGAAAGGACGATGAGTTTGCAAAACACGCAAAAGACTTTAATGACCAGATGAAAGGTGAAACAATGCATTTAAATAGAGTCGATGGAACTAAAGAAAATGTTTCTTCTCCACCAGCGGTTTATCCATACGGACCTTATGGAATGTATGGAAACCCTTACGAAAGACCATTTGACCCATTGACTGGTGGAAGTAACTGGTATCATTACGGCCGAAGAAGAAAGACAGTCAAGTTGGAGACAGACGTGAAGAAAGCAACTAAAAAGAAACCAAGGAAGAGAGTTATAAAGCAATGAATTCAACAGGGTGAAAAAACAGGTGAAAAAAGAGGTGAGATCTCACCACTTCACCTAAATTTATTTTTGTGCTATGTTTTCATACGTGTGAGGGTGGTGATATCATTTATTTTTTATTTTATTTTTTATTTTATTTTTTATTTTATTTTTTATTTTATTTTTTATTTTATTTTTTATTTTATTTTTTATTTTATTTTTTATTTTATTTTTTATTTTATTTTTTATTTTATTTTTATATAAATGACGAAAACTATTGAGATAACAAACTACAACGGTCATGAGTTCAAGAATTTGTTCTTCGTTCCTCGTGAAAATACATTCTATCAGATACGAGGGAGAAAGGGTAAAGTTAGTTTGAGCGTTTATGAAGGAATGAAGAATGGAAAGTTTATACAAGCATACGATACAAACGGTAAACGTGTTTCATTAGCTTTGTCAAAACTTACTAACATTTATTTTGACAGTGATTTTGACCTATATGAAGAAGAAAGTGAGTCAGAAGATTATGAGCTGTTATGTGAAGCACAGCAATGGGAGGAGTTGCAATACTTTTGTAAGTGAGAACGTTTATTTTTTACATTAGTGAGGTGAAGTGGTTGATGGCTTTGTAAATATTTAAGGTTAAGTTGGTGTTGTCGTTTGTGTTGTAAAATATACGTTAACGGTTTTGTAAAGTGTCAAAACCGCTAAGTGGTGTACGGAGGCGCGCAGTGCCTCAGTACACGACTTAGCCATACTAACTTCTCAATTGCATAATTAATTAAAAATTCATGTGAATTTAAAAAATCGGTAGATTAAATTTGCATGGGTATAAGAGGAAGTACACAATAATACCCCTGAACTACATACTCTGTAAATGAATAGTGAGGAGAAAGACTTCGCAGAATTTCAAGTGTTTTTATGAATTTTAATATATGATTGTGTTGTTAAGTATTATGCGGATAAAATCGAATTATTGACTGTTGACAACAAAGACGAATTCAACAATAAAATGAAAGAATTAAGAACACAACGCGATCAAAACGTCAAAGCATTGAGTCCTAAATTATCCGATTCAAACAACATTTCCGAATTAAAGAAATTGTATAATTCAGAAGAAGAACGACGTAAGAATGAATTAACCGTTATCCAAAACTACGAGAACTCTATTATCGAAACAGAGAAGAACGTAATGAACATGTTCACATCACATTTACCATTAATCACATCTTCATTGATGTCATTGTTTGATAAATTCCCATTATTAGAAGATTTGATTCCAGGTCCAGTTGCCAATGAAGAACGCAGGACATTGAAATCATTGATTAAAGACAAAGAAAGGAAGTCCATGCAATTACCAGATGACCAAGACAGACCATTCCATGTCCGGCAATGGCCAACATTACCTTTAACAATGGAACCATTGTCTTCTATGACCAGTCAAACAGAAAGTCAAGATCAACAAACGAAAGAGAAGAATTCAGGAAGGAAAACAGTTAAGAAACCAAAGAAATCAGATGCAATCAAGTCTGTTGAATCCGCAATGATGCCTATTATTACATCTATTGACACATCTATGCATCGCGGCGTTATTGTTGAAAGGAATCGCTCATTTGAGGAATATCAACGTGAAATGAAGTCACGTGTTACATCATTTGAAACATATATCAATTTCATGAAAGAAGAAACACAGAAATTCTCAGAATTCTGGTTAAAGTCTATCAACAACTTATGTCCACGCTTCGTCATCCCAAAAGAATCTAAATAAATAAAGTTATTTTGTTTTTTATTTTATTAATTATCTCATAAATAATGAATTTTATGTTTTAGAAGTATAAAAAAAGTAAGATGATAATGTAATAAATCATTGATTAAAGAACAATATTTCAAGTGTTGTTGATATTACAATCAAGAGGTATATTACATATATTCATGAATATTTAGATTCGAATGACATTGACTTCCATCTTCCAAGTTTTGTTGATGTTACAATCAAGAACTCTATACAACAACAACTAATAGTTATGTTAAATATAATCAAATTATGAGATTGTGAAGTGCGAGACTTTTCACCAGACAAAAAATAAATAAATAATCAATATTATCATATTCCATGCTAATTTTTGAGTAGGATTTAATTACATTCATTTATCCATATGGAAATGTAATAAATTCTGTCATCATTGAATTTTTTACAGAACACAGAATACGGATATTTTAGAAAGTTTCTATATAAATAAAAGTAATTTTATTCAAGATAAATAATTAATATAAATATTTAATAATCGATGACGTGGGAATCGGTGAGAGAAATATTCAATGCATTTGGTTTTATTGATAATTGCAAATTCTGCTTGGCAATTACCAGTTGAAAGATGAATCAATTTGTTAGTAAATGTTCTCTTGTATTAGTAGGTTCTACATTTCTATAAAATGTTGATGAAATCGAATTGTCAATGTAACAACTATCAACTGTTAATTGATCATAATAGTTATATATCAAACATGAATCTTGAGGAACAGTGTTGTTAATAAAAGAACAACTTTTTACAGTAAGAGAATTATCTGAATGGTAAATAATTCCATATGTTGATTTTGTTTTGGTATTATTTATAATATTACATGAATCAATCAAAGAGTTATACCAAATATCTAGAATCATTTCACTTGTTGCTAAATTATTAACAACAGTTGAATAGTTATATTTTGTTGTGTATTTACCTAAAGGACTTTGAAACCAACCAGCAGGTCCCCAAGATGCTTTGCATGATGAGAAATTTGTTGATGAAACTATGATGTTATCAAGTTCTGCATTTATAGAGTAACCAAAACTTTCTTTTCCTACATCGAAAAGGGAACTTTCAATAAAAAAGTTTAAGTTATCGTTGTCAACTTTGTATTTGAAAAATGTGCTCCTTGTTGACTTTGGCATTTTGTACAACAGAATTTTCGTTGAACAATCGAGCTATTACTGCCGATTTTGTAGTTAATGCAACTTCCACTCCCAGTTGAAGTGCAATTACTAAAAGAGCACCGATTATGTAGGAATAAGGAGTTTTTAATTGGATCGAAGTTGATAACTCGGTTATTATCATCAAAAAAATTGCACTCATCTAAGTAATATTGACCTTGACCTGCTGGTAGATTACAATTTTGACAATGATTAGTTTGTTCTCCTACAAATTCACTTGCAAAGTAACTATTCCAAATATTGTCATCCTCTAAAGATAGAATTATGGTGAACATTTTATTAATTTGTCAAAAAGTGCCATCCTATCGTTTTTTTAGAATTTGAAAAAAAAAATGCACTCAACTTATTTTTGTCAAAACTAGAGCAAAAATGCCCTAATGCATATGTCCTCCATGTTCTTTCTTGCTGGTGGCGTTAGCGATTATCAGAACAATCTTCTGTTTGCCTGAGAAGAAACGAATTCACCAATTTGTTGAATAAAGTCGAGAATTACATTTTTTGATATAACTTGAACAAAATCTAGCATTTTACTAGTTCACATATGGTTTTTGATCTTTGATCTTTTGAATGTCAGAAATCAAATTTTGCCTGAATATTTATGGTCATATTCTGACACAATGGAATTCGGTCGTGGTATTTTGCCAACAACAAGCAATCGAAAGTATCTATGAATCGTTTCTATTGAAAGAAATAATTATATACCATAATTAATTTTTCTCAACTGGTCAGAGAACGAGAAAAATGCTTAGATCTGAAGAGGATCGATATCATGTGGTGTTGTCAAGCAGTTCGAAATATCCAAAAACAAAATATTAAATGAATAGATTTTGAGATGCTTATATATATATAGTCGGGAGAAAAAGGTATAAACGGGGCAAAAAGGTGTAAACCTTGATATTTAGAAGCCAATATTAATATAAATAGTATCCTTACATTGAGTATATTTGGGCAGTGCATTCAAAACAAAAACTTAAAAATATGTCAATTTAGATATTTTAATTTTTTAAAAAAACTTAATAAGACTCAAAAAATCATTGCTAGTAAATTAAAATAGTATATAAGCAATATCTTTATTCATTTTTGCCAATGAAACTTACAATTCTTTGAATAATTTGCAAGAATTTTATTCTTGTTGGCTTTCATTAAGGCCATGTGTAAAAATATTGTGATTTTTACTGGATCCTTTGGACTGTAATCTGTCTAAATTGACTTCAGCGGGCATAAACCAAATAAATTTCATTATTTGGCGTTTTTCTTCGATAAATATTAAGGAGAATGATCTAAATCATATGTGGAACCGTAACATTAAGTGATCATGTGTTGATCCATCAAGGAAATCAGTAGTTGGAGTTGGATAATCCATAATGAAAAATTATAAACGTTCATTTTTTATTAAGTTTTATTTCTTTCATATTTTGATTATTTTAAGGATGTCAATTCGGAAAATTGTTTTCATTTTAGGAGAATATAATTTTCCTTTTGGAAAATTTAAAAAGTGAGACGCGCAGGATTCGAACTTTTTTAAAAGTTGATTTAAATATATTCTAGTGTGGATTCTAAGGATAATATCATATTTAAAATAAGAATATACTAGTTTAGGTGGTATAATTTTTTCGATAAATTTGAGAGTATGTACGTTTAGGGCATCAAAAGTGTCAATTCGCTCAGCGAAAGCTGAGCTAGCTTCGTTCTCGAAAGAATAGGGAAGGAGTGAAAGAGAGTGATACAGATGTTGACACATTCATATCATTTCAACAAATTTTGATCAAATTGAAATGCAATGAAATTCAATTCACTTCATATCCTTCAGTCAGTACATTGACATCCTTCTACATCACAATGATAACTCGTGCATCAATAGTTCTACAACTAACTCAGAAAAAACAAGATTTTTCCTTCCAGCTTACAGCTTTTAAAAAGTTTCGATGATAAAAATCACTCTACTCTTGTTTATCGATATGTTGTGATAGTAGGTAAACGTATTCTTATCGATATTAATAAAAATATTTTTACGAAAATCTGAACCAATTACAGAGTTATTCATAAAGTTTATGATAACTGTAATTACTTCATCTTTGTTTAATATTTGAATAAACAATTTAATTTAATTTGCATAATTTTTTTTAGTTGAAAGACAGGAAACTTAGTTGAGTTAAAAAAAAAAAAAAAAAAAAAAAAAAAGGTAGTGGGGCTTCCAGGCGCGTTGCGCCCTCTAGCCCTGAAGATGTTTAGTATATATGAAGTTTTTATTCGGAGGGCTTCCAGGCGCGTTGCGCCCTCTAGCCCTGAAGATGTTTAGTATAAATGAAGTTTTTATTCGGAAAATTGTTAGTCTTCTGGGTCGAAAACATTATATAATGTGTCACTTTTCACAAATTATATATGTTTTCATGTTTTGTCACTTTTCTGTCACTTTTCGGGTAAAAACATTTTTATTATTATATATAAATGAATTTTACAAAACCACCGTTACCGTTCTTTGGAAATAAGAGTAGATGTAAAGATATTATATTGAGAGAACTTAAGAAACTACCGAATGGTCTAACATTTGTAGATTTGTTCGGTGGAAGTTTCTATATATCCCATTTGTGCCATACAATATTCCCAGACTCAAAGATTATATGCAATGACTTCGACAACTATATGGACCGTCTCAAACATATACCAGACACAAACAATATATTGAAAGAGTTAAAAGAAAAGATACCTATAGGTAAGATGGAACGTATACCATTAGATAAGAAAAATATTGTGAGAGAGGTTTTGAAAAAAGCAGAATATATAGACTGGGATAGTATATCTGCTAGACTATTATATAGTGGTTCTATAAGAGTTCATGACATTGAAACACTTATGTCAAAAGTTTTATATCTTAACTATACAAATGTTTTCAAAGAGGACATAGAAAAATATATTGAGGGTATAGAGTTTGTGAGATGTCATTGGACAGATTTGTATGAAAAATATAAAGACAAGGAAAATGTTTTCTTTATAGTGGACCCGCCGTTCTATAACACATGGGATTTTCAATACCAAGTAGACTGGACTTTGAGAGACTCTTTAGAAACTTTAGACGTTATACATAACCATCCATGCTTTTACTTTACATCCGATAAAAGTGGTTTGGAAACCGTTATGAGATGGCTAGAGGACATACATGACTATGAGTTTATATATGACAAGATAGAATATGAGAGAGGTCCTATAAACTGGAGAAAGTGTCACAATAAAGAAATTTTATTAGTAAGTAAATGTGGTTTGAAATAGGACTACTTGTTTTAGGTTTTTTCCATTGTGTCATTTATTTATTTGACGTGGCAGAAAAGTACAGAGAATATGAAGATGAACCAATGCCTGCAAATGTTCAGCATATGTACTCGTAAGAGATATTTTTATCTAATATTAAATGGACGCACAGAACTTAGCGAATGCACAGCAACCTGGACAACCAAACCCAGAGAATATTCCAAATGAAGTTAGAATACAAACTGCAATGGCAAACTATGGTCAAGTGCCAACAGATGTACAAATGCAAACTGCCATGTCAAATGACGCTGCGTTAGGTTTGCCACCATGGTATGCAAATATGAGATGGAAAGAGTTTTATACAAACCCTGAAGTGGGATATAAACAACTTTATGCAGATGACGCAAACACAGGAGTTGACCCAGAATATGTTTTCTACCAGAGGAGAAACAGAATGTATGAGCTCCAGTTAAAGAATGCTATGGAACTCAACAGGAAACGTAAGAGACTAGGCGGACATTAGATTTTTACATATAGTAAAATGGGTTTCTTCAGTAGTATTGGAAACTTCTTCAGAAGAGTTGGAAGAGGTATATGGAATGGAATAAAAACCGTAGGAAGAGGAATTTGGAACGGAGTCAAAAATATTGGTAAAAGAGTAGGTCAGTTCGTTGGTATTATACCTAAAGACCCTGAACCAGAAGAACAAGCTCCTGTTATACAACAGCCTGAACCTGCACCACAGTCTAGTTGGCAACCAAATCCAACACCTCAACCGTATTAAAAAATTATATTTTTACCGTTCGATAGTAGTTGTATATGAAACTAAGTTCTAAGTAAAACGCATGGTATAATGGAATTATTCTTTTTCTTCCATCTGTAGTAAACCATACTTGAAAGTCTGAAATACTTCCACTTGGTGGTTCGTATAACTTTGTAGGTTTTTCGTAAAAGTCATTTGCCAAGCATAAGAAAGAGTTTTGGGCGCCAGAAAATGAAGCATGAACAATAATAGCAGCTGGGTCGAAAACATCTTTAAATAAATATGGTTCATCTCTTGCATATCGACTGTAAATATTTGCTAAAGGAAGTTCGACTTTCTGATTTAACATTCTTTGCAAATAATACCATGACATTGCAGTGAATTCTGTATATATTTGTTCGTCTTTCTTTGGATTGTCTTCGTAGATTTGAAATGACACTTGTGAATTTTGTTTGTCATATACAATTCTCACATAAAGTGTGCTCTCGGTATTTGCATATTCATCAGCATATTTTGCATAACATGAATTTATTTTATCTTCTATATTTTTTAACGCAGTCTGTAGAGAAGATGAAAGGTCAACTTGTATTAGCTCAATTTCTTCCCACATTTTTCGTTTCCCTTCAGATATATAATCTATATGAAACCTTACAATAAATGGAAAACTTTTATCTTCTACAGACACAAACTTCATTCTACGAAAGCCAATAGCTTTTGTGACAGATGGGTCTCTTAGCCATCTTAATGGGTAGTCAAAACGATAGCCTTCATGCTTTACGGTCTCTGTCTCAAACTTTTGACCGACATTAGTAAAAAGTTCATCTAATGGTTTAGTTGTAGCAACTCTTGAATTTTCTTTTTCTATTGGAAGCATATTTTATCTAGAATAAAAATGTCAAATGAAACAGCGTCTATGAGAGAAATACAACACAACCGACAACTCATTATACAAGCTCTAAATAAGAACACAACAAACTTTTCAAACTATTCTAAGATATCTGAGTCATTGAAAGAAGGAAACTTAAAACTGACATTAAACCCAATGACAGATGAGTTTCTGTTTCAAGACAATAAGAACCATACTGTCTGTATAAATCCAACAAAAGGAACTTTAAACGAGAAACCTATAAATGAACTTCTTTTGAAAGCAGATGTTGACAACAAAGCTGACAAAGAATATGTAGACGATGCAATAGCAAAAGAAGAAGAAAGAGCTAACAATGCTTATGCAACAAAAGAACATACTCATCCTGAACTAGCAGACAAAACATATGTTGACAATAAAATGTCAAGTGAAGTGACAAGAGCTGAAAACGAATATTCTAAAAAGACTCATATACATTCTATATCTGAAATAACAGACTTACAAGAAACCTTAAACAATAAAAGTGCCGTTGGACATACACATACCATTGCAAATATTACAAACTTACAAGAAACCTTAAACAGGAAAAGTGACGTTGGACATACACATACCATTGCAAATATTACAAACTTACAAGAAACCTTAAACAGGAAAAGTGACGTTGGACATACACATTCTATATCTGAAATAACAGACTTAAACGTTAGCCTTGAAAATAAAGCAGATAAAACATATGTCAATGAAATATACCAAAGTTTGATAGGAACAACAAAAAATATTGAAACTATTGTTGGGGATGTTTCTGTCAATGAAGAAAACAAATATTTTAGATGGGAGTTTGTACACTCCTTAAAAAATGGTATACGGTATAAACTCATTCCGAAAAATAACAATGAAATGTATGTAGGCTATATAAAGAATGATGGTACACAAGTTAAAGTTCCATTAGACAACAACTGTTACTTAAACTTATATGGAGACGAACAAAAGAAATATTTAAGAGTTTATGAAATGGCAGATATGACATTACCTAACCCAGCTCCAGCACCATATTATTATGACTATGGAGATGACGTTAGAACACCACATGTAGATGAACAAAAGCTAACATTATATTTAGATTTTATAGATATAAAAGATATAATGCAATAGAAAAACGAGAATAGTATACTATTATGAAGATGACAGAAATAAATATTATAGTCAAGACTTTACCTACCCTGAAAACATAAGATTATATTATAAAAATATTCTAACACAAACCAGAAGAAACCTGAAATAGTTGCACTATATTTTAAGTTCAAAAGAGACAATCCTATAATATCTCATATGTTTGATTTAATGAACCCAGTAGGTTTATTTATACATCTATGGAAGCAAGAGTCCTCAAGTAATGTTTGGTGTTGGTGCATGGGAACAAATAGTCGACAGGTTTTTGTATTGTGCAAACTCTTCAAAGGAAACAGGTGGAAGTAAAACGATTTCAGGTGAAAACTTACCTGCACACAGTCACTACATAGATTTAAGTACATCTCAAGCAGGTTGGCATAAGCATAGATATTGGGATTGGTCAGGAATGACAAAAGGTAAAGGATATGATGTTAAAGACGACGTTAAGTTTGCTATAAATTGTTACTGGAGTGACACTCAGGGAGAAGGAAACCATACACATTTCGTTTCAGGTATACACAAACAACGGGACAAAGTAAAGACTACATGCCACCTTACATGACAGTTTACGCATGGTATAGAATTGCTTAGTCGTCATTTTCAACTTCTTTAGCATATTCGTCAGGAGTTGTCTTATATTTGTTAGGAACTGTCTTTGAAAGTATACCACCTTGAACTTTGACAAGTTTGAAACGAGGTCTGACAATAGTAGTTTTATCTTCTGCTTGCAGTCTGTACATTTTGCCATGTTTGCCTAAAACTTCATAATATTCTCTTGTATACTTTCTTCTATTTTTACGAACACGAATGTGAGTACCTGTCGAGTTCCCATTGTTGTCATAGTCAATAGTATTTTCATATGGGTCGCGTTTAGGTATTTCTATTTTTACTTTGTCACCTTTCTTAAGTTTGAAGCCTGGCATTCTTTCTTGTTTGTCTCTTTTGACTAAACTATTAAATATATAGTCTTTCTCTAAGTCAGGGTTGTTTTTCATTTCTTCGGGGGAGTGGTTTCCCAAACCTTTTTGTTTACGGGTATTGTAAATATTTAAAACTTGTCTCATCTTTGCCATGGAGAAATGTCTATACTTGTCGTCATATGACATTTCATCTACCTCACCACCTTGTGGTTGGTTTAAGTCTCTTAAGATTTTTATACAACTGTCAATGACACCAAGAGCAGAATGGTTTTGGTCGACAATGAAATATTGGTTTACATTTTTTGAACGCAGATAGTTTTTAATATCGTCTGATTTGAAAGAACTTTCACAGTCAGATGTCAGTTTTGTTGGATGGTATTTGTCAACGAAGATTGTCAAAGCAGTTTTCACATCTAAAATATTTTTGGACTGTAATGGTATGGCTTCACAGTATCTTGTGTTTTGACCGACAAATATTAGCCAGTATGGTGGTCCATCTTCTCTATACCTCGGAATGTTTTCCAAGATATCCATAAACCAAGCATTTGGTGTTGAACTAAAGATTTTTATCATGAGTGCTTTTTTGTTGCCTTAGAAACATAGGGGTCCTTGTTTGGATTCGTCATTTTTTAACCCATAAGAAATGGGTTTATTTGGCGCATTAGCAGGAGTTGCATCCAGATTTTTGCCCGCAGTGGGAACAATAGCCAGAGGTGTATTTGGAGTTGGAAGGAAGATTTTGAGTACATTAGGTATACTTAAAGAGAAAGCACAACCTATTATACAAACTGTACAGAAAGGTTGGGATGTAGCACGAGATGCAGCAAATCTTATTCCAAATCCTGAAACAAGAGGAAAAGTTCAAGGATGGATGGACAATGTAGGAAGACAAGCAGGAAACTATTATAACAAAGCAAATGACTACTATAACCAAGCAGGACACTATATGGACCAAGGTGAAAGATTCTTTAACAGAGGATATAACCATGCACAACAGTGGGTAAACAATAACCAACCGCAACCACCTCAAACTTGGGGAATGTAAAGTTTTTTACTGAGATGAAATGAACAATACAGCATTGAGACAAATGGGTTCAAGATGGATTTGTCGACTTCCAGCAGTTACACAACGTGTTTGTCAAGTTCTTCCTATACCTCAGGAAGTTTTAGACCGACTTAAAAAACAACAACAACCAGTTGAAAACAAACCAAACTAAAATTTTTTACTGAGATGAAATGACCGAAGAAGTTGAAACGGTAGATTTGACACCACAAACAAAAAGTTCAGAACCATTGTCAAAACCTGTCAAAGAACTTACAGATGAAGAGAAAAATTCAATAATAGAAAGTGCCAGGTCTGGAAATACAAACCCTAACTACAAAGTCACTTTTCATAGAAATGGAACGGCTAGTATCTCAAAAAAGAAACAGACCCTCACAAATAAAATATTGAAGTCTGAAGGAGCTTTCGAGACAACAGATGGAAAAGTATACTTCACTGACCAACAGTTCATTATAGAACATCTCATTGACTTAGAGTCGAAATATTCTAAACTTTACAACAAACACAAAAAGTTGAAAGGAAAACAAAAACAAATGGCATATGATATTTATGAAGATGTTGACGACACAACTAAACCTGCAAGTGAGGTAAAGTCAGATGAACCGAAAAGTGACGAAAAACCGATAGAAGAAGAAAAACCAAAAACTGAAGATAAACCAAAACCAAAGTTTAGTTTGGAAACTAAACCAAGTCAACCTTCATTAGCTGGTATGGGTTGGCGTCAAAGACTTATGGCAGCAGGCGGTTATGTAAAGTAAAGAAAAAACATTTTTTTTATTTTTATAAAAATGCCCCCATATAGAATGGATAGAAAATCTGCTAGAATAAAAGCAGAGTTAGAAAGATATGGTTGGAAAGTTTCGAAGAATTTTAAATATAGGAAGGGAAGACCCATAAAAGTCTATGACAAATTGTCTGGTCTTCGCTACGAAATGGAATTGGAAACAGCACGCGCAAATTATCCAAACAGACTAGAGAGGTTAGAAGAAGAACGTCTTATGGACATGCCTTTCGATGTTTCTGAACCGCAAGTTGAAGGACACGACGGCTTTGCCAGATTCTATTGGAAACATGACGAACAATTGTATCCTTTGAGAAGGAAAAAAGGAAAAGGTGAAGACAAACATGCTCCCATGGAAAGAACAAGATATGCATATGAAAAGTACCGTGAAGTTAGAAGTCAAATTACATCTGGTCGAACCTTTACAGTAAACTTTGACGAAGGAAAGAACAAAGAAGGCTTCATGGGTGTACTTGCTGCCATACAAGACGGAAATAAGAAAGGATACAATCTCAGACTAACCATAACAGATTTGGACGGTCACATTTACTATGCACATGGCAATGTCACAACAGCCGCACAACTTCTTGACGCTTTCAAGACTACAAAGAGAGAACAAATGTTTGACTCCGACTCAGACATTTTGAATGCAATTGAAGGAATTGCAAGTGTAAAATTTGAATGGTACCAACCTAACCCGCAAGCAGTCAGACAACATGCTGGATACTTCCCGTTCATAAATAAGTCTGACATTGACTTGACAAGGTATGGAATTTACAATTCAATTGAAACAATTGTCAATGAACCTTGCATTCTTACATGTCTCAGGAACTCTGGTCTTGTTACAGATGAGAAGATGAAGTATCTTGAGTCATGTGTGAAGACAAGGTACATTCTCGGAGGTCAATTGGCAAAAATTGCACCGTTGGCAAATGTCAATATCCGAGTCAACATACCTACAGCTAAAGGTTCTTCACATGACGACTATGTTGTTGAGTTCAATTTACCATGGTTGAAGATTGCAATTGTCCACAACCACTTCATGTTGAACGAAAGTCTTACAAACCCATTGTTCGGAAAAGGCAAGTGTAACATTGTCAGAGCTGTTAACATTCTTTTCGAGAAAGGTTTGTTGGAACCAATTCCAGATGACAAGCTGACAGAAACTTTTGTACCAAAAGACGAAACAAACTTTTCATTGTTAGCAAGACCAAAAGTTGTTCCAGACAAAGTTCTAGTACAAAAGAAGTACACAATTCCACAAGGGGTTGGATTGTTCGGATACCAACCTGAACCAGAAGAACTTCCAATGAGGTTGCAAGAACTTCAAGATGCTATAAACAAACTTCCATTGAGACATCCAATTGACGTCAAATTGTATTGGAGAGCTTCTGAGTTAGCTCAGAAGGTTTTATATGAAACAGGTTGCTTTGACGATGTTTATGAGATAACAGGCGAGGTTTCTCAAAAGATAAGAGACTCACTTGAATTTCCACAAACTGGACCGATTGGTTGCGACAAGTTTGACTCATATGAAAAGATATACTATGTCGACCTTAACGCTGCGTACATGAGGTTTGTCCAATATATTCCAACTGGAATTCCAAACGAAGACGGTGAGTTCCCAGGAAGGAACTATACAGTTGGAAAAGTCATACAACAACTGTATGATATTAGGAAAGCTTCAAACCCCAAACTTGCAATGACACTCAAATTGCTTATGAATTCGACATGGGGATATTCCATTAAGAAACCTCAAGAGATGAAGAGTAAACATTATGAGAAGGTCGACAACTTTGTTGAAAGGTTTTCTCCTTTTGTTTTGAAGTACGAATTCACTCAAGGTCAAAGTGGCTTAGTAACCACATTAAAACCTATTGTCGAACATTGGTCTTACCCTCAGTTCGCAAAGGCAGTCCTTGACAACTACAACAAATTCTTCTCTGAGGTCAAATCCAAAGTGAAGGTTTACTATGAGAACATTGACGCACTCATGACGAACGAAGAAGGATACAACAAACTCATTGAAATGGGTATGGTCGGTGAAAAGATGGGTCAATTCAAATTGGACAAAATTTTCACCGAAGTTCATGTCCTCTCCAAGCGTAAGTATTGGGGTATACTTGAAGACGGCACAGAAATAAAACATTGCATGAAGTAAAAAAATTTTTATTCGAATTTGAATTTAAATGTGGGGAATTCTTGGTCTCAAACTCATATATAACCTGTTTGTCTGTATTTTCGTCGACTATGGCACGAGACACAAACATTGACCAAACGGACAAAAAGTGTCATTTCAGATGGTCAAGCAGCCAATCGCATTCGAGCACTTCGAAGAAGCCTTACGTTCCAAGGGAGAGGGTGTCTGGTGCAAGGCAGAGGTCATGAGACTCTACGAGCAGTACATCCTCAATGCCTGGGAGGACAAATCGTCCTTGGATTGGCAATTCTACCAACTCCTCTGGGACGACCTCCTACGCAACTGGGATGACGAAAGAGTTCAATTCAGAGGTCAGGAACTACTTATCCAAATTATCCGTAATTTAAGCTACTTATCTAAATAAAAACTTAAATTTACTTGGGGTTTCCCCCTAAAATAAAATTTTTTTACTCTTAGAACCACTCGAGGTTCTCCTTACGGTTGTTGAGCTTGTCACCGTCAATGTGTCTGACCCTCGTCTTCTTGTCTGGATTTGGAACCCATTGAATTGCGACAAGCTTGCCCATGGAGATTGAACCGCGATTCCGAAGGTTAAGGTTCAAGTGTCCCAAGTTGTTGAGGACTGGGGTAAGAACCTTGCCTGTCTCCTTGTTGCGGATTTGGTATGGGTAGGGTTGGGAAATTTCGTAAGCGTCATCGGCAACAAGGGTTGCCCAAACTTCCTCTTCTTCGTGTTTCTCTTCTTCATCTTCTTCCTCTTCTTCTTCGTGTTTCTTTTCTTCCTCTTCTTCCTCGACAATTCCTTCTTCAATTTGGTACTCACGAATTACGGTGTTGGAGGTTCTGTCCTTTCCGAGTACCTTCCAGATGGCATCTATCTCTTCGAAGAAACGGTAGATGAGTCTGGCAAGGTCTCGGTTCTCTCTCGCGTAAATGCGCAAGGTTTCCGTCAAATCGTTCAGGACTTTCTCATTGGAAGCTTGGTTCATGAGGAACTCACCTTTAAGTCCCTTCATCTCTTCCATAAGACTACTTTGGAGAGTCTTAACGGTGTTTGTCAGATGAGCTTTCAAATTCAAAATTTGAATTTGAACTGGGCGCTTGTCTGGCAACATTGAAAGGACATCTGCCATTGTGTTCGGCTTCGGTGCTTGTTCGGACATCGAAAAAATGAAGTGGTTTGAGAATGGCGGTTTTACTTCAAAAAGCTTGTTATGACAGTTATGTCATACAACAAGTTTAAAATAATATCTTGTTCTTCTTCTGAACGTTTGTTGTCTCTTCCGATAAAAGTTTCGAACATGAGAACCAAAAAACGTTTTTTGAGATTGCGGAAGAGTTCAGGCAAACGTTCATATTCTGGATATGTTGGGAGCAGTTCAAAACATCTGAGCTGACTTTCGGACAAAATTGGGACAATGTCAGAAAATTCATCTTTGGTCGGACTGCTTGAAGGTAAGTCCCTTACATGTAAGTAGCTCTGGTAAAGTCTTCTCATTTCTGCTAACTTTTGGAGTATAGCTTCGTAGTTTAGAAGTTTTAATTTTAATTGTCTTATTCCACTCTTGACATCTAAACGGTAACTATCCATGAGGTCAAGAGTAGCTTTGGTAGCTTTAAGTGGAGCTATCTGTTCCTTGACTTGTGCAATTTTGGTTGCAATTGTGGTTTGAGCTCCTTCAAGTTCGCCGTCTATGTCGTTCTCAACGCTTCAACCATGGCTTGAAACTCTTCATCGGTCCATTGAGATTGGTGTGGGACGAATTTAACTTGCTTCATTCAAAAAATGAAAAAAAAATGTTTTTACTCAAAACGTTAAGGTTGACTGAACTGGTTGGATGTCGCCTTCACAGGTTATGTAGAACGGCTGACCCGAGAAGTGAAGGAGAGACTGAATTGCCAATTTCATATGGGGTAGGGGGTTCTCCTTGTTTGGTATTTTTATCCAAGGACGTTTGTTTAGGAACTTAACAAGAGCTTCTCTTTTGGCGTCCTTTATGTCGTCGTAGGCTGTCCCGTCTGGTATTTGAATTGGAATTCCAGTCGAAGTCTCGAGCTGAAGTGTAGACCTTCCAGAAATACTGGTGAACTTGACCTTGGGCTTCATTACCCTGCGCAAGTACTGCTTAACAACTTCATTTATCTCTATAAGGTAAATTGCCTCGTCAAATCCTTCTGGCATTCCGAGTCCTTCCATCCGACAGGAAAATATTTTCCCGACAACTGGAAAATATTTCCCGACAAGGAAAAAATTTTCCCGACGACAGGAAGGACTCTTCCAGTTGTCCGTCCGTAAACCATTCAAATTTTCGAAAATTGAGAACTTTGGTCGAACTTCAGAAAAAGTTTTTCCTTCCGACAGGAAAGGTTTTCCTTCGACAGGAAAGGTTTTTCCTTCCGACAGGAAAGGTTTTTCCTTCCGACAGGAAAGGTTTTTCCTTCCGACGGTTAAGCCACAAACAGATGTCCGACGTACCACCAACCGAGCCCATTCCCAAACCAGAGGAACCTAAAGCACCAGCCCCTGCACCTCAGCAACCTCAGTTCCAGCAAGTCCCTCCACCAAATTACTACCAATTTCCACCTCAAGGTTACTACCTACCACAAGGCTTCCCGAACTACCCTCCTCAGCCTATGCCTTACTTCCCCAACCCTTGGATGTTCCAGCAAGCTCCACCCCAGCAATTCCAATCTCAGTCCAAGAGAGACCAAGAGTTCGAAGAAGGTCTGAACCGCTTACGCAAAGATTATGCCACAGCCCCTATGGAAGACGACAGGCTTTCAGTCTCTTCCCTCAAATCGACCGATTCGACTCGTACCACAGATTCGGTTCGTGACCGTGAAGACTACCTCAAGCAGTCTGAGAGACTCTTCATCCTACAATCATTTACAACTGGAGCTCTCAAGAACATGCGCAATTACGAAGGTCAGACACCAGCTGGAGACCGCAAAACAGACGTACTCGCAAGAGCAGTCCAACTGGTCAAGACAAAGACTGAGATAGTCGACTTCATTCTTGCAGCTTGCCCATACAAGTAAAAAAATAAACAATTACGAGTTAAACTTTTTATTCTTTCTTTTCTGAGTTGTTTAGAGCTGGTTTCTCTTGTAGGAACCTTTCGTACTCTTCCATGGTCATGTAATTGCGGAATTTGGTACGCAATTCCAGGTTCGTTGTTTTTGAACCTTACGTATGTAACGCTTCCATCCTCCTCAGGGAAGTAAGCTGCTAACATCTGACCAAGTTTTCTCGGTGACTCGGAGCTCATAAAAATGTCACTTTTTTAAACCTTAAGTTTTTAGTCTTATTTTACCCTTTGTTTACCCTTTGTTTGTCAATGTAGTATTGGAGTGCAATTTCTCCAAATTCTCTGTGTCGGAGTTCTTCAGCATTTTCCAAGGTGTGCCTGGAGAACTCAAAGAAGTTGTCAAGAACATACTGCCATGCTGCTCTTCTGAGTTCGTCGGTATTTTGGAAGTGTTGCACCTTCGAGTCTTCGGACATGAAAAAATGACACTTTTTCTATTAAACCGTTTTGGCATTTCTCATGAGTGAGTATAGTTCTGCCGAACCATTGGAAGAGAAGAAGTACCCTTGCTGGCAAAAGACAAAAATAGTTGCCTTAGTTGTCATTGCAATTGTACTCGTAATTGAATTCATTGTACTTCTCTTCACGTACATAAAACTCAGCAATGGTATTTGCTTTAAGAAGCTACCATCTTACTAAGACTAAACACTTAGATTTTTCAAGCTTGACTTTTTACAATTTGAATTTTGTCATAAATTTACACCAAAAATAATGTTTAGGTGAAGAGGTGAGATTTCACCTCTTTTTTCACCTGTTTTTTCACCTCATGAATTTTCATGATTTCATCGTAAATGTTTTGTCGAAACTTCATCGTAATGAGCGTAAATGACCCAAAAATAATGTTTAGGTGAAGAGGTGAGATTTCACCTCTTTTTTCACCTGTTTTTTCACCTCATGAATTTTCCCGAAATAAAAAATAAAGTTAGTTTTATTTTTTATTTTATTTATTTTTTTATTTTGTATAAAAGACATGATTTCAACAATCGGCACAACAACAGTTCAAACAACTACAGCACCAAACTCGTTAGTCATGAATCCAACATCTATGTTGGTAGAGATGAAAAACTTCATTCCTTCTTCATATACTTTCGAAACAAAAATCCAGAAGATAAAGCAGGAATTGTTAACAAGTAATTTAGACTGTACCGCACAGGATGAAACAAATGAACAGTATCTTTATGAAATGCAGGACATTATTGACCATTTACCCAAATTGCCTGAAATTCAGCAGCAAAAACTCACTATTCCCGAATTTGACGAAATTGAAGTGAAACCAACTGACTCAGTAGAAATAAAGAAGTTCATACGAAAGGTAAATTATGAATTCCTTGGTTTTCATTGCAACCATAAGGTTATGGACAAAGATTGCGACATGTTATATAAGAACATCTCTGACCTTTACAAATCTGAAGAATTTAAGACCTACGACAACTTTGTTTCATTAGTTGCAAAATGTGTATGGGAAATAAGAGATAAAGATAGTAGGGGTAAGGTATGGAATGAACAGATAAGACCCGCTATGTTTGAGATGAAGAGAGCAATTGACGCCTTGGTTGTTTTAGCAGGTAAGGTTTCAGAATATAACGCAAAAATGAATCCGCAATGTTCTAAATGTAAAGCAGCAATGAGGAGATATAACTACTCCGTCAAAGAGATAGAACGTATGCGAAACGACTATGCAGACTTAAAGAAAGAAGCAGAAAAACCAGCAGAAAATAAAATGGATATGTTAGAATTCTGAACAAAAACTATCCAACAGCAGAAGATTTCCTATTATCTGACGTCAAGAAGAAGTATAAAGAAACTTTCGGTATCGTTAAAACATTCGATATCCTCAGCGAAGAAATAGAAGCTACAAAACTGTTTAGGATTTCAAATATACATCGTACAATTCATGTAAAACGCTTATAAAATAACAGGTGAGAAAAGAGGTGAAAAAAACAGGTGAAATCTCACTCTTCACCTAAACATTATTTTTTGCTGAATTCAGCAACAAAATTCTGAGTAAAATAATTTTTTAGGGCATGTGTCAAACCGTTGAGTTTTCACAAAATTTAAAAAATAACTGGGGTGAAAAATTAGGTGAAAAAGAGGTGAAATCTCACCTCTTCACCTAAAATATATTTTTATTGAATTCAGCAACAAAACAGTGAAATTTCTCTAGACTGACTTCTTTCGGGGTCGCCAAAACTCTTTATTTTTCAAGCTTGACTTTTTACAATTTGAACTTTGTTTGCGTAGATATGAATTCTGAAAGAAGTATGAGGGTCTTGTATGACTTTATACTTCTCCCATAGTTCATGTCTGTCAAACTTACCTGCCATGGACTCTTTCATAAGTTCCATGAAATCGTCTTCGGACAATCCAGGGAAAAGTATTATGTCAGTCAGTATTCTCTTTACATCCTTACTTAAACTCTTTGCTGTCTGTACACATATTACGACTGAGATGTTAAAGTGTCTGAGCTTCTTAAGAATTCGACACATGTCTTGTTCTCTATTCTTTAACAAAGGATGAGAAGCAAAGTCATCTAAAATAAGAAGACATCTATGAGGGTAGTCTTCCAATCGTAAGATTGCAATTTCTTCGAAATGTATTCTATCTCTTTCTGTTTGTTTCTGAAGTGTTTCTTCTCTAATATTCTCTGCATTTCCTCATTTGGGTCTTTAAACTTAGAATTTATATACTCATTTATAGCATTATACTTCAAAACTCTTCTTTGGTACTTCTTTATCCAATCTAACAACTCAGTATCCTTTATACATACTAACTTAGACTTCTTTATAATATCTTTGAACGAATTGACGGTTTGGTCAAATTGACCAGAAGTACTACAAATGAACTAACTCATAGAATGGGTTCTTCTCATCTAGTTCTTGTTGTTGTGCAGCCATTTTAAGATAAGTGAAAGTCTTACCGACCCAGGTGGTGCAATTAGACCTGTTATACCATTCTGAGCAAATAAGAACTTGTCATGTATAGGCTTTATCTGAGCATTTTCTAACTTCCTCTTGTTCTTTTAAAACATTCTCAAATTTCTTGTCAATGTCAGCAAACTTTTTTTCTAACATATTTTTAGAAAAATTAAAATTTTTATCTTTTAGAAAATGTCTAGCGATTTCGCTATCTATATTCGAGACAAACTTTTCGACTCAAAACATCTGTCGACCATAAAATCTTACATAGTGTAAACAAGAAAGGTGAATTTGTTCTAAAGTTCTGTTTCTGGGAATATGACAAGAACCATAAAACATTAGCAGAGAAGTCTTAAGTTTGTCAATGACAGACTTGTTGACAGAGATGACGCCGATTGGAAAGATGAAGTCCAACAAAAGTTCTTAGAATGCAAAGAAGACACATGCGCTGTTCTTGAAATGAAATAGAAAACAGAATAGAAGAGCTATTAAAGGACAAAGAACTTTTACAAAAATATGGTTCTGAGAAGTTTGACATAACTCCACCAGAGAAGAAGAAGAAGAGAAAAGAAAGAAAAGAAAGTAGAAGAAGAGAAGAAAGAACCTGAACCAGAGAAAAAGAAATTTGACATGTAAAAATAAAATTTTATTTTTAGAACATTTCTGGGTCAATGTCAATGTTCTCTTCCTCTTTAGGAGCAAACACTGGCTTAGACTCTAAAATCTTTTTACCCAATTTACCTTGAACTTCAACTATCTTAGACTCATAATATTCATAGTCGTCTGCTTCTTTGGTTCATAAGGTATAACAAGTTTGTATGCTTTGCCTTCTTTAAGGTTTGAGAACCTTCTGTCAAAATTTTCTTTGACTGCTAACAAACCTTCTATGTCTAAGTCTTCAAATTTCGCACCATTTTTAGTCACAATAGCAAACTTAACTGGTTCGATGTTCCAAACTTTGTCAAATGTAGACTTTTCAAAATGGTAGAAGTAAACATTCAAATAAGCGAATGGGTCTAGTTCTTCTTTAAGTCCTGACATATATTTGTTGACTGAAATATATTTCGTCATCTTTTCTATCGGATAAAAAAATATTTTTTTAAAATTTACTCAGAAAAATTTTTCTTTGTATATACGCCGTTCTGAACATCTAAAAGATTTTTGACATTTGCCAAGAATGTTCGTTTAGACGCTGCCATATAACCATACTCTTGACAATACTGTTTATACGAATCGTACAATGACCTTTCATCTAAACACTCAAAGTTAGTCTCATCTATAAACAGTTCATATACACTCTTGTTTGCTTCTAACAACGTTTGTCTCTCTTCGGTATGTGGAATTTGTCTTGGATTGAACTTTGAAATATCTAATGTCATAAAATATGAGAACAAGTGGTTGTAAAAGTCAGATGTCAAAGTTTCTGCTAAGTCGTCAAAATATTCTGTATCTTGCATATGAGAATCTGACGTTCTGACAACTACATATCTTCTGTCAGAACTTTCTAACTTCATCGGAACAGCATTGTTTGAAACCATAATGAAGTTTGCAACATTTTCACAAACTCTTTGGTCTTTATACTTTCTTTCAACAACTCCAACTTTGTCTGTTATAAGACTCTTCAAAGCATCTGAGTTTAAAACTTTTGTTGTATCTATACTTTGAAGTTCATTGCAAACTATAAGTTTCATATTCTCTATTGAGGAGTTAAACTTGCCACAGATGTTTTCTAAGTTTGTCATATTCGGGTTCGAATAACCTTCTAACAGTTTGCACAAAATATCTGTAAAGAAAGTGTTCTTACCAGTTCCTTGTTTTCCAATTATAATGAGAGCAGTTTCATTTTTAGCACTTGGATGTTGTAAGATGTTTGCAAACCAACATAAGATATACTCATAAACCTTTTCGTTTCCATTGCATATAATTTCTTTGACATGGTCTAACCAAGCTTCTATAATATTTTCTTTCCATTCTACTTGTTCATATTTATATCCAGTGAAGATAGAATAGAAGTTTGGAGAAGGTGTATAGAACTTTATACCTCGAACTGAAAAATCTTCTAACTTTGACAATAAGATATCCCAAGCATCTAACATCTTCATACCAACTTGTACGACTTTTATTTTCTTAAGTTTCTGTCTACATTCTTGTTCTGAAACTATTGTTGCTCTTGGTTTGTTAAAGACAACATCCCATTCTTTCATGACATAACATTCTGGGGCAGAGTCAACATAAATGACTAAACGTTTCAAATTCTCGACTGCTTTGTTATAGTCTCTAAATGGACACATATTTCTGAATGCTTGGAAGTCATAAAAATCTGAAACATCTATTCTGTACATTTTTATAAAAATAAAAAAAAATATTTTTTTTTTATTCTTGACTTTGTTGTTCCATTTGTTGCATTTGTTGTTCTTGAGCTATTTGTTGTTGAAGTTGTTCTTGTAATACAATACTTTCACCAGTTGCATCTTCCAATTCGAAACTTTCTGCCGTCATTGACAAATACATAGGACATAAAAGTTTTACAGGAACAAAGTTTGCGTCAACTAATGTCAACGTTATACTTGCCAAAGTGTTTGAGTTCACTAAGGTTGAAAATTCTGCATTCGAATGAACAATAGGCAAACCAGCAGAGAAAGTATTGTTTATACGCATAAGTATCTTTTGGTCATAGTAGTTTCTGTCGACATTCGAATAACACTTTGAACCTAAGTTTGAAACAATATATAAGATTGGTGTGCTTAATGTCAATGGAATAGACATTCCTTGTATGACACCTTTTCCTGTTATAGGAAACTGTTGGTAGTAAAAACCAGATATAAGTTTTGTATTATAGCTCATATCGTTTATACTAAACTCAGTCGGACATCCAAACATAATGAAACCTGCTCTAGTTGCAGCACATGTTACATCCGTCCTTAAAGTATTAAATAAGTCAACAAAACCTGTTGGTGGTATATCTGAGTAAGTATCTTCAAAGGAGTATTTTTTACCATTCACAACAATAAAGTCTTCTGGTGTCAAAAGAGCAAAACAGGCTTTAGTCGTCATTGTGTTTAAGGTTAGTTTACAATATCGTCCTTGAGGACTTTGTAAGTTTGTTGTTATAGAATTATATGACTCAGGGTTTTTAGTCGTAATAGTATAAACCATTATGTCTTCTGCCATTTACTTAGCAAATAAATTTTAATGAAATGTTGTGGTCGTCAAATATTTTTATAACGTCTGGGAAACTATATTTTAAGTTCAACGTTTCACCTCCTTTCATAACGTATATCTTGTCAATGACATTATATGAAACACCACAGCAAGCAATGTCGGGTTCTATTTCTTTGATGTTTATATCGTCTGCCTCTGTCAAAAGTTTCAATAGTTCTTTCAAAACTTCATGAGGTGCGATGACATATGAGTTCACTTTTACAGGGTTGTGCTCAACCAAGTTTAACATTATACCCAAAGCTTGACAAATCTTCTCCTGAGTTTTAAGTTTGTCTTTAAGTTGTTGGTAGTCGTTTCGAATATCTGCAACAGAACTTAAGTCTCTGCTAACTTCAGGATATGTTGGTTGTTCTTTTACAGGAACTATTGTTATACCATCTTCGTCTTCGTATGGTTTCCCCACTTCAACATCTCTTTCTTTGACATTGACAACAACACTTTGACTGTTTGTTTGAGTTGGTGAATTTAACTTCACATCTGCCACCGCCATTAAACCTTTTGAAACACTTACGCTTCTATTTTTCGGAAATGACATTTTACTTAGAATAAAAAGATGGACGTATTTGAGTATCTCTTCGAATTGAAGCAGAACAAAGTTTACACACACAAACAATACAAGTTCATTGACAGAATAGTTCTTTATACAAACAATGGAAAATGTTATAGAATAGCAGTCTTTGCTGAACCAAAATATTTTCATAAAGCAAAGAAAGTTGGTATAACCGAGATGGTGAAAGTTCTTGAAGCAGACAAAAATATAACAACAAAACTGACGATATTTCTAAAGGTAAGTTTATAATACAATATTATGTCAAAACTGGCGTACTGTCAATATTTGACGGAGAGAAGTCAGTTCAAGAACAACTTACTGACCTGCTGCCAAAATCTGCTCGATGGAAGCTGTCGTTATGCCAATCTGAGGAGCCCCAGCAGGTTTCATCGAACGAATCTTCAAAAGAGCATCTTCCGTGAAAAGTGCTATTGGTTTTGTAAACTTCTTTGCTTTCAATTCATCTGGACCGTCTCTGTCACCAGTATATTGTATTTGAACTGTACCAACAGTTGAAATACCACCCATAAAGTCTTCTGAGTCAGCAAATGGAATGCCAAGCCAAAAGTTTGAACGGTCTCCATTTGTATATTGAGTTTTTTGACCTCCTGTATGAGTCCATACTTTCACATATGGCATAATAGAACTTTGCATTTCAGGGTTAATGGTTGTTGTGAAGTTGTTGTTAAAGTTCATAGCATCTAATGTCAAGTTGTATGACCTCATATCCTCAACTGTAGAATATTCTTCTCTTGGATAATATTTGCCATCTATGTTTATATGATATTTAATACCAGGGTTGTAGAAACAAGAATAGTCATTTATAGTTCGTCTGAACAGTACAAACATAGTATCTGCATGTTTCATTGCAGTTGTTAAGGCAATATCTGTTCTTGCACCTGGGTCAGCACTTTGGTTTCCAACTTCACCTGCAAAGTCTTTGACAGATATTTGGTGTATAGGGAACATAAGTGGAACTGCAATATATTTGGCAGCTAAAGCATTTGAAATATCTGGGTCCAACATATAGACTGCAAGTCTGCTTTCTATTCTCTTGCATTCAAATTTTTCGCATGTGAACTTAACTGGGTCCCAAGCATCTCCAGCAGCATTGAAATAATAGTTTACTTCAGTGTTGAGGTTTGAGAAACCAAAGTCTAAGTCAACTTTGTTTTTGCAAAAGTCGGCGAATGACATTTTATTTGTTCCCACTACTTCTGTAAGAGTGAATGGGTCTTGTGTTGGTGCAATGACTAAGTTATTTTTGCTTGGAGTAAGTTCGATAGAAATTTTTCCTGCCCAGTTTGGCAAGTATCTTAAAAACCTGAAGATGAGGAAAGATGACAAAGGAACTCTAAGTTTCAATTTTACTTTGGTTACTGCTGCTGCATTTTGTCCAGAAAGGTTAACATAAACTCCTGGAACGTTAGGGTCAAGTCTTCTTATTTTCTCAATAGTTGCATACTGGTCTGTTTGTTCTCTAGCTTGTGGTTGTACTGAGTTTCTCAAAGCGAACCATTCATAGTTTGCCCATGTTACTGTTTGAACTAAGTCAGAGTTAGAATATATCTTATATCCCATGAAAACTTCTGGAGCATATTGGTATCCGACATAGAAAATTCCATTGCAACCTTTCTTGTCAGACAACTTGGCAGAAGGTTTTATTTCAATGTCTTGTTCCACGTATAAGAATGAGTTGTCAATAGAAATTATATGAAACCTGTCGCAAGCAATATCTACTGTTGTTGAAGAACCTTCTCCAAACTCACCTACGTTTCCATAAGAAACAGCAGTTGTATATTCGTAAGTTCCAGGAACTATTTCTGACCTTCTAATGGCATTGTCGCATTCGTTATACCATTCGGAAACATTTCCATTCATAGCATCCAAAACTGTTGGCGTTATATTCTGAGCGGCGTACATTTCATATGAGTAAAAATATAGAATAGTTGGATTTATATGTCATAATAGAACCCACGTGGACCAAGCTTTACTTTCTTCCTGACTGAGTTTTTAACTCTTCTTTTTCCTTCATTGCCCTCTGCTTGAAGTTGTTGCATCTTTGCATTATGTTCATCTAGTATGTTGCAAATTTCCCATGTCCTTTTTGCCTTTTGGCTCTGGTCGCCCATCTCAGGTAACCTATATCCTAGAAAGAGTTTGTCATAGTTGTATTTGAGTCTTCGCGTATTGTTTGCATGACTCTTTCCTGAGTTTCCGGTTCAAGCTCTTCAAACAGTGCCTGTCCATATGGAATAAGCTCGTTTCCAAATATATGTTTTTGTAGCCATTCTGGTTTTCTTTCCATGTTACCAACTATATCTTTTGTGAATGGGAAAGCTTTTACCCAATCTTTCAGTCTTGCGTCGTTTATTTCTGTAGTTGGTTTTATTTTGTCAAGGAACATGTTTTTCAATACTAACATTTCATTTGGTACTGTCCATTTGAGTTTTCTTAAATATTCATCCCTTCTCGGTTCATTGTCTGCAAAGTAAGTTTTTATGACATTTTGTAAACTTTCGTTTGCAAGGTCATGTACAATAGGTTCTCTTCCTTCTATCTCCCTAACTTTCTTTCTAAACTCTTCACCAAATATACCATCTCTATGGTTCTGTGTAGTTCTTTGAGATAAATGTTCTAGAACGTCAGGTGTTATATTTCCATCAGCCATGTTCATTTCATACTGGTCCAAAATATCTGCATCTTTCATATCTTTCAATGGCATTAAAGCCGCGCTGAAAATACCAGCTACATCTGGTTCACCATTGACTTCCATTGCGTCTACAACTTCTTGGAATTGTGGTTGTAAGTTTATGAACCACCTATCCGGATTAGCTTTATGACCCCATCTCATTGTAGTTCCATCGTCTGCAGAAACAAAAGTAGGTTTGTTTCCATCTTGGTTAGGTTCTGAATGAACTTTAAACAATGTTTCATTTCTATATGTTTTCTTGAAATTTAACCTTTTATTTTCACCGAGTTCATCCGAAGATTGAACGTTAAATGCTCGTAAGTAAAAAGGGTTGTTGTATTTGTGTACATTTTTTCAGTCTTCCATTCTATGCTGAATATTTTCATCTGTGTTGGAGTCTTTTGTATGTCGGCAAACATTTTTCGATATTCTTCTACTATGTCAGCCGAATTTTTTTTAGACTCTTGGAAATATTCCATATTCTCCGCATACTCTTGTTGAGGGTCAAGATTTTTCGGCTGTTCCAAATCTTCATCTAGTTCTGTGAAGTTAGTTTCCAAAGGAAGGACTTGTTCGTTTCCTTCAGGCTCTTCTAGCTGTTGTTGCTGAACTATTTCTTCCATGTCTGGTTGTATCTGAACTTCTTCCTGTGGAGTTTCTTGTACCTCATCTGCTGGCATTTCATATATTCCGAGACCGTTTTCAACAATTTCCCTATCTACGTCATCCGCATTCATAAGCTTTTGTTCTTTCGTTCCGTCTCTATTTTTTACGCGTTTCATGACGAAAGTTGAATTGTCATTTAGCTCTGACATCAAATATCTCGGAGTAAATTCATCCATGTCATTTGGATGATATGCTATTAAATCATATCCCTTAACGAGCTTGTATTTTCCAGGTTTGAGATTATATCCGTTTTGGTGCTGAGCCATAAAGCTAAATAGGTTCGGGTCAGTATTTCCATCCTTGAACTTTCCAATAGCTTCTTTATATCTGTCACTAAAGTCAACAGTATCTGGGAAACCACACTCTTCTTTAAGCATTTTTAAGAATTCTTGGTTTCCTTGTTCTCTACTTCTTTTATGTCCTTGCTCTGTTTGTGGTTGTTGCTGTGCTGGTTGTTGTGTTGGTTGTTGTGCAGGGTTTTGAACTGTTGGTTGTTGTGTTGGTTGTGGAGGTGGTTGTTGTGTTGGATTTTGAACTGTTGGTTGTTGTGTTGGTTTTGGTGCATGCCTGTGTCTGTGTCCATGTGACGATGTAAATGTTCTAGGTAGTCCTGGTGCAGGTGCTTCTCTTGGAGGGTTTGGTGGTATATAAGTTCCACCAGCTGGCACATATGTTCCATCTGCAGCGTAATGTCCTACCTGACTTTTCGTTTTTAAGAAAGCATTTACTAGGTCTGTTTTGGTCTGTTGTAACTCTTTTTCTTGACTTTTCACAACAGTTGCTCTAACGGCGTCATAGGCACTTTGAACTGCCTGTCTCGTTGCTGCATCTGTTATTTTCGTCATATTTTGTGCTACTTCTTTTAACTCTTTGTCGAAACCTTCAGACTTCAGTTTCTTTCCAGATGAGAAGTCGTTCACTTGTTTCACCTTACTATGAAGAGCTTCGAAAGCGTTCTTAAAGTCAGCATTTGTTAAAGCTTCATTTGAACTATCTTCATCCGCTTGTATTTTTGTCCTTATTGACCCTATGAGTTGGGCTGCTTTAGCGTTGGCTTGGGCATCTAACCAGTCATTGTTAGCTTTTATATATTCTGCGCTTTTCATTGCCTTTTGCATGGCTGCGTCGTTATTTTTACTTTCTTGTGCTAAGTTTTCATACTGTACGGTTTGGTTTTGCAACTGTAAAAGTTTTTCTGCCTTTACATTTGCTTCAACTTCTTTTTTATACTCATCGCTATCCATATATGTCTTCAGGGCTTTTTGTTTTATCTCTTCATCTTTCAGTACTTTATATTGAGTAGTATGGTTTTTCAAATTTATGACATCTTGTTCCATTTTTGCTACTTCTGCTGCTTTTTCTGACACTTTTTTCGCATATTCCTCTGTACTTAGTTCTTTCAGTTGTTCTTCTTTCTTCTTTTTCTCTACGTTTAACTCATTGAGTTTCTTTGTGTGTCTGTCATATTCTAGTTTCTTTTCGTTTTCACTTATTTGTTTCTGTATGTCTATGTTTGACTTTTTGACATCTGTTATTTGATTTTTGAGTGAACTCAAATTCATTTGACTTTGAGGGTTATAAGCTGTTCCGTCTGCAGCTCCACCATAGCCTGCCATTTTCGCTAAAAGTGCCGCTCTTAAACCTCCACTTTGTGCACCAATAACTCGGTTTAAAAGCATAGGGTTGCTTGACATTTGTTGCAACATAGTGGGGTCATTCATAATTTGTTGTTGCAACTGTTGTTGTGGTGTTAGTTTTACTATTGGATGTTTCAATGCTCTCTTCCTCTTACGTATATTCTTACGTAGCTTACGTGGCATTTTAAGTGAAGTTAAAAAGCGGTTTTTGACAGATGTTTATATGACACTTTTTGTTCAGCACAAAAAACTACTCGGTCAAAGTGTTGTCATTTTTGTAAAATAACCGTCCTATCTCATTCTATAAGGGGAAAAGGCTTCTCAAAGTATACTTCCTTGGAACGCCCGTAACTTTTCCTGTAGCGACGATAGACCCTTACTTGTCCGGACAAAGTTATACTATTTTGAGTGCTCTACAAAAAAAGTCAACGGCGACGACTCTCAAAAACCGTTGTGTAAAAAGTTTTACCGTTGGACAAAAAAGTATATATAGAAAACAAAAAACGTTTATAGTTCATTCAATATTTGAGATGGAACGGTTTGCCAACGGTAACTATTAAATAAAATAAAAAAATAGAGGGGGTTACCGTTGACGAAAACGGTTTATTTTAAACTTTTCTATGAGTAGTCCAAAAAAAACAGTTTATTTTTCATAATGGCATTCGCTAGCGTGTTCGCTCCAAATTCACCTGAAGAAATTGCTTGCAAACTTTCAGCACCCACAGGTTTAGAGCCTCAACATCAAACTGCAGCATCTACACATTCTCCAAGCAGAACAGACAATTCGCTCAATCCAAAGCCACTTTCACTACCAAAAACAATACCAAACGAGCTCCGTATTACAAAGAACCACAGCAACGCTGAACTACGCAAAATACTACTCAGATTGTCTGAAGAATACTTCAATTCAAAGCCAGAAGAAAGAGTTCCTGCAACTTTTAACAAAGAATATTGTGAACAACTCAACAAAGTTCTTGCAGACTTTACCAAACTACAAAAAGAAACACCTGACCCATTCGAATTAGGTGACACAATTGTCAACTATTTTCCAACAATAACAAAGATAATGGTTGACAGAACTATATGTCAGCTTATTGAAAGTCTTCCACCCAAAGCTGCAAAACAAGTCGAACAGTTTTGGGTCGAATTCAAATTAAAGAGTTACGGATATCAGGATGACGAAGAAGAACGTGAGTACGGACAAGAAACAGCAAAATGGCAATGTCTTAGCTCACTCAACCCCAAGTTCAAACCATTATTTTACTCAGACAACAACACAATTCAAGTACGCAAAATTGCTATTCATTTCGTTAACCAAGCAGAAGACATTGAAGAAGGAGACTCTATCTCAGTTTATGTTTGCTACTGCAAGTTTTTCAAGGACGAATTTGGAGGACCAATTCTCATGCATGTCTTCAAGCCACGTCAGCAACTCTACGTTGAAACTGAAATAACACTCATGCATGGAATGTATCTCAAGTTTGAAAGCCAATTGGAAAACACATACAACATTTGGCTTTCATACATTCAGTTCGATACACCAGATGACTTTGATGTTGAAGAAGAAGACTCTACTCAAGAAGATGAACCACAAGACTCACCTGATGATGACGAATTTGTACCCGAAGAAGAATAAAATTCAAGAACACCATCAGAAGACGACCAACAAATGGCAGATGCAATGGACAGTCAAGTTCCATGAAACTAAACATCTAATTTTACCTCAATTCCAACTTTTTTTAAACATCTTCAGGGCTAGAAGGGGCGCAGCCCCTGGAAGCCCCACTCCCTTTTTTTTTTTTTTTTTTTTTTTTTGAGTTTGTATTATTTTTATCGTTCAATTCATTGTATCAGTGAGTGATCCAGATATTTAAGATATTTACAAAAAATTTATTAATTTGATTAACAAATTTTAATCAAAATAGCAAAAATCTATTTGATAGCTGTAAACAAACAATAATTTTTATTTCAAGCAAAATCAATTATTTTCATCTAAACGTATAAAATTGTCAATTTGATGAGAATAAATTTAAAATCTCATGAAATATAAAGGAGAGTAATATTTTTCAATTTTCTTTTTTCTTTCTCTCAAATATTTTCTATTGGGAATTTTCTTGTTATCAAAAAATAATTTTAATATTTGTTTATTTCATTACATACAATAAAATTTTCAAAACTCTATTTCTTCACAAGAAAATTTTTTTCCTTCATATGAAGAAACATTTTGTTCTCCATTTGATGCTGAGTCTAAATCTCGATTTTTGAATTTTCTTCTTTCCAAATTTCTTTTTTCCAAATTAGAAGTTTAATTCAAATTTTCAATAGTTTATATATTTTCTCAAACCGTCTTAGATTTTCTCACTTTTTAGGGATTTTCTCTCAAAATATACAAAAATAGTAATACCAATACATGCGTCTAATATACTTTAAAACCATCGTGATAAAATTCAAAAACGAAGAGTTCTTCTCTCCAAATTTTTTTCAAAATCAAAAAAATGAGATAAAAACGTACGTTTGGAAAATTCATTTTTAGCATTTTAGGAATTTTCTCACTTTTCTTCCAAATTGACATCCTTAGTTTATAATATCAGTTTGTTATAAGTAATAGGTATTAATTTTTCAATTTATAAACTAATATAATATTGTGGCCTTTTTTACATTTTTTTGTTATATTGAGAGGCTCTAAATATAAAATCGATTAAATATAATAGTGGAAATTATTATTTGTCGTAGATACTTTTTTAAATACTGAAATTGCATTCATGCATTTATCAAAGTTATTTTTCTCAAACGACTAAAAATTAAAGAGAAATATTATAATTTTAATGCTTCTTGTCGCTAGGATTGTTAGATAAGGCCATGAACCAGATATGGTTTTGCAAATAACGGAATTTGAAAAAGAAAACATTTATAAAAATCAATTATATTATGTCAGATGTATTGCTTATGATATTGAAGTAGCATATCATAGTTCATAAGAGCAATTATGTCATATTCATGTAATGAAAAATGGTAATGTTATTCAAATTTAAGATATTTTAATAGTGATTCAACATTATACTGAAAGCGTGAAATATGTGCCATAAATTGATAAAATCTAATTTGAAATATTAAGGGTATAGTAAACTCAAAATTCTAGAGTTTTGAGAGTGCCAATAAACTCTATAGGCCTATATATATCTATATTTTAAAGGAGAGGTTACGCCATAATATTTGATATTATAAATTATTAATTCAAAATAAAAGTAGAAAATGAAACTAATTTTATTCTAACCTATATAAATATATCAATAATCTAAAATGATTATAGTCTGAACTATATTTTACCAGATTATCAAATATAAGAGAAATGAAATAAGGCATAAAAATATCATAGCATAATTATTGGATAAATGCATTAATAAATTATTTATATCATAATGAGAAAAAATCAAAATAAGAAAATGAGCATAATAATAATTTAATTAAAAACAAAAACAATAAATAAAATGTAATTTTCGTTAATCAAAGTCATCAATGTCTTCGTCTTCTGATTCCCATTCGGACTTGAAAACTTGATAATCTCCTCCTGGTACACTCTGAATGAATTTTTTGTATTTGTTCTGTTTTTTAGAACCTTTTGTAACAGTTTTTTGTTTCAATATCATTTTGGAGTAACAATTCTCTTCAAATGATTTGACACAATCTTCTGGAAGTGGGGGAAGATGTAATGCTTTTTGTATATCTCCGAGAAAATGCTCTGGATCATTCCATTCTAAGATTGCAACGTTAACTCTAATGTTAATGTTCTTCCAGGCTCTTGATTTGTCCAAATAGCATGCAATTTTGGAGTTAAACGCTTCATTCATGCAGGTAGATCCAATGGAAGAAACTTTGGAAACTATGGGTGTCCATTTGTGAACCCAGTCATAGAGCATGAATTGAAGTTGGATCGAATTGACACCTTTTTGCCATTCAAAGCATTTGTAATTGTGCGGTTCGCAAAAAGAATGATTGCCTACGTAATGGTAGACACAATTCTCCCACATTTTCGTACGTTTGTCAATATTTTCTTCGGCAAAACATGACCAAAGCCACATACTTAGGCTTGCATTCAGACCCCAGAAAGGTCTCTCTATTTTTTCAATCTTCTGAGTCTTGTCGTTGAAAACTTCAACTGTCTTATGAGAAGCTGAGAACTTTGTAAAATCTTTTGAGATATTTTTTGATACATGACCTGGATCGAATCTTTCAAGATGAGAGACGCCAAATTCTTTAAAGACAGAGACACTTTTGTTATCTCGGTCTTTAATAATCTCTTTAACATCTTTCAAGATATTGTATTTCTTTAATTGCTTCAAGATGATTCGAGTTCCAGCACTTTCCATATTGTTGGAAGCTCCGGAATACTGAGCATGCTGTCTGTTTCCACCAATATGGTTGATGTTCACGCATGCAAGAACTCTTTTTGTGACAGCATCGAGCGCAGTTACTGTACAACTTGGCGAGTTTCGCCTGTGCGTCCATCTTGCATCAATGGATAAGTAACCACTGAAGGACTTTCTCGACAGCATTAGGGAAATACTTTTAAGTCTTCTAATCTTATCGTCACAAAATCTCTGTTGTCTCATGACACCACTCTTCACAGGGGGCTTAGTTCCACAAAGAGAAAGAAAGCGAGCACCTTTTGTATATGGCATTCCGGTCATTATGCAAGCACCAAGCATCTGTCGCGCTGAGAGTCGACGACGTTCGTGGAGTAAAATGTTATGCATTGCCTTTGTTTTCCGTTTTGGGTGAACAATATGGCCCATACAACAAAAAAAATGAAATCCCGCCAAAAGTGAAAATTGAATAAAAAGTAATAATTAATAAATATATACTATATCATTAGATGAATATTTTGGAATAACATTTTAAAATCGAGGTTTTTCAATGGATAACGGTTCAATCAAAGAATCTATTAAAAATGGAACATTTCTGTCGTTTCAAAATTCCAAAATAACGTTTCTATTCCTCTCAAAAGTAAAAATAAACTTTATTGGGGAAAAAATATTTTTATTTTCCAAAAAAAATGAAAACCTTAAATGCAAATCTAATTTTGATGCTTTTGTTTGTGATTTTTTGGATTTCGAAAAAAATTTGAAAATTCAGACAAGTTACCATTAACACTAATACGTTTCAGCGAGTCGGTCCCATCAGAGAAATTTTCATAAATCGGCGATATAATTTATTATTTCAGCAAAATATTCTCAGATCCAACTAGAATAAGGTCAAATTATACAAATTTAGCAAAGGCTAGTTATCCTACCTATTCAATTAACTTTAATTTTAAATAATTCAAGACAATTCTCAAAATTACCTTAATAATCGCGTTCTCTTCGCAAAATGACGATTCCTCATTCACTACCAGCATAACTGAGGGCTTGTGCTCACAGAATAATACAGATAATTTACTTATTAATGCAAAATTTAGTACCAAAAGGTAATCATAGAAGATACAAAAAAAGTTTCTTTATTTTGATTGCCGATTTTATTTCTTCTAAAATTTACTAAATCTAAAAAATCCAAAATTGAATGCTATTGAATTTCATGTTTATGTAACATATACTATTTATTATATAAGGAATAAAAATTTTATAGTTTTAATCAAAAATAAAGGTGTACTAAATGCATACAAAACAAGGTATTTTTTACTCATCCAAAATATGTTAACAGTGCTATTTATATAATCAATATCCGAATTTCGAAATCATTTTGATGAAATCTTTATTCTAAAATTGAGTTGACTGTTAAAATCACCCGAGAAGAGGGATTATCTCAATGAAAAGTACATAAAATAGCAAACGCAGAAGATGGCACTATGCAGCTTTATATTGTTATACAGGATGAACATATAAAATGTTTGGAAAACACTTACTTCGTTCTACAAATGTGTATCTCTTTATATCAAAGATTCTTCTCAAATTATTGAGAGACTTCTCTCAAAAAAAGGAAAATTTGATAACTAAAAAAAATTATGGCATAACCTCTCGTTTTGCATAGATATATATTTACATGGTCACAGAGCTTATTTTCATTGTCAAAACTTAAAAATTTTTAGTGGACTATACCCAAAAAAATATATAAAATTTGATCATAAATAAAATCGTTTTAAATTACTTCTTCATTTAAATTATAACAATTATTTTTGGTTTTATATTTTTTTGGATCAAATCCATTTTAATAGAATTTATATACTATTCATCTATTAGTAAACACTACCGTATATTATTTTTTAAGCTATCTTATTTTTTGAAATTTTATTCAAATCTTTGGTCGCAAGAAGAATTGCATGATAAATAAAAACATTTAATCAAAGTCAATTTTATTTTTCATATTCAAATGGACTGAGTGTTAACATTTAACATTTTTTGCTAATTGTCGTCAAAAATTAGGCGTAAAGCAAAAATTGATATTTCATATGGTTTTATGATAGATAAGCATTATATTCCCACTCATTATATTCGTAAATTTTGAGGTTTATGCTTCGCTTTTAAGATCATTGAATTTGATTTTTATATAAAATAGTTATATATTAGAAAATAATATGAGTTTTGTTGCATGCTAAGTTCGGTCAAAATGTAAACCTCTCAATTTTATCGTCGGGGGAAGTAACTCAATTCCTTCAAAATTATTCTTTAAATATTGAATTTAAAGTTATTTAATTTGGATTATAAATAAATAGGCTAATACAATATTTAAAAATGAGAAAAAATAACTTTTCAAAGAACTTTTCATAATCTCAAAGAAAATTTTTTATTCAATAATTATATAAATTAATTAACATTCATAATGAAATTGGATTTTTTTATAAAAAATTGGTCCTACTTAACTTTTTGAGAGAATTTGGCTTTCTCGTAAACGAAAAAGGGGATTTGACGGAGTCAAATCCCCGCTCACAAAAAGTGGACTTTACATGTCAAATTTTATATGCATGTAATGTCCACTTTTATGAGTTTTAGGAAGGAATTGGAAGCCATGAGTTACTGACATTGCATCAGTATCTCATAGCCTCCAATTCCTTCAAAAAATGGGAGAAACTTTGTCCGAATAGTTTAACATTCGGACAAAGTTTCTCCCATTTTAAGAAGGAATTGGAGGGTAAGAGATATACCATATGAATGTATATCTCTTACCCTCCAATTCCTCCTAGAAAGTGTCCAAACTTTGGGTTAATTGCAAAGTATTAACCCAAAGTTTGGACACTTTCAAGTGGAGATGGAAGGCTTTGGGGTATATATTAATACAATATACCTCAAAGCCTTCCATCTCCACTACAAATGTGAGAAACTTTGTCCGAATAGTTTAATATTCGGACAAAGTTTCTCCCATCTTTCAATGTAATTGCTACCTGTGAGGTACTGACTTGAAGTCAGTGCTTCACAGGTAGCAATATCCAAAAATTTAAAAACATTTTATCAGTTCGTTAGAGAACTAGAGCCTCCTAGGTACTGAACCAGAATCAGTGCCTAGGGGACTCTAGTGATCTATATAAATCTGAGAAACTTTGAGGAAATTGTTCGACATTTCCTCAAAGTTTCTCAGCAATTTAGCGAGGAATGTTCGTTATCGTGTAGATATTTATAATATATACATGATAACAAACATTCCCCGCTAAAAGATGTAAAATCTTATAAGAAATAATTGCAAAAGAATAACAAATTGCAACAAATTTTATATGAAACTGAACCTTATGAGGTAGTGATTCAAGATCACCGCCTCATAAGATTCAGTTTCAATCTCAAGTATCTCAAAAGTAAGGCTCTATTTTTTGCCATGTAAAGTGTCACTTTTTCTGTCCAAATGATAAGTTATTCAGAGAAAGTTTCCCAGCTATCAAGAGGGAATTGTTCCTTATCAGGTATATATTCATACTGTATACCTCATAAGGAACAATTCCCTCCTTAAAACGAGAAAACTTGTTCGAAATTGTTTATCATTTCGAACAAGTTTTCTCGTTTTTAATAAGAAACTAAAGGCTATGAGGCACTGATTATATATTAGTGCCTCACAGCCTTTAGTTTCTAATAGATAGCTGGGAAACTTTCTCCAAATGATAAGTTATTCAGAGAAAGTTTCCCAGCTATCAAGAGGGAATTGTTCCTTATGAGGTATATAGTTATAATGTATACCTCATAAGGAACAATTCCCTCATTAAAATCGTAGATATTTTTTACTTATTACTCATGCTTTCAAAATCACAATCCTCTGAAAAGTTATTTTTTATTAAGAATTTAGAATTTTGATAAATACCTTTTTTCAATTTGATATAATACTTATATATTTTCAAAAAGACATTTTGAAAAGATATCTCAAAAGTTCTCTGAAAACCTATTTTTGATTAATTTTGAGAAATATCCGTATTAAATTAATCACTAAATTCATTCAACACTACTTTAATTTTTAAATTCAAAAAATTATATGTGCTTCTTAAAATGTCTCACAAAATTTTTATTATAAAATTATATACAATATTAAAAATCCCACAACATTTTTACTTTACATAATCGTACTTCCTCGACGATTAATTTCCCCTCAATTCCTATTGTTGACCGAACTTAGCATGCAACAGTTTATGTGATATTATTTTTCAGAAGATTTCATTCTATATGCCTATGAAAAGTACTCTCAAAACTAACTTTTTCCTAATTATAATTAAATCTAGAATATTGTATTATGCCTAGTATTATTTCATTTTTCTCATTCAATTTAGAATTTACAAATGTCAAAAAATTGAGAGCTGTCACTTTTGATGAATTTCTGTTTATTACAATATATCATATTAAATCGATAAATTCATCAAATTATTTATCAATTAATTTATGATACCAATCATACGGGAACAGGACAAATTTGCCACACGGCACTTTTTTTAAAAAAAATTAATGGAGCGGAGCGATACTCTGCTGCAGGAGCCCCAAGGCTCCCAATCATTACGAAAGGGAGCCTCAGGGCTCCTGAGAATCCATCAGCAGAGGCCTTTTCATTTGGCCTCTGCTGATCAAAGATTCGGCGAAGCCATTCTTCGTCTCAGGAGCCCCAAGGCTCCCAATCATTACGAAAGGGAGCCTCAGGGCTCCTGAGAATCCATCAGCAGAGGCCTTTTCATTTGGCCTCTGCTGATCAAAGATTCGGCGAAGCCATTCTTCGTCTCAGGAGCCCCAAGGCTCCCAATCATTACGAAAGGGAGCCTCAGGGCTCCTGAGAAACCTCTTTGAGAAGGTTTTCTTTAAGAAAACCTTCTCAAAGATGATTGTCAGCATTCACTCAAAATCTACCAAGAGTTTCAAAGTTTCAAATCTATCTGAAATGAAGCTTTGAATCTCTTGTATATCTAATTGTAGAGGTACCTTTTCAAAATGTCTTCTATTGATTAAATTTAATCAGTAAAAGTCATTTTGAAAAGGTACATCTCTATAATTGCTATTGAGCATTCACTCTTGGAACCTTGGAGCTCTTGTGTAGTGCATGAAAACTCCAAGATTCTAGCATAAAACATATATCATAGACATAATTTCCTCAAATATAATTTAAGGTTATTTTTAAAAATTAGAAAAGCGTAATTTAAGGTTATTGAAAGGTGACACTTGGCAAATTTGTCCCGCACTCCTTGAAAATTAGCTTCCGAAAGTTCTATTTCAGTCGGAGCTGGAAGATTCCGATCATTTATGAATCTCGAAACGACAGAAAATTTGTATTGTTTATATTTCATTATTCGAAATGATAAACTTCAAAATCTAAAATTTATTTTTTTACAATATATTTCATCCTATTGTCAAGGCTAAATTTTTCACCGGAAGTGTATCAAAAATTGATAAGATTTACGGTGATCTAATTATGACAATTCAATGCATCTCGTGATATAACGCAGATATAAACACAATCGATATTGCATAACTAATAATTGAGTCAAATAACTAAATTATGTGTTATATTTTACACATATTTCTTCAATTTTGTAATAAATGGATGTTTAACACTAATTTTTAAGGACTTCGACTTTAGCATCACATAAATATGTTATTTTCTATATTAAAACGTAATTTTGGTGGTCTTAGAATAGAAAAATATGCAATATTCGTGGAGATAATGAGGGTTCTTAAACATGTTCTTAAAAATAAATAAAATAATACAAATCTTTATTCAATCTTTTGATATTGTTGGTCCTCTCTTTGTGAAAATACTTAACTTCAAAGAGTATTATGTTTTACCTAGTGAGGACCTTAAGTTTGCAAAAACATAATAAAAGTAAAATAAAAAAGATCGGATTTATCACAAAACTTTGAGTATTATAGGATTTAATATATTTTCTTAGTAGATTATATGATTTAGTTTCTTAAAATCTAAAGTATTTCTTGAGGAAAATATAAATTGAAATTCAAAAAGTAAAAAAAATGTAAACAAATCAAATTTTAAATGGACCAAATGTTGATTTTTCATTTGTTTTCTCATTATCGAAAAAAATTTGGAAAGCTAAGAAGTCAATAACAAGTTATATAATACAACAAAACCCACATCGGATATGTTTTCATCAAATAGTCTCCTAGATTTGTTATGAAATTAAAATATCATGATATTTTAAGGGCTTTTGATTTCAATATTAGAATTATTCAGTTATGTCGTGCTAATATCAATTGCTTTATACAATTGATCGTTTACAAGCTGCAAAAATCGAACAATAATTTGACTTTGTAAAAAAAGTGCGTCATTTTTATTCGTTATACTTACAAAATGTAAACATTAGAGAAACATTTACATTTGTAAATGTAACAAGTAAAGTTGTATCGCATAATTTGACTTTGTAAAAAAAGTGCGTCATTTTTATTCGTTATACTTACAAAATGTAAACATTACGAGAAACATTTACATTTGTAAATGTAACAAGTAAATACATCAGATTTAAATTGTAAATGTAGTTTATCTCTCTCATCTCCTTTTTAAAAGGTATTACATACATACGAACGCATGGGTCACTCAATAATTAGCGTGATAATAATTGAGGATAGACTGTAATCGTAATTTTATTTTTGGACTTATATTTCGACATTTTGAAGTCGCTTGAAAGTCTTGCAAATGATTAAATTTGGAAAATTTGACCTAAGTCTGCATTATTTTGATGACTTAAACAATTCTATAAATCTGTTTTCCTAAAAATTTAAAAAGATATAATTTCAATTTCCCTAAATTTATGTAATTCATATATCACCAAAATATTTGGACTGCATTTCGTTTGTCTGCACCTAATTAAAGTCTAAATACCAATTAATTTTGGAGTTGCATTGCTTTTAATGTAAAAATGCACGTTTAGAAAAAGACGATAACGATTAAATTACAAAATCGATAACGACGACGATTAAATTACAAAATCGATAACCTCTCACCACTTTCTGACATGCTCTTACAAAATCAAAATATCCTTAGTGGAATACCAAAAAAAGTTTAACAGTCATACTATGTAATATATAAAGATTTATAATATGTTTTTCTCGACCAAAAAAATATTAACTTTTTACCTTAGAAAAATGAGATAAAAATCTTAGATGTCAAAAAAATTGTAAATGCCCCCTTAAAATTCAAAATTTTTATCACAAATAGCAAAAATGTATCGAGTTTGATATGACTTGGATAGTAGTTTCTTCAAGTTTCTAGAATTCTTGGGGATTTTAGAGAAGCAAGTCTGTATTTAATAGAAACAAGCTATTGCTCAGTCCATGGAAAAGTGACAAAATTATCAATGTCGTCTGGAAAAGTGACAAAACTATCATTGACGTCTAAAAAAGAGATTTTACAAGCATGTTTTGGTACCTAAATAAAGTAAGAACATCAATTCCATCTATGCATATAGTGTGCAAACACGCAAGATATATGGAGTAGTTCTTTATCTGGCCAAAAACTCTATTATTCGAAAATTTGCATTGTCGGCTAAAACCGCCAGACTACAATAATAATACCCCCCATAAATGTTTCTATAGACTTAAAAAATTATGTATTAGTATTTTCCTGGCCTTTAACACATATACAGTAGACTTCTAATACTTGAGTTCTTTTAACATCTATTCAATCTCGGATTCTTGAATTTTCTACTTAGAAACATGAAATCTGAGCAAAATATTGGGTGCCTGGAATCCTGTGATGGCAACAGCATAAATGATATATATATAAATGGAAAAAAATTGGCTAATTCATCTGCATGTTTCTTTGAAAAAAGAAAACAGAAATTGAAATGTAAAATTTATTTATAAATTATTCGGAAGAATTGTAGAAAATAATTGTGCGTGATAAATTCATAGAATTCAAAACCTTTCAATTAAATCTTCATAAAAATTTTTGGAACTTATTAGATATTAATTATTATAATTTCCGTTTTATTCCGATGAATATTTTCTAAATCAAAAAGTTACAATTTTTGAGAGAACCTAATTTTGGCATTATCGAGTAATTTGTTTATATAATCGTTTCCATAAAGTGCATAAATATTCAATTGAAAATTTTCAAAATGTTTCACCCCCTTGCATAAAAACTTTAATTTTTTTTAGTAAACTCACGGATATCGAAAATCGGATTGATCCTTCTTCTTATCCGTCCAGATTTTATTTCTTTTCTACATTACTATCAGAGCAACCAATTCTTGGCGCTTTTTCATGTCTGATTGTTTTGTATTCATATTTACAAAGTTGGTTAGTCTGTTTTCTTCCTTTTGTTACCCTAAACTCAGATGAGTCGACAAATACTCAACTTAAAAGTATAGTTACTATAATTTTAGGTTTTGCAACTAAAATCATGGGATTATCCTTCGAATCATTCAGAATTCATATATTTACGATTTGTTTTATTGCTGTAGCCACTGTTACATGTATAATCTGGATCGTTTATAAAAAAGCAAGAGCAATTCACCCATTTATACTCAAAATTCGTGGAATTCTTTTCTTATACAATCCAGCAGTTTACTATTATCTTCCTTCGATGTTTATCGGCTATCAAATTGCATTATTCCAAACAGATGACATATCTTTTTCAAAAATTGCTTTAATTTTACTAGAAATCATTGTAATTGCTTTGGCTACATGGTTTACGTTCTCATTATCCCCACTTCTCTTTCAAAATCCTCTTTTTTCAAAAGCTCATCTTCCTACAACTCTTTTTCCAAATTATAATTGCGTTTACCACTTTTTGGCGGATATAGTCTACGTAATACAAGTTTTTAACATTACTTCTAAGATTGTTCAAACTCTTGTTTCAGTTATTTATTTTATTTATGCAATTCAACACGCAGTTCGACTCTACAGGCTCCCCTACTTATCGCACTTCCTATCAGCAGTTTCTATCGCTATCGACATCAGCCACGCGGTCATTACTCCTTGCGCAATTTGGTTTTCAAATGTTCAATGCCAAACAATATTTTTCCTTATATCGGCTGGTTCTCTGATCTTATTAATAGCCATATTCTACTGGATTTTGGAGTACAGAGGAAAGAAATTGGTCAAAGACCTCGAATCTCTAGAACAACTCAAAATTGACAAAGACAAAACAATTCTTTACGTACAGGAAGCACTTTTAGAGTGTAAAATTACGAAAAATTTGTTAAATCAAATTGACCCAATATTTGAAGGGTCAACAAGGCTCGAAGTGCTTGCCATTCATCAATATCTTAAATGTATATACGCAGACGACCCTCAAACCTTACAAAACATCAAGAGAACAATTTTATCTTTACATATGTTCAAACAATTACCAACAATTCAGTCGTTTTTCTTGTTCGAACTTCTCCATTCCGTATGTAAACTCGAACGCGATACGATTCTCTCTCCAGAAAACGATCTAATGAAAAAATACCAAACATATGAAATGGAAGCCGAGAGATTTTGGGACAGTATGATCAGAGGCAAGCTCAAACCAGCCATGTCAGCACTTCTAGAGCTCAACCGCCAGATTGCGGACTTTTCCGAAGTATTTCGATCTTATAACTGCTTATATCCTAACAACGACATGGTTCTGAAGCTCAAACAGGACTTCGCGTACAACGTCATACCAGCCTGCACAACAATAAGCGATACAAAGATAGATTTACCGATGACTCATCTCCAAATAAGATATGCGCAGTTTGTTGGGCTTAGAGTTGACAAACTCGCACGTCTTTTCTTCGGAGACGACGAAGTAGAGAAGTCTGTCATCAAAGCAACGCAAATTGAGATGAATATCAAATCAAATATCGCAAAACACGTAATGAAACCGTTAAATAACCGTTCCAAAGCGATATTTTGGATCCAATGTTTCGTTGTTGTTGCTTTTATCCCGATTTGTTCGGTCTATCCCTTTTTTGTGTTGAAAAGAACGCGAGATATCTCAAAATTCCGGAATTTCTCATCAGAAATAAGCAAAGTAGCTTCGGAGTGGGTGTTTATATCAATTACGATATGCCAAACGTTGAATCAGAGCGTATATGATCTTGTAACTGAAGAATCTTTGTTGGAATCGATAAAACATAACACGTCGTCGATTGTTACCATCCAGACATTATTCTCGCAACTCAATGATACGCTAAATGACTTTATTGTGCAGATGAGATTATTATTTATCCAAAATTCGTACTTTTCTGAGGCTCCTCCGCTTTCTAACATCAGACAGATATTCTTGGATGATAAGGTAAACTATTTCCCGTACGCTGATAACATAACTGAGTCTTTGGACAAAGGATTTCAAGTAAAAGCGTTATTACTCTTTTACTTCACGTATGTCAGTAATTTTATCGATGATCTCAATGCTTCCGACCCTTACAACTCAACAATCGCGGAGCATATCAGAGAAAGAGCGTATAAATTCTCGAATATTACTCTAAATATCATGAATTTAGTCGCAAAAACATTCGGTTACATAGATGAATACGTGCATGGTTACATAGGTGTCCAATCCGTATCAAACGTCTTAATATATATCCTTGTTGCCATTATTGTCCTCTTTATTGCAGCAGAGCCATTCACTGTCTACTTTTTCAGAAAAAGTGTCATGTCAGAAATTTCGGAAGACCTGAAAAAATATTTTAGACTTCATACTCAGAGCCCTGATGATACTAAAGATGAAGAATACGTCGAAGAAATTGAAGAATTTCCAATTTCAACATTAATCCCTAAAACAAGCCCAAGTTTAGGTGTAATGATCGGATATGCATTCTTCAACATGTTACTGTGGGCATTTACATATAAATCTTACTACGAAATCTCTTCTTTGCTGAATACTGTCAATAGTATCGAAAAACTTGACATAGATTCGGCCATTTCTTTGAATTCCGTGCTCGCTGCATACCAATTTGCAAACACAACAAGCGATTTCTCATCAATTACGATAGATAATATGTTGACTTTGTATAATGATGTTTTTAACTACATAAAGGACAGTAACGAGACAAGTGTTCCATTGTACGAGATACTTAATGCAACCAGATCGAACCAAATCGAGTCAGAAGAGTTTGATAGCCTTCATGAATTTTATCATCAGATCAGTTTCGAGCAATTATACCTTTTAATAGGATATTTGACCGGTACTCTTGCTAAAAATGTCACCGATGGCCTCGGATCCCCTTACATTCACTCATTTCATATCAATTTCCAGACTTTGAGGCCGATTAAATCAAATTTAACATATCTATACAACAGCTACTTGACTGAAGAGATCGCCCACCTTGGTTTCCTTTGCGGAATGGACGTTTTAGTATATGTCATGGCATCAATTCTCATGTTTGCCTTGTTTTGGCGCAGATACCTCGATGCCGATGACATGAAAGTCCAGCTTGGCCGGCTAATTATGGATTTAGACCCAATTTTCATTGCACAAAACCAATGTTTAGTAGAATTCATAGTTGGCAGCAAATCTGGAGTACTTCCATGGATGAAAGGATCTCCAATCTTTGAGATTTTGAACTCTACTGACACTCCTCTTCTGATTATCAACGATCATCTCTCAATTATGGCCTTTACAAGCGTAATTGCAGAGATGTTCAACTACAGACCGGAGCAGATCATCGGCCAGCACTACACAATGCTGTTTACTATCAAGGGAGAGGCTCCATCAAAATCTCAAGAGTCATTTTTCTCCAGAATCAACGATATTTTATCACAGAAGAGCGGCTGCACCTCAAAGATACTGTCCGGAATCACTTCCGATGGAAATTACCTCAAAGTTGACGTCAGAGCTTCGGTCATAACATTTGATGAGCACCATTACATCTTTTTCGAGCTGAAATCGCTAGAAGTATCATCATTCTACGACGATGCAACGACGTTATGCCAGAATACCATTAAAGATATGATCGAAACTTCAATTCCACTCAAATTGTTCCCTCCGATCGAGAACGGCAAAGGATATTTATCGAGGAAGTTCTTCGGAGGCACTTTGGTCTATTGCGCCATGGAAAACAACGATATAATGCGACCAATCAACGAAATGGAAGAAAAGATGAACCAAAGATTAACACAATTATACAGAGGAGACGATGATTGCCTTGTTCTTGCAGCAACAATTAGTTATTCCTTACTTTTATTTACGAATACAGATAATACGAGAGTTCATCGAGCAAGAGCACTCCAATACATCAAAGATTACTCTGTAGTAGACGCTGGTTCAGATACTAAGCAAGTTTCCGTGATGTTAGACGTAGATCAGTATTTCGAAGCCGTTCAGTTCCTCCCTCCATCAGTTCCGGCCAAATACAATGGAAAAGAGATCTCCGCTAAGGAATCCAACAATTTCTCCCCTCAAATGACAACAGACCCCTTCCTGGACAAGTTAGGGACAATGGGGGCCATGTTATCGATTCTGAGGCCAAACATGGTCATAATGCAAGCGTACATGGCCGAACACTTGGAAAAGTCCTGCAAACTTATGCCTGTGACTTTGGTCAACAACAACGAGAAGTTCGTAGGTATAGCAATTGACGAGCTGCCTGATGCATCAGTTATGCTTGAAGAACTCAAACATGACAACAATAATTAATTATTATTTTTTTTATATGTATGTTTTATTATATTTGTTTATTTTGTTATATTAAAAGTTATTTTCACCTTTATCATTGTAACCTCTTCTTCTCTTTTGATTTTAAACTCAACTCAACATTTTCTTTTTAATTTTGAAGATAGCTTTGGATGTTTATATCTTGCTATCTAAGGATCTAAAGAGAAAACTGTCTATAGCAATATGTACTCGTATAGACTGGTTCCTATTGCGAATATTTTCTCATTGAATGAAAGCAATGCAAAATCCTGAGAAAACTTGCGATAATAAAGGGAATATGGCTCTTGACTATGCAGAAGAAAGTGGTAATGTTAAAATGGAATTATCATACTATTATGATGATGAAGATTTTGAAGTATGAGGCAGTGAAGGTAAGTTACTTCTACATTACGCAATTCCTATAGAATAAAACAAATGGATAATAATTCGAAATTTCGTTATACTGTCGATGATTCCATGATAGAAATGCACGAAACCGATATTATGAATTAGCAGGTACATTGGAATGCTATAGTAATGCATATGTTTATGGTTTATGATGTCCTGGGGATGACGAAATCTTTTGAGAATGTTAAAAATATTATTCAGATTTATATAACAAACATTTTCGACTAAACAGTTTGATTCAGCTCAAAAGAGGTAGATTTATGGGAATTGTTTATTTTTGAGCTTGCCCTTCGAATATATTGTCCTCGTTGGCTCTTAAAAATTCGGTCTGAACTGGTTTCGAACTCTTGATTTGATGTGATTTATAAATTCTCTGAATTTTTGATTCACAAAAAAATTTAAAAAAAAGTGAAAGATTTTAAAAATGGAGTTTAAAAAAGATGAGGATTTATCAGATGTTCATCATTGGGACACAAGTATACACATAGACCTTGAAAAGGAACTCTTTGAAGGCGATCTTCAAGGCAAGAATTACTTCTCAATCATTGAAAATGAAGAAATTGAACCTCTTATTTCAAATATTCTAGATCCAAATTCTGGATTTAATAGCACTCTTGAATTATTAAACATTTTACAAGGTGATATAATTCCAAATATCAACGAATTACTCGATATTCCAAATTTTATGTTTTCGATTTTCACCAAATTTCTACAAGTCCAAGATAATGACATTAAACATAACATTTTATTAGTATTAGTCTACTTAACAATGGCAAATCTCAAAGAAAATTCTGATTTTTTGGATGAAGGTTTTATCAAAGAAGTTTTGAATAACTACAATACTGAAAACAACAAATTAGTATGCCCATTCACCAATTTTCTCATCAATTTGATGTCTGATCGAACAATTGGCATCCATTTCACAGAAATTCTTTTCAACAACGATTTTCTCACATATATCCTTAAAATTCTACAAAAGGAATCACGTAGCGCTTACGAGCAGTACGCAATCAATTCTCTCTTCATTTTTACAGAAATAGCCGTTCCTCAGCTTCTTCAATTTGAAACAGAAGAATTCGACCAATTATATGTGAACAGGATTTTAGTTTACAACGAAATTTTACAATTTTTACCAAATATTTACGAAAGATCAGATAACTACACGCAAGACAGGATCAGATGGGTTATTTGCCATCTATGTGACTTGTCTATCACAAGAACGTTTGTTCTTCAGAGTACTTTTCCTCACATTTTTGGAAAATTAATTCCTTCTGTAGAAATTGACGAATTCTTCCCATCAATCGTTAATACAGCTAATTGTCTATCATCACGTATCCCAGAATTCTTTTTAAATAACTACGAACCCCTTATTAAGAAAATTTCGTCATATTTCAAAGCGACAAACGATTCTTCACTGGAATTGAGCGAAATAGCTTATTTCATTGAGATTACAATTGAAAACCAGTGTTTTGACGACTTAAATCGAAAAAATATTTTTTCAGATTTAGTAAAACTTTATGAATCAAATGCAGATCATAAATCGAAGAAGAAAATAGCCAAGATCCTTGTTAAATCCGTTTCCGATGCACTTTCTCTGAATGAAAAACCAGATTGGCTTGATGAGGCCATTTCTGACATTATTGACGCCATGGAACAATTTAGTGAACACAGATTAGCCGAAGTACTGATGAAAATCAACAATTGGATCGGAGATGACTTAGAATACATTTCTGAGATTGGAAGAGCGAATGAAATACAGGACATCCTTATATCTCTGGTTGATGAGTATCCAGAAGAATCTCCTGTAAATGCAGCTGCAAATATGCTGTTAGAGAATGAAATTTTTGCATAAAATCATGTTGTTATGACTTATTTTGTACTAAATAAATATTATGTATGTTTTGTTTTATGTTAATTTGAATTTCAACTTTTCTTGGGAAATATTTTTTTCTCAATGCATCGATTAATCAGGAACACATTAGCCAAATATGCTTTTGATTGTAATACAGAATAATTTTGGCTCACATTTAAAATTCTATTCTCTTTCATCTTAGAAAATGTCGATTTCAATAGGATTTCCCTTTGAATATGTTATTAGGTATCATCCTTGTATAAATGATGGCCAATTGCTCCTAAAAATACTGAACTAATTCATAATAAATCCTTAAATTATCATTAAAAATGAATATTTTTACATCAGAGCTGCCAAAATTAGCACATTCCTTCCTCTTTCGAGATCATTGAATTCCAAATTTTTTCTAATTCTTCAAATTTCATATAAATCTTCTTATTATTTCTGAAGTTGTTTCAATTTTGGAATAATTTTTAGAAAAATCCAAAATAACTTTTTAATTTTTTGTTTAATAAAGAAGTAACATGAAATATTAAATCTATGAAAATATTATATTTTATATGTATTTTATAAATATCTTATAAAATTCATTGTTTATTCTCAATTTAATAATTTCATAAAGCAATTATTAATAATATATGCTCAAAAACAATCAAACAAATATGATATTCAATCAAAATAGTGATCTCTATTGGAAAAACATATAAAATATTTGAATCGATCATTTCATGATGAAAAATATTTTTAGGATAGTGAAGAAATACTCATAGAATGTCATAGAGAGATCATCTATTAATAGTAGATGTAGGAAATCTTCTTGCAGAGTATTAAATAAAAATAATTAAGTTTTTCGATTGATATATGTATGATTTATGAAATAACGTGAAATAAATACTTATAATTACTCAGCGACGCAAGCCTTTTCGAGCTCTGGTCTGAACTGCTTGAGGAGTCCCTTGATTGGGTCAGAAGAAGCACCAGCGAGGGCGCAGATGCAGTTAGATGTCTGGTAAGCGACCTTCTTAAGCATAAGTAAATCGTGCTTTGTGGCCTTTCCCTCAGCGAATTTGTCCATGATGTCGGAGAGTTTAGCTGTTCCTTCACGGCATGGACCGCACTGACCGCAAGATTCATGCATGTAGAAGTGAGAAACGCGTCTGAAAGCCTCGTAAAGGTTTGTAGACTTATCCATAACGATGATAGCACCTGTGCCGAGAGCAGAGCCCATAGCGGAGAGCTCGTTGTAACCCATGACTGCTGTCTCGCACTGCTCCTTTGTGAGGATTGGGCAGGAGAGACCACCTGGGATCAAGCAGAGGAGGTTATCCCAGCCGCCGCGGACACCACCAGCGTACTTGTTGATGAGGTCCTTGATTGGGATACCCATAGCTTCTTCAACAACGCATGGGTGGTTGACGTGGCCAGAGATAGCGTAGATCTTTGTGCCCTTTGAGCCCTTGATACCGATGGATGAGAACCAGTCACCACCGCGCTTGCAGATTGTTGGGACGGAGGAGATGGTCTCGACGTTGTTGATGATGGTTGGCTTCTGGAAAAGACCCTTTGCAGCTGGGTACGGTGGTTTAAAGCGTGGGCGGCCTGCCTTACCTTCAATGGAGTTGAGGAGGGCTGTCTCTTCACCGCAAACGTAAGCGCCAGCACCGGAGTGGATGTACATATCGAAATCCCATCCGAATTTGTTGTTCTTGCCGATGAGTCCAGCAGCGTAGGCCTCATCAATAGCCTTCTGTAAGCAGGCAATTTCATGGCGGAATTCACCACGAACGTAAACGTAGGCTGTGTGAGCGTGGATTGTGTATGAAGCGAGAAGAGCGCCTTCTACGAGCTTGTGTGGCTCGTTTGTGAGAATCTGGCGATCCTTGCATGTGCCTGGTTCACCTTCATCGGCGTTGATGCAGAGATAATGTGGGATGCCACTTGGCTTTGGAACGAAACTCCACTTCTGGCCTGTTGAGAAACCAGCACCACCACGTCCACGGATTTCGGACTTCTTGACTTCGTTGAGAATGAACTCTTTGCCCTTCTTGATAAGTTCTTCTGTTTGATTCCAGTCTCCACGCTTTTGTGCAGAAGCCAAATCAGCGCCCTCGTCACCAAAGAGATTGGGGAAAATGCGATCCTTTGGGTCAAGGAATTTTGTCTGGAAGCGATGGCCGTATGCTGCAAGCATATTTATATCACTAATATCGTATTGTCAAAACCGCCCGCCATTCACAATGCTTTTGTGAAGATTTTTCGGTTCGCCATTCAATATATCACCGCCGCTAAGTTCAGAAAATTGGTGAAATAACAAGGGCTTATGTGTTTCTTGTTTAATATTTTTTTAAAATATTTTGGCTTACTTCGACATGTTTACATTAGACAAGAAAATAGAAATACATAAGACGTCCAAACAATTCATGGATATCAAAACACACTCATCGTTTTTTTTGAGAAGTGTGTGGTCATTTCCTATTTTAATTTTTCTGTCACTTTTCCCACCGAAAGTGCGTTCACAAAAATTCGACCAATCACTTTAAAATTACTATAAAAATTATTGCTCTATTTGATATGTCCTAATTCTTTAATCTAATTGTGATGTGACAGGCACATCTTTTTCTCCTTTTCAAAAAAGTTTATTCATGCAAATGAGCTAAACATACTAAAACTAGTTTTCATAAAGATTTTTCAAAAATCGAGTCTCTTAGAAATTTCTCAAAATTAGACCGCTAAACTGAACATAAATTTTCAATTTTGATTGAGATGGATGAATGCAGTTAAAATATAATTTGGTTTTGAATAAACATCTAATTTGACAAATCATCCAATATCGGATCGCAATTTCTATTCCGATTACAGTCATATGCATATAAATGCTCAAACTGATAATTTTTACTTCAGAGATTTTTGGCATACTCATATTTTTCATCAAACGTTTTGCCTCATAACTTTCTTTTAATTGGGTCAGTAATTCTTCGCGTACATTTATGCAAAGAACAGTATGTATATTGAGTTCCTTAAGGAAATTACAGCCATCATGCTTTAAAATTTGTATTCATAAAACAATCATCCGAATATTCTTGATTTGGAGGACAATTCATATGATAATTATATATTTGGTACCTATTTCATTCATACTCTTATTCGGTAAGATTAATATTCATTGTTCATAGTTGGGAAATATTTATTATATATTATTAAAACTCATAATGACCAGAATAACTTACCCCATCTCAAGCCAATAGACATATCATTGTTAATCATACGTGTTTCGGTTAATAAATATTTGAAGAGTTATTGATTAGTGCAGTATATAGAAATTACTTTGTTAAAACATACTTAATCAAGAGTTCAAACATATGTGCCAAGAGATTTTTTGATTTTTAGAATTGAGGTATTTTGCAATTGAGTTTTATTTTAAAGACAATGTTTCAGATCGAATATATGACAAATACTTATATGAACCATTTCATGTAGAACGATATCAAATGATATATTGAAGATGATTGGGAAAATCGGAGTAGAATCATTATCAAAAAATGCCATAATCAATATGTTTCTTAGAGAAACAATTACAATAATGAATAACAATATATCCAAAGCACTCAAACACACACCTTTTTAATATCATCATTGAATTTTTATTTGTTTATAAACGTCTTTTTTTAATTTCCTTAAAATTACAGCTTCACTACGTTCTCCTCGAAAGAAGAGAACTCGTGATCGATTTGTAAATACCTTATCAGACATAAATTATAAAACAGGAGAATTTGCACCACATGAACCAATATCAAGGTTTCCATACACAGAAATTTACCCTCCAACTCCACGAGAACTTCATGATGACAAAAAACGATATTACAGTCGTCAAGAATTACTTCACGATCATGTTTATAAACTCACTCGCGATATAAAAGATCTCCAACAAGAAAACGAAATTCTTCGCAAAAGATTAAGTGAATTAGAAAACGAAAGATTTGGTGCAATGGAAATCTACAATACAAATAATTTATCAGTCACTGGTTTATCTCAGATATTTCCACTACATTATTCAAAAGAAGATGTTAATCGTCTAAAAGAATGCTTATATGATGTCAACGATGATTATTATTCATTAAAAGAATCATTATCACCAGAAAATATAGATCTTCTTAGAAAAGAGACTGATGATGGAAAGAAAGAATTAGAAGAACTACAAACAATGTATGATGATACAGCATATGCAATCGAAGCATTATTACAAAGAATAGAAGAAATCAAACAGTCCCCATTACGTCGTGATTTAGAAATCCAACAAGATAAAATCAAATTCTTGAAAGCTGCTTTAGCATTGCAAGTCGAAAAATATCGCGGAAACAAGGCCGAATACAGACGAAATCGAAAAGAAAAAGTAGTTAAAGGCGCTAAAACATTATTAGAGAAGAGTATTTTACAAGAAAATATTGATTATAATAATCGAGTTGTTATTTTACATGGTTTGCAAAGTTGTGTCACAGAAATTGATCTTCGAACATTGTTTGATCATTATGGTACTATATATACTGTTATTATATCAAATGATATTGCAAAAATCGAATTTGATACTGCTGTTGCTGCCGCGAAGAGTTTGAATTGCCAGTCTACTCTATTCAGAGATATATTTGTTGATGATGGATATTATGATGATTATGATTACGAATATGATGAAAACCAAGATTATTTTTCAGATGACTCTCCTGAATCAACAATAGAACCTGTTTCCAAATCCAAACGATTTGCAAACACATCAACAATGTTATCATTATCAGATTAAGTATGTTTATAATAAAAATTGTTTTGTTTATATTTATATTAACTCAAAAACTTTATTTTAAATGATGTAATTATAATTTCTCCATGTTGACCTTGCGCAATTGCAAAATGTGAAATATTTCTTAATTTTTGAGTGATTTTCTCACATATTCGTTAAAAACATTGTTAAAAATCTTTTCCTAGGATTGCAATTTTATGTTCTGTTTCATATGATGTTTTGGTATCTTCTGTATTATGAAAAACTGAGAACATTTTAAAAAGTAATAAAAATAAAATCTTGTCATTTTTGCAAATGCAAGATAAATTAATTGTGTTATAAGATGCGGAAAAAATTATTATATAAAATGTTTATTTAAAAAAGACCAAGTGATGTGCTTGCACAAATAGCGATGACAGCCAATGGAGAAAAATATATCCGGTTTTCTGGTTTCTTGCATGTGATGAAGTGGCATTCAAGGATCGCGTTTTTATTCAAATAACAGTTTTCGTAAAGATTATTGATAAATGACTCTGTTTTGTTCTCGACATCAACACCACATGTAAGTTTGATGCAATCGGCAAATGCATTTGTTTCGACTTCGATGACTGACAGAGGAATGTTGATGTGTGTCAGTGAAATACACCCTGAGAATGCATAGCGACGAATGTATTGAACGGAGTCATCTGGTATAAGAATGTTCATGAGATTCTTGCATTCAAGGAATGCACCTGCTGCAATCTCTCTGATGGTGGTTAGAATTGAGAAGAATTTGCACGAAGATGCAGGAGGGAAGACGACAAGGACAGTCTTATTCTTGTTGAAGAGAGCGTGATTCTCAACTGTGAAATATGCGCTGTTGTTGCAGATGATTGTTTCCAGAGATTTACAACCTTCAAATACAGCAAAACCAATTGTTTGTAGAGAACAATCATCTTCAATGATGAATGTTTTAAGATTGATGCAGTTCTGTAATGTATAATTTGATATCGTATGAGTGTCGTGTGGAACAGTGAAAGTCGAAAAGTTAGTCCATTGAAAGGCTTTATCTTGTATTTCTTTGATTGATGAAGGCAGAATTAAGTTAATAAGCTTAGTTGCTCCGCTGAATGTGTTTGGTTTAATTACTGTTAATGGAGGTTCTCCTAAAAATGTAATATTCTCAATTGACAATTTCGAAAATGCAGAAGGTTCCATAGTTGTTATTGTATCGGGGATTACGAGAGACTCGAGGGATGTACAACCATAAAAACAATATTGACCAATACATGTTATGTTTTTAAATTCTACAGTTTTCAATTTAGTGCAACCTTCAAAAGAAGATTGCCCTAACATTGTAGGGGCTGATCCCTCAAATATAATTCTTTCTACTGATGTAGCTCCAGCAAACGATAACCGAAATGTTTTTGAAATATTCTTAAAACGAAGTTCAACTAGGCTGGTGCACCCCTGAAATGATGCTATATCTGCGATATTTAGATTGTCAGGAAATTGAAATCTTTTCAGAGAATAACAAAATCTGAATGCATATACACCGATATGAGTAACTGATTTTGGACATATAAATTCTTCAAGTCTATTACATCCATCGAATAATGCATAGGCAACACTAAGTAAACTTGAATTTGATGGAAAGTTAATTGCTTTTAGTTTCCCGAGTCCCGAAAATATTGATTCGGAAAATGATTTTACTGTTGATGGAATGTCGTAACTTTCAAGGCTACTGAAACGTGAAAAAACTTTCGTTTTGTTAGCATCGTATAGAAGTTTCTGAGAATCAAAAGAGAACTGTGCACCTTCTTCGAATTCAAGATTGACATCTTGATCGAAGCAATTTCCACCAATATTTTTAACACTTTTTGGAATCCTTATTGTTTTTAAGTTGGGACATTTAGCAAATGCTTCTTCTCTAAGAGATATGATATTATCAGGTAAAGTAATATTTGAGATGTTGGTACCATAAAAACATCCAGGAGGTAGTGAACTAATTCCTCTTCCAATAATAACATTAGTTAGATATTTGCAATTTGAAAATGCTCCACCAACAATAGTTTTTATTGTGTCTGGAATTGTGAGATTAACAAGATGTGAACCGTAAAATCCTCTTAAGCCAATAGTTCTCAGTTTTGAATTAAATGTTATACTTGTAATACTTGAACCGCAAAAAAAGTTATATGGAATAGTTGTAATATTTTCTGGAATAGTGAATGAAGTCATGTTATCTTTGAATCGCAGTATAAATTCTGATTTATCTTTATTATATAATATACCATCTGAAGTTGAAAGATATTGACTATCTGGATCAACAATGATATTTATGTTTCCTGAAAATGCATTCTCAGCAATACTTGACACATATTTTGGAATGAATATATTTGTTAATGCCGTACCGATAAGTGCAACGCTATCAATACTAACTAGCTGTGATTCTGGTTCGATATTTAAAGTATGTAGATGTCCACACCAGGCAAGACAATATCCTCTGAAATGTTTCACTGAATTTGGAACACTCAGAGCAGAAAACGGACAACTTTGGAAAATTAACCCCGATAACTCACTTAGACTTGGAGGAAGGATAACTTCAGTTAGTATACGACAGTTAGTAAATGCTTTTTCTCCAATATATGTTAGAAATTGACAGTTGGTGAAATTAATCGAAGAAAGTTTTATGCAACCTTCGAATGCACTGAATCCAATAGTTTTGAGCATAGATCCTTCTGGAAATATGATGGATTCAAGAGTGTCTCGACTGCCTGCAAATGCATATATTCCTGTTGACCCGTCTCCATGGATGATCTCGCATTGCTGTCGTAGCACAACATTAACACTGTGATCTGTTGTATAGAGTACGCGATAATTATCAAGATAATTTTCTCCTACTACCATTCTTTAATTTGCATGAGTACATGGAAATATCAAAACTAGTGTAATAGTAAATTGGAAATTTTGTGGCTGGATGAATTAAATTTTAAATTCAGAATAATTTTAATGGATATCAATGATTCACTAATTTTCGTGATTGCTTATAACAAAGCCTTCTGGTCGAAGCTATACTGATAAAGTTTCTACATATTTTGTAAAACTATCAATCTCCATCAAGAATTACAAAATATTGCAAAAATTGAAAACCGTTTCAACTATTCAATTTTATATATGAACTTGAAAACACTTTTTCTCCAAAATTGTTAGACAAAATCTTCTCAAAGTTTAATATGCTTATATATTTTCTAAATACTATATAAATATATAAATAAAATTGTCTAATCATCAATGTATTTTTTTCATATAAAATATCAAAAATTAAAATATATAATCTGATGAACAGATCTCTTATTTTCTTCATGTATGTCCCATATATTTCAACAATTGGAAAATAAACATTTTTTTTAAAATGAATATTTTACAGACCTAAAACTCATTCTAATTGCTTAAAAGTCATATATATATTAGATCTAAGAGTATACTTCATTATACTAAAAGAAATAATCTATATTTCAGGTATTGAACGACTTTGTCTATTAGACATTTATCAATGATTTTTTTTTGATTTGCCAAAATAACGTACAAACATCGGTGATACCTTTGGTACTTTCAAAATGGTCAAATTTTTACTGTACTATACCCTTAACCAAGTTAAGATCATTTTATCTATTCCCATCATCATGTTATCCAATTTTTTATAAACTTTGCCATTTGATATCCCCACGGATTGAACTTTCTTTCATTTTCCAACATTGTTCTATATAATATTAATTATACAGTAACTGTCATTTCCACGATCATCTACCAATTTTTTTTCCTTTGAATTCACTTTTAGGTATGAAGTTTGTTGTAACATCTACCAACTCTATGAAGGTCGAAGCTGTCAAGGCTGCCCTTACAAAAGTACTCGAAGGACAAGTCGAATTTACAGTTGTTGGAGCTAAAGCCGAATCAAAAGTATCCGAACAACCAATGACAGCCGAAGAGACAAGATGTGGTGCTTGCAACCGCATTGAAACATGCGAGGAGAAGGGCGACTACTATGTTTCCATCGAATCAGGCGTCGACCGCGAATTTGATAACTTATATTCCTTCACATTTGCTGCAATTGCAAATGCTGGCAAGACAAGATTCGGATTTGGTACATCATCCAAGTTCCCAGTCCCAGATAAGATTGCTCGTCAAATCATTGCTGGCAATGTACTTGGATCGGTTGTTCACAACGACGACGGACTTATCTCTGCTCTTACAGGTGGTCTCAAGACACGCGCCGAGCTTATCAGCGAAGCCGTTCTTGCCGCCATCATCCCATTCCATGTCTTCAAGACTGAAATGCCAAAGGACGTCCCAGAGGAATGCGTCAAGTACGCCAACGATGCCGATGTTACACAACTCGACAGAAACGCCCTCGCTGATGAACTCCGCGAGCTCGATTTCAAGCCAGTTACAAACTTCTTCAAGAAACCAGAAGGCACACTCGAAGTCACCGAAGTTATCCATCCAGGCGACAACGCTGAAGACATCTACGCCAACGGTGTTGAAGCAATCCGCCACGGAGAAGTCGCCGTCATCATTATGTGCGGTGGCCAAGGTTCCCGCCTCGGCTCTCCAATTCCAAAGGGCATGGTTCAGCTTGACATCCCATCCAAGTCATCTCTCTTGGAAATCCAGCTTCGCCGTGTCAAGAAATTGAACAGTTTATTCGCTCGCTACAACCAATCATCGAAAGGCATCCCCGTCTACATTCTTACATCCGAGGAGACACACTCCGCCCTCGCCGCCTATCTCATGGCCAACAGAAACTTCGGAGTCCCATATGTCAGACTCTTCCAGCAGCAGTTGTTGCCTGCCAGACATCCAGACGGACGTGTTGCCATGCGTAACAAGCACAAAGTACTCGCTGCTCCAAACGGAAACGGCTCAATTTACGAAGCGATGGAGACATCCGGAGTTCTTGCAGATATGGAACGCTTAGGTGTCAAGTACATCGAATGCCATCCAATTGATAACGTTCTTGCTCGTCCAGCCGATCCATTCTTCATCGGACAGATGATGTACGAAGAATCCGACTGCGCAATGAAAGTTCTCAAGAAGGTATCCCCATCAGAGAGAATCGGAACAGTCGCAAAGATAAACGGAAAAGATATCATCATCGAATACTCCGAAATTCCACTTGAAGAGTCTGCAAAGCACATGTACGGCAGTATCGCTATCCACGGATTTACACTCGACCTTCTCAAGAAGGCTGCAAAGGCAGATCTTCCATTCCATATCGCAAAGAAGATGGAAAACACAGTTGGAGGCAAGGAAGAAGTCCACAAGTTCGAGAGATTCATTTTCGATGTCCTTGATATCGCTCAGCACCCAATCTTCGTCGAAGTCAAGAGAGAGGAAGAATTCGCTCCAGTCAAGAACGCTCCAGGTTCACCAACAGACTCCCCAGAAACAGCAAAGGCTTTGTTACTCGCTGAACACAGAAGATGGGCTGAAGCCGCTGGAATCAAGTTCGAAGGCGAAGGCGAATTCGAAATCAGACCAGAGACATCTTACGCTGGAGAAGGAATCTTGGAGAGCTACCCAGACATGACATTCAAGCTCCCATTCATTCTCTAAATTTAGTCAATTTTTTTAATTTTTTTTAAAACTAACTTTTAAACAGTAAAATGTCTTATTTCATTGGAATGTAAATACATATAAGTTTATTTGACATATCGAAACAAAAAAATTAAAAAAGATATTTTGACTATTTAATTTTATTGTATGGAAATACTTTTGATTTATAATACCTTCTTTTATTTGTTAGATTGCCTAAAAAGAAACAACATGGACTTATTCTAGGTTTTGGAATTTGAATTGTGCTGAAGTTAAAAGTATTTCCTTGACAAAGTTCGGTTGAATATAAGTATAGAGAAATATTTATTTCGCATGGCGTGTTTGACTTTAAATCAAAATCCCCATACAATGAATTATTAGAATCAATTAAACAGTTAGATATAATACAAGAAACATTCGAATCAACAAGAAATAGCAAGTTTTCACCTTGATTTTTATCTGCAAAGTAACAATTTTCAAAACTATTTTTTCCTTTTTTGAGACCAATTATTATCCCGTGATTTTCAGGATGAACTAATGCGTTGTTTGCAAATATTAAGCTATGATAATTCAATTCCTTAACTTCTGAATACAGTATGCATGATTCAGCTTTATTATGGCTTATAAGAGAATTTTTTATAGATCCTGATACATCTGAAATATATAATGCAGCAAAAATTTGAGCGTAATTGTTTGTAATATTATTATTAATAAATGATAATTGACCATTAAATATTTCTATTCCCCAGGGACCTTGCACCTCACCACGGTTATTGTAAAGAACTGAGATTTCTGAATAAAAGTTTAAACCACTTTCTGATTGATCACGGATCAAACAAAAAGCAGCATTGTTGTATGCATTTGATCCATAACTGCATGTTCTTTGTAAAGAACTTTGGTAACCAATGATTGAAATAGAGCCTGATTGATCATTTGATGAGCTTGAAGAATTAATAAATGTGCATAAATAAATTAAAGTATTGGAAAATGAATTTATATTAATTACACCGCAATCACCTAAATCGCAAAATATTACATTCTTTGCATAGAAATTATTATTTTTTACATTATATTTCTTGTTTTCAGTTTGACATTCTGGCTCTTCAGTAGGATAAAGATCTCCCCATTCACCAAAATACAATTTGACACCAAATAGATAGCACTTAAATAAAACTATGCTTGAAGGAGCTCAAAGTTTTTATTAACAAAAAAATTGACAGAATTCAATTAATTTTGATCATAATTTCAAATACTTTTGTGCTATTAATTTTTCAGCTGTAACCAGGAAACCATCAAAGAATCTATTCCAACCATGCTCTATTACTCCATAGCACACAAAAAAATTGATAACCCATGATTTTAAGGGTATATATTCATTGTAGAGAGGAGCAATTAATTCTTAAGGGTGCACTTACCACTTTCTGACACTCTCTCAAAAAGAGATATACGAGTGTGAAGATTCATAGAAAATAAAACCTTAAACAGGAAATTTGAGAGGGTGTCAGAAAGTGGTAAGTGCACCCTTAAGATAATACAATTTAAAATCCGGACTCTTGAGGCTACTATAAAGCTGCTATGTTACTTTTCCGATAGAACTTCAAATTTGAAAGGAATTTACGAGTGCGCAGAATAGAAAAAAGTCGACGAAAATCCATAATCTTTGTCACTTTTTCATATGGGGATATTATTCAAACTTCTATTTCCTTCATATATAGAACATATTTAAGTAGCACCAAATGGATGTATAAAGTATTCAATTTCATATGCAATACACATACAATACATATTTATGGGAAATTAAGGTGTTTTGTTTCGAATGAGGATATCTCAAAATGAGACATATAAAAATTCTAGTATCTCATATACATCATCATTGTATTCCTCATATAGAATCTAATAGATATCATTTTGGCTGATGATTTTTCGGCTTTAAATATGCGACTATTTTTTTTTGAAAATTTTGAACAATGAATTTTACGATAATTTTTATGAAATTTTTTTCAGTTCACAAATTCAAATCATCATGAGTGAGAGTGACTTTAATATTTCAGAACTTTTTGAATTAACGAAAGAATACAGTGATACTTTCAGAGCATTCTACAGGCTTCACACTTTCGACGAAGAAGAAATTGACAAATTTTACAAAGATATCAAAAGCAAACTAATCGAAACAAAAATAATTTCTCCATCAAGATTGGTCAATTCTATTTCATATGCAATAAAATACAACAATCGTTACTTGATGTCATACTTTCGGATTTTCGAAAAATTATATGAAGATTACATCCAAAAAATGTTGATTCTGAAAATTTTTGTCATGGATTTGATAAGCTTATTTACGACAAATATAAAATTTCATATTTGAAAAAACCCGAATATGATAATTGTTCCATAGAATTCCTCAACGAAAACACAATTTACAGATCAATAATGGAAGATGACATTAAATCATTTATAGGTTTCACAGAAAGAAGTGGATTTGATGAAAAACAAGTAATTCAAAATGATTTCTTTCCTTCTGAGTTTCAAAAGAATAGTTTGATTAAATTATGTTGTTATTATGGTTCTGTAAACTGCTTTAAGTTTTTGATCACTAAATTTAAACCAAAAATCACAACAACATGTCTTAGATATTCATTTTTAGGAGGAAATCAAGAAATAGTAATGGAATGTCTTAAATATAAAACACCAGATAAGTTTAGCATGAATTATGCAATTGTTTCACACAACAATGACTTTGTCAGTTTTTTGCTCACACAATACGACATACCATGTTATACATATCTTTGTCACTTATACAATAATATTGATGCAGCCTTGATATATTATGATATTAAAAGAATTTTCAAAGAAAATTTGACTTGGATTTGCAAATTTAAAATACCATCTCTTTGCAAATATTTCATTTTGCATGGCGCAGATATTTATCTTGAAGATTATAAAGACAATCCAGCAACTTATTATATAGTAGAGTATGGATGGAAAGAAATATTAGAACTTCTTATTTCACGTGGATTAGATATCAATAAAGCAAAATCTCTTTTTGTTGCTGCAGAATTTAATTGGAAAGAAATAGTTGAAATTCTCCTAGCAAACGGTGCGGATGTAAATTCAAATGATTATTATTATAATAAGACACCCCTTCTTATTGCTGTACAGTATAATTCTAAGAAAGTGATTGATATTCTTTATTCACATGGTGCTGATATCAATGTATATGATAGTCAAGGAAGAGGTGTTCTTTATTATGTAGCAAGAACTAATAATGTTGAGAAAGCAGAATTCTTCATGTCACATGGCCTAGATCTAAATAAAGATACTTCAAATTTGACCGAGCATCTTAATGGTGCAGTGAAATACAATAACAGAGAAATGGTGGAATTTCTTATTTCACGCGGTGCAAATGTAAATCCTGCAGATAGAGAGAATGAAGGACCTCTTCATTATGCAATAGAGGATGACAACGCCAGCATCGCAGAACTTCTTATTTCCCATGGAACTGATTTAAATGCAAATTTTTGTTGCAGCAGAACATATCACAAAAATCAATTTAAATCAGCGTGCAAAAAAGCCTATGAAGTTACAAAACTTCTTATTTCACACGGTTCTGACATTCATAAAATCAATTATTATAGTGGAACCCTTCTTCACACTGCTGCAAGAAATGGTGACGAAAAATTGCTGAATATCTTATTTCTCTTGGATTAGATGTCAATGCAAAAGATCAAGATGGACAAACTGCTCTTCATGCATCAGCATATGAAAAATTCAGTGATGTGCCACAATTACTTATATCACATGGCATTGATATTGAAGCGAAGGATAATTCAGGCAAAACAGCACTACATATTGCAAAAGAACATGTCTTAATTAATGGAAAAGTTTTAATTGAATTACTTGAATCCCATGGATCTCATGTTGATGACAGTGAAATAGAAGTAATTGAACCACCTATGATATTAGATTCCCCTGGCAACATGTTTGATTTTTAAATTACAAATTCAATAATTTAACAAATAAAAAATAATTCAAAAATACACAAATATATTTTTTTAATAAATATTTGTTCATTATATACTTAATTCCATATGAGTTAAATATTTTTGGCTGAATTTGTTACTTTTTGCGCCAAGCGTGCTATGTATAGCAGAATCTTAAGATAATGCTATTTAATATAAAATTCGGATTCAGAAATATTTTCTTATGAATGAAAGAAATTTACGGGTGTGCAGAATAGAACAAAGTCGATGCAAATTCCCAAAATCTTTGTCACTTTTTCACTATGTGGTTGTTTTTTGAACTTCTATTTTCTTCAAATAGTATTCGTCCTAAAGTTGGAGAAACAGTAAAAGAACGTCTTCGAAGACTTTATTATGATCACAAAGAATATTCATATCGTGATAGTCATTTTATTATGTATTTAGATGCAGATTGCAATAATGGAGATATCCGAATGGTATATTCTTCTCAACCATTTAAATTCCCATGTGGTGGATCTGAGCTACCATCACAAGTTATTACAAATACAGAACATATTGTTCCACGTGCTTTCTTCTCGAGCCAGCTTCCAATGCTTTCAGATGTACACCACTTATATTCTGCACCTGCTAAAGCAAATAATGTCCGCGGCAATCTTCCTTTTGCTGAATTTCCTTATTCAGAATGCAAGACATGGTGTGATTATTTATCATGTGACATAACAGTACCATCAAATCCAGACCTTTATTCATGCATTAATAAAGGAAAAACTGGATGGATGCCTCGTGTTGAAGATCGTGGAATGATTTCAAGATCAATATTCTATTTTATGACGATATACGATATGGTTGACATATCTAAAGTTGGAGATATCAAACTCCTCAAGCAATGGAATAGAAAATATCCACCTTCTGAATTTGAGAAGCTCAGGAACGATAAACTCAACAAAACTCAGGGTAATCGTAATCCTTATCTCGATGATTATACTCTCGTTGATCAAGCCTTCCCATAAATCTTTTTAGGTTGTAATATTTGAAATTTATTTTATATTTTTAATGGGTAATCGACCTCCAGTTGATTAAATTCAATTCTACTCCTCAATATGTGTTTTATATTTGCGGCCCATATCATAATGAAGAATTTCATAGTTTTATATATACAAATTAAAATGATTAACTGCTATTTGCAGGCACTTTCTTTTTATTCTTTGCAATTGAGTATAAATCCGCCAGACCATGTCATAGCAAAAAGTGCATCATCCAAATTCTCAATTCAAATTTCAATACAAAATTTTCCACTTAACCGTTATAAATAAATCATAAATTATCGTGAAACATTAAATTAAGTAATATTTCAATTTACATGAAAAACTGAATACAATTTTTTTCATACAAATTTTTAGAAATATGTGTATAACATAATTTCACTTATAATATATTCAAAAATTGCTTTGAAATTGAATGGTTCACAAAAATTTCAGAGATTAAAAATTAAATTATCCATGGATGATGAAGTAGACAATGGGTTCCTTGTTCATATTTTTGCAGGCTCTCATAGTCCATGCGAGATCTCTGTGCTCAGAAAGATATGCATGAAAAACGGTCTCACTCAATGGGATTTAATGACTGGATATCTCCCTTAGAGACAACGTGCATCACTTAGGACTACAATATGCAGACTTCTGAAGAAACAAGCTATTTCAGAATATGATAATATACGTGCAGATCCGATTGCAATCCAAAAGGATAATGAAAAATTAATCAATAATCCTCAGAAATTGAGAGAATCTGGCTACATATTGAAGGGAGGTTTGCTAGTTAGCACAAAATGGGATAAATCGAGTTCAGAATGGGAGCAAGTCAGAAAAGAAAATACACAAAAATATGAAATATCAAAGGAAGAGGCAGAAAAAATTAATATCCCATGTGTTATATCATCTGATTATATGCGTCAACAATGCTTTCGAAGAAGACAATCGTTACTCCTATATCGAGCTGCATTAATTGCCGAAATTGCTCGTCTCGAGGGACGTGAACCGAGAAATTTGGATGTTGATGAACTACAAATTAGATCAGGATGCGATGTTGTTATTCCAAAAGCTACAACAACCCATGAATCTGATCCAACAATTAATGACATATTTTATGAGCCAGAATATGATTAGATAATTTTTAATACCTTTGTTTTTATGAAAAATTAAAGAACACTTCACGTGGTTACTTATTATTTTTGCATTTTTAATTTCCAACGAAATCAAAGCAAATACAAAGAAAATAACATAATTCAGTTATATCACAAGCATATATATTAATCATATAAGAAGATATGAAAAAATTACCTAATATTTTTGTATTTATAAAACAAACACTATTAAACAATTTAAATCCTACAGTCGCAACATTCTTCGTCCTTATCTGGAAGGAGTGGCCGGGAATCTAATCTCGATCTCGTTCTACGAGTGGAACTTTTGTATTCTGCGCCTTTGCTTGTTCCTTCTGAGGTATAACTCGATTCGTATGCTTTCTTCTGCTCAGCGTTGAACTCGTCATGGCCATCCATCTGCAAAATTTGGGGATGCCAGTCCCATTCGTCTGATTGATGGACATTATTCTGTTCACATGCTTCCCTGAGGAGGTCATGCATGTATGCGTAGTTCGGGGCGTCTGTAAATCCTAAACTTTGGATATGATCCCAAATTAAAGTAAGTTGATGGGCAATTTGATCGGATAAATTAGATATTGATATGCGCCTTTTCATGTGAAGAATTTCTGCCCTGTTCTCAAGCTTCTTCCAGGGTAAAGGTCCAGCCATTACATCAATGACGAGGTAAAACCACGAAATTAGATCATCACGACGGGACAAATCCTGGTGCATATGCGCATTAGGCGAAGCGTATACAGCTGTGCCTCTGAAACCTGGATGAGCGCGAGCTGGTAAATGTCTTTCTGTTTTTCTGTCAACATAAACACGAGATAGGCCAAAATCTATGATGGCAATAGGATATTCCCTTGACCTGCGAAGAAGAATGTTTGATGGTTTAACATCTCTGTGGATAAAACCTTTTTTATGCATTGATTCAAGTCCACAAAGAATACTATTAGCAACACGCAAACCAGTAGACATAGATAATCTTCCTGATGGCAATCTTTTGACAACTGTCGAAAGAGAGGGTCCTAATAATTCCATTACAAGCCAAGAATACGTAGAAGTTCTGCCAAATATCCTAAATTTCGGAAAATATGGACAAGGACTCAATCGCTTGAGTACACTTGCCTCGAGCTCTAAAATATTTCGCCGATTGCTTAATGGCTCTACTTTTAATGCGAAAATCTTATTATCACCGGCATTTCGCACTGCATAAATTTCACCGAATGCTCCGGCACCAATCTTCGGACCAACTGTGTATGTTTCGATTGTAGTGCCAGTGAGCATATTTTTCGCAAAATTTTGAAACGATAATTTTGTAAACTTTGAAAACACGATGATAATGAATAGAAAATGAACCGCTAATGTATTCATATTTTAACAACACTAAGCTAGATAAGTATTGAAGGTCTAAATGATTATCTTCTTTAGTTAATATTTACAGTTCACGGTTGAATGAAATTGAAATTTCAAAAATAATGATATAATTTCATTTTCAAACAGCATATAACCTTATGAGAATGAATGTAATGAAATCATTCCTACCTTTGGCTTATCAATTGATGTTGATCAATATTGAACACGACAAAAAGTTGAATAAATTTATTATGGATTTATAAATCAAAAACTTTTTGTTAAGGTTCCGTAGCTCAGGAGGTAGAGAGTAGTGTTGATCGCGCTAAGGTCTTGGGTTCGAGCCCCAGCGGAGCCATTTTTTTATTTTCGAAAATTCATTTTTGGAATTTATGCTCAAAGAAATAGAGTTTGAACATTATGATCATGAGACATATCATACAAATCATTATTATAGATATTATTGTCGAATAGAATCAAAATTTTTATTTATTCTAAAAATCACAATCTAAAAGACTTTTGGATTACAAATAAAACCCTTTTGAGCAATATGTCTAAGTCATTCACTGACCGAGACGTACAAGGATTGAATCACAGAATCCATTCTTTCCTTGCTTAGCAATGAGTTTCTTAACTCTTGATTCATCAAATTGAATGTTGTTTCTTCTGAAGATGTTGCAAAGCTCTTCTGCATTTCTTGCTCTTCCTGCAATTAATTCGAAGTCTCTTCCGTTGAACTGTGCTGCGATATCTTCAATTGTCTGGTCGTCTTCTGTCATCTTTCTTGTTGATGGAGTGAATGAAGATTTCGGACGTGCTTGTGCGCTCTTCTGGCCCATTGTTGTGCCATCACCCATCATCTTGACGAAGCCTGTAAGAGAGAGTTCACCACCGTATCTGCTGCAGATCTCTCTGACAACTTCAAGAGGTGGAGAATAATCACAATCACGCTGAAGACCCTTAAGAAGGTCTTCTGGAACAAGACGTGTATTGTATCCTCTCCATTTGTTGAATGCGGCTGAAGAATTGCCAATTCCTTCAGAAACTTTTGTGGATATCTTTGCAAGAACTTCATCAGCATCTCCAGAGGCAGCAGAATAAGAAGCACCATAACCACCTCCAATTGGCAATGATGCACGTTGTGGACTGGCTTGTATTGGAGCTGGATCTCCCCAAATGTTGGATTCTTCCATTGCTGCCTTTCTTTGGCGTGGTTGTGGAGCACCACCATCATCACCAAATGAAATTGATGACTGGTAAGCTGATTTCCTTGGAGCAGGGTTATCATTAAATGCATCTCTCTTTGGAGCTGTATCTCTAAGGGAAATGTTGTCGCCTTTATCGCGATAGCTTGATCTTGGCTCATCGAATCCACCTCCGTACGATGGTTTCGGAGCAGGAGCATCGTAGCCATAAGAAGGCTTTGATGCTGGAGCTCCGTATCCGCCGTATGATGAACCTGATCCTGCACCATATCCGGATCCACCTGTTGATGGAAGAGCAGAATCTGAGCAGATCTTTGAAGCGATTGTAAAGTATTGGATTAATCCGGAGTAAGATGGATCTCCTGCTTGTAAAATCTTGCTAAATCCTGGAAGAGATTCTGTAATTCCAAGTTTAGAGCAGATATCGAGGAATGCATTGCGAGAAACTTCACCTGTCATGAGAGAATCCTTTGACATGCAGCTGATGACAATATCTCTGAGGTTTTCGTGTATCAAATCATCTGCATTACCTCCAAGTGATGGTGGTGGAGCTTGGCCAAAGCGGTCATTTCCTCCAAATCTATCACCATCGAAATTGTCATTTCCGAAGCGATCACCGCCATAGTTATCGTTTCCGAAGCGATCACCACCAAAGCGGTCGCCGCCAAAACGATCACCACCGTATGATGGCTGATTGTAGTTATTTCCTCCTCCATAGGATGGAGTTTCGTAAGCGTCACGAGCCTGAGACATTCCTGAAGATTGTGGAGGTGCAGATCTTCCACGCTGGCTTGTAACAGGATTGAAATCGTCGACATCAGTTTGCATAAATTTAAGGAAGTCTGTAAATTTCATGTCTCCACTGATTCCAACAGAATCCCAGATGATATCCATATCACCATCATTGAACTGAACGTTGTACTTCTTGACTTTGTCGGTGAATTCTGGAAGGCTCATTGATCCGCCATAGCAGAATGCTGCCCATCTGTTCTTATTTGTGGCACCAAGACCTCTGATCTTATCCTGCACACGGAGAAGAAGATCTCTATAATACTGCTTGCCGGACATAAATTAATGACGTTCGTTTAGAATTTCAGATTTTGTTTGGTGAAATTTTCCAAACATAACCATGTTTAAATCTGCTTTTTAGTGATAGATTACATAAAATATTTATTTCCATTTCGTATGGCAAGGAGGTATCGTAATTATTTTGTAAAATCTTATCTTGAATTTTATCAACCTATGGAAAGTAATATATTTTCACATACACTTATATTAAAATTCATATATGTGAACTGTTTCAGCAATTAAGGTTTCATAAAACAGTTAATTTAAATTCATGAAATAATATTTATCTACAAATAGAAGTTTTGATAGGTTGATTTAATTAACTCATTCATGTAAAGTACATAATATCCTTCTAGCGTATTGTGAACTACTTTAATTTTGAGATATGCTTTCGATCTCTATTTAATAGTCAAAATGGAAGCTGATCATCATTAAAGCCATGAAATAAAAATATATTATAAACGATATCTTACTATTGTGATAAATTGTGTCTAATAAAATGAGCGAACACTGATATCCATTGAAAAGCATATGTATTTAGGTATATTTCATTTCCTTCTCTAGGAGACAAATACATGTTTAGATAGTGAGCTTGTTGATCCCTAGATTTTCAGAAATCACAAATAGAAATATCATGAAATACGATGAAAATAGGAATCAAATCATAATATCGAGAGAAAGATAAGTTGATGGATTCTGTCTCTGTCCCCAAATATCAGTCCTTTTCATCAACAAAATTTAAATTGAATGGGAAATTGCGGTTTGAAGAGGTCTCTCATTTTTTCATGTTGACTCCTCTCAAGATCGAAAAGCCGAAGACAGCAGGAGGCTTCACGCTCTCCCTTGGCAATGGTACAAAGATCGAGATCAAGCCAAAGGTCGAGACAAAGCCAGTCGTTTTAACAACATCAAAACCAGCCGAAAATAAACCACAAGAAGAACCAAAACCAGCTCCAAAACCAGAGCCAAAGCCAGAACCCAAGCCTGAGCCAAAGCCTGCTCCAAAACCAGAGCCGAAGCCAGAGCCAAAACCAGAGCCCAAGCCAGAACCAAAGCCAGAGCCAAAAGCTGAGCCAAAGCCAGAACCAAAGAAGGAAGAAGCAGAAGAGGAAGAAGATATCGAAGAAGAAGAAAAATTCGAAGGTGAAATTTTAGATGAAACAGCAAAGAAGCACTTCAACATTGTTTTCATCGGCCACGTCGATGCCGGTAAGTCTACACTTTGCGGTCACGTTCTTTACCAAGCAGGATGCGTTGACCAGAGAACAATTGAGCAATATCAAGCCGAATCTGCCAAGGAAGGCCGTGGCAGCTGGTACTTTTCCTGGGTTATGGATCTTTCCAAGGAAGAACGTTCCAAAGGCAAGACAGAAGAAGTCGGTGTCGCTCACTTCGAAACAGCTCAGAACAAATACACAATTCTCGATGCCCCAGGCCACAGATCATACGTTCCACAGATGATCGGTGGTGCTGTCCAGGCCGATGTCGCTGTCCTCGTTATCTCAGCCCGTAACGGTGAATTCGAAGCCGGATTTGAGAACGGTGGCCAAACATCAGAGCACCTTCTCATTGCCAGAACCGCTGGTGTCCGTGAGATCATCATCGTCGTCAACAAGATGGATGATCCAACAGTCAAATGGTCAAAGGAAAGATTCGACCAAATCGTCACAAAGTTCACACCGTTCATCGAACGCGAAATCGGTTTCAAGAAAGACCAATACACTTACATCCCAATCGCTGCTCTTACAGGTTTCAACCTCAAGCAGAGATCAAACGAGTGCCCATGGTACAATGGCCCGACACTTTTCGAAAAACTTGACAGCCTCAAACCGCCGGTCCGAAATGAGACTGATAGCTTCAGATTGCCCGTCATCGACCGCTATAAGACAAAGCACGTCATCGCATCCGGCAAGCTCGAAAAGGGTGTAATCAAGGAGGGAGACCAAGTTATTGTCATGCCTTCAAGAAAATTAGGTACAATCTCATCAATCTTCGTCGATGAGAACAAGATTCGTCGCGCTGTACCAGGTGATAACATCCGTGTCGCTTTAAGTGGCATTGATATGGCTGATATCAACTCTGGATCTGTTATCTGCCCAGTCAACGCTCCTTGCGATGTCGCTCAGAAGGTTATCGCTAAGATCAGAATCGTTCCTTCCGGCCCAGAACTTATTACAGCTGGTTACGAGGCTATGTGTCATATCCATACAGAAACAGTCCCAGTTTCAGTCGAAAAGCTGAGGACACTTCAGATCCCAGGCAGAGAGCTTGAAAAGAACCCAAGATTCATCAAGCGCGGTTGCTTGGCTGAGGTCATCCTCAAATTCGACCACCCAATCTGCGTAGAAGTCGCTAAGGACTTCCCACAACTCGGAAGATTCATCATCCGTAAGGAAGGCTTCACAACAATTGTCGGTTTAGTTGACAAGCTTCCAAAGGCCACTGGCAAGTAATTATTTTAGATTTTTTTCTTATTTTATATATAAAACTTTGAATGGACTTTATCTCACATTTTCAAGTTTACTTATTCTTATAAAATTTTCAAATTTATCAAATCATTTTGGTAATTTTTTAATGAAATTATTATATTTAATTCTATTTTGAGAACAAAGTGTGAATGGAAGAATTCTTCAACTGTAAAAGCTATTTCATGATTTAAATTTTTTTGATATTGTATAAAAATGTGAGTATGATAGGAATGATCATTGATATTAGATGTTGTTATATAGAGATACATCAATTAACTATGATAAAGTCTAGTTAGACTCAGTCAATCTATGAAAACATGTATTTAGAGTCATTTATCATAATATCTGAAATATTGTGATTACCGGATATAAACAGATCCACATGTTGAGCTTTATCCTATGGTTCCTCATGAGTTTTGGCTAGAATAGAACAATCAATATCTCTGAAATGTTGTGATTTCAATAAACAATCTACGACATAGACAGTATATTAGATCGTTGTAATTATGCTCAATATCTGAAAATATAAAAATATAAAACATGACGTTTATTGTCAAAATGAATTTTGATGCCCCTGTTTCTGAATTAATAGCAAAAATAGGGGAGATGCAAGCAGAAAAGATTCGTTTAGAAGGTGAGTACGAGTCAATGAAATTACAATTTGATCGAGATATAAAACAATATAAAGATAAAGTATTTTCAGCAAGAAAGAAATTAAAGGAAGTTCAATTCGAGGCCGATTTGTCCGAAACACAAATTGTATATAAAAAACCTATTCGGCAACATCAATTTAACGTATTTGATAGAGAAATTAAAATCGAAAATTCTAAAACAACAGCAGCTTTGCAAGCGGCTCAACAAGATTACGAATTAACATCGAAATCTCTTCAAGATGAAATAAAATCTCTATTAAATCAAGCAAAAAAGAAGAAGAAAACACTCGATACGTTAATTTCCAATATTGAAAACTTAAAGCAATCAAATAAATCATTAAAATCAGATATAAAGCAATTAAGAAGCGAACTTGATCGCGTTCAAGCGGATTCTCACCAAAAAACAGATCAAATTTCTAAATATCATGAGCAAAATAAGAAACTTACAGCAAGGGCAGAATCTATCGTTAATAAACGATACAAGCCAAAGAGTCAAACAGTTAAGATTCCTTGATATATCTGTATCTATATCTTATATATTTTGTTTTGTATTATAAACATGTTCTTTTAACTACAAATTCAATATATGAATATTTAACATGAATGAAATTATTTTGATAAAATATTTTTATTTTATTTCTGCTTCGAAAGCATTAAAATCATTCTAAGATGACAACTCTCAATAAATGTAATATAAATTCTCGTTTACATATAAATATTCTTTAATATAAGAAAGCAATCTAAATATATGCAATTTTAAGGTACAAGCATTGGTGCTAAGATGAACTGACCAATCTTAATTTGTGGGTTGTTCTCAATAAAGAGAATTGCGTGTCTAAGTCGATCGAATTTGATAAAAGCGACTGGTTTGAGCTTATCTGAGTCTCTTTCTCTTGGAATGTTAACCTTATCGAAGTAGTTGCAGCCGCAATCGTAGAGGAGATCCATAACATCGTTTTTATCGAATGGCTCTGGAAGACCATCGAGCTTGACTGTGAACTTATCGTCTGATCTGCCAAATGGTGAGTATTCGATGTCGTCTTCATTGGATGCACGGTTAGCCTGGTAAACGCCTTTGCTTGCAAGATGTATTTTGACCTTCTTGGTCCACTTTTCTGAGCTGAATTCTCTTTCAACAAGATCGTCGATTGTAACGTTTTCGTCTTTAGAAGAGTTGTTGGTTAAAACCAAGTGAAGCTTTGCATGCTGTGGTTGTTTCATTGGATTTACATCTTCAGTGAAATCTGGTGAACGAAGGTGCTCGAGAATGACTTTAGGAACATTTGCAATGTATTTATCGCCTTGTTTGTCAACTACATATGGAGCAAGAAACTTTGGTGAAAGTCCAAGTTCTTCAGCCATAAATTTTTTGAAAATTTTTTTTGTCTCTCGCATGACCACAACTAAAGCATATTAATAAAATTGATTCTATAACATTCAATTAATGATAATCCGAAGAAATAAGGCAAAATCTAACATTTAGAACCCTGATTTGACTTATTGATACAGATATCCATTATTTTTCCGTGTGTACCGTCAAATAGGCATAATATTTGAATCACTAACGGAATATATTTTAGAAATTCGAGAATGCTACTCTATATGAATTATCTATCAAAAACATAGCAATATATACTATTTCTTTTATATTTATGTCGTAACTCCAAATATAGAATAATATTTTTCTGTTACATTATATTAGCAATCAAACCTATAAGGCCAAATGTCATATTAGTGAGAGTTATGAATATTCTCATGAATTCAAGGTGTACTGACTTTTATTACGAAAAATAATTTCTAATTTACCTGAATTCTAAGCTTAAACTAACTCGTTTCTAAAGTATATATTTTGAAATTATATGTGACATTAATATTATGCCATATAATTGGATTTTAAAATCCAATAAAAATCCATTATGCTAATTCCAATATTTTGATGAGTAAATTGGGTTTACATTAATTTTTGCACACTAGTTCACATAAAATTACTTCCAACTATTGATGGCTAATTATCCCAAAAGTGACAAAAGCGGTTTGCCTTGGTTCGACCTTTCTAATGCAGGTTTTCGTTAGAACACTCGCTGGAAAGTTCCTCACACTTGAGGTTCCTTCTGGCCTTTCTCTCGAAGAGCTCAAGGCTTTCACAGGCCTCGAGCTTGCTGGTGCCGTTGCTGAGAACGCCGTCCTCGAAGAATTCGAAGTTGATGATGGTGGCAAGAAGAAGAAGAGGAAGAAAAAGAACTTCGTCTCCAAGAAGCGTGTCCCACACCAGCGCAAGAAAGAGAAGCTGAAAATCCTTAAGCTCTTCAAGATCGGAAAGGATGGCTCCGTCGAAGCCCAGCGCAAGGAGTGCCCACACTGCAAGGGCTGCTTCCTTGCTAAGCACAAGGATGGCCGCCAGTACTGCGGTAACTGCCACTACACAGTTGATAAGGAGGGCAAGCAGATCAAGTCTAACTAAAACCATTATAAAATTTTCTTAAGTAATCACTATTTTTTTTCTCTACTTTTTTCATTAATACTCCATAAGAATGTTTGATAATTTGATATCTTGATTTTCTCACGGAAACTTTGGAAAATGACAACATTCCCATTGAATCATGTCTCTTATCATTAGATATAATCCCATTTGTTTTAATGCTTCTTTAGAAAATTTATTAGAATTTCAAAAATAGTTTGTAAATCTGAGAAAATGCATTCAAACAAACAGTTAGAGAATTTTCTGTTAATAGCCATCACGATTTTTTTATATCTTGATCACTTCGTTAATTTTTCTTGAAAGTGAAGCATCACATTACCATTTTGTTATGGAATAGAAAAGAAGGGTTTATTGTCATCAATTTTAAAAATTCAAAATTAAAATTAACTATTTGTTTATTCAGCTAAAACCCTAGTGGTATTAATTAGAACTTCTTTTCCTTTTTCGTCGACTTCAACATATTCATATTCAATATATTTCTTTCGATTAATAACACTATATCTATTGAACCTATCTCTATTTAATATTAGTTTATCAGTATTTTTCACAGCTGTTGGAACATTATGTTCCCACGAAGCAGGTGTCATTTCTGTTGTAAAAACTTTATATAATTGAAATATTCCTTCAGGATTCCTTGGATACATTAATGCTCCTGATCTAGAATATTCCTCTGGGAGTTTTGTTGGATTGATCATTTTGTATCCTGTTTTATTTATTGAAAATGGTGTGTAAAAAGAATAACTCATTGCAGATTCATCAAGAGAAATTACTGATTTTGGTAGTTTTAGAATAGGAATTCTTTCTGAATTAAGAGTCATTACGATCTCATCTGTATCAGGATCTCTTCTATATAAATAGTCATATTCAGAAAGTTGGAGACTGAGTTCATCAAAACTCTTCATACCTTCACTAACTTCATATATTTCTTCTTGAAGGCCAAAAACACAAACAACTGTCATAGAACTCTTGATATATAGTTCGTGTGATGTAACACAGAATATTGGATGATCATCATGAACTATCAGTTTTAGATTTCTGCAGAATGCGAACGAAGATCCATTCACAAACATTATTTTATTTGTTATTTCGAATGTTTCTAACTTTGTTGACGCGAAAGCAAAACCAGGAATTTTTGTCAATTGATTTCCAATATTTATATTTTTAAGTGATTTACAATACGCGAAACTATGTTGACCTATATTATATAGAAAAAAAAAAAAAAAAAAAAAAAGGTAGTGGGGCCTCCAGGCACTTCGTGCCCTCTAGCCCCGAAGATGTTAGTATAAAATGAGTTTATATAAAATGAGGTTTTTTTGGGTAAGGGGGGTCTTCCAGGCACTTCGTGCCTTCTAGCCCCTAAAATTTTTGTAGAGAACTCAAAATAGTATAACTGTTGTCCGGACAAGTAAGGGTCTATCGTCGCTACAGGAAAAGTTACGGGCGTTCCAAGTAGACTGGACTTTGAGAGACTCTTTAGAAACTTTAGACGTTTTACATAACCATCCATGTTTTTACTTTACATCCGATAAAAGTGGTTTGGAAACCGTTATGAGATGGTTAGAGGACATACATGACTATGAGTTTAGATATGACAAGATAGAATATGAGAGAGGTCCTATAAACCGGAGAAAGTGTCATATAAACATCTGTCAAAAGCCGCTTTTTAACTTCACTTAAAATGCCACGTAAGCTACGTAAGAATATACGTAAGAGGAAGAGAGCATTGAAACATCCAATAGTAAGACTGACACCACAACAACAGTTGCAACAACAAATGCTGAATGACCCCACTATGTTGCAACAAATGTCAAGCAATCCTATGCTTTTAAACCGAGTCATTGGTGCACAGAGTGGAGGTTTAAGAGCGGCACTTTTAGCGAAAATGGCAGGCTATGGTGGAGCTGCAGACGGAACAGCCTATAACCCTCAAAGTCAAATGAATTTGAGTTCACTCAAAAATCAAATAACAGATGTCAAAAAGTCAAACATAGACATACAGAAGCAAATAAGTGAAAACGAAAAGAAACTAGAATATGACAGACACACAAAGAAACTCAATGAGTTAAACGTAGAGAAAAAGAAGAAAGAAGAACAACTGAAAGAACTAAGTACAGAGGAATATGCGAAAAAAGTGTCAGAAAAAGCAGCAGAAGTAGCAAAAATGGAACAAGATGTCATAAATTTGAAAAACCATACTACTCAATAAAAGTACTGAAAGATGAAGAGATAAAACAAAAAGCCCTGAAGACATATATGGATAGCGATGAGTATAAAAAGAAGTTGAAGCAAATGTAAAGGCAGAAAAACTTTTACAGTTGCAAAACCAAACCGTACAGTATGAAAACTTAGCACAAGAAAGTAAAAATAACGACGCAGCCATGCAAAAGGCAATGAAAAGTGCAGAATATATAAAAGCTAACAATGACTGGTTAGATGCCCAAGCCAACGCTAAAGCAGCCCAACTCATAGGGTCAATAAGGACAAAAATACAAGCGGATGAAGACAGTTCAAATGAAGCTTTAACAAATGCTGACTTTAAGAACGCCTTCGAAGCTCTTCATAGTAAGGTGAAACTAGTGAACGACTTCTCATCTGGAAAGAAACTGAAGTCTGAAGGTTTCGACAAAGAGTTAAGAGAAGTAGCACAAAATATGACGAAAATAACAGATGCAGCAACGAGACAGGCAGTTCAAAGTGCCTATGACGCCGTTAGAGCAACTGTTGTGAAAAGTCAAGAAAAAGAGTTACAACAGACCAAAACAGACCTAGTAAATGCTTTCTTAAGAACGAAAAGTCAGGTAGGACATTATACTGCAGATGGAACATATGTGCCAGCTGGTGGAACTTATATACCAGCTGGTGGAACTTATATACTAGCCAGTGGAACTTATATACCACCAAACCCTCCAAGAGAAGCACCTGCACCAGGACTACCTAAAACATTTACATCGTCACATGGACACAGACGCAGGCATGCACCAAAACCAACACAACAACCAACAGTTCAAAATCCAGCACAACAACCAACAGTTCAAAACCCTGCACAACAACCACCTCCACAACCAGCACAGCAACCAACAGTTCAAAACCCTGCACAACAACCAACACAACAACCAACAGTTCAAAACCCTGCACAACAACAACCACAAACAGAGCAAGGACATAAAAGAAGTAGAGAACAAGGAAACCAAGAATTCTTAAAAATGCTGAAGGAAGAGTATGGTTACCCAGATACTCTTGACTTTAGTGACAGATATAAAGAAGCTATTAGAAAGTTCAAGGAAGGAAATACTGACCCGAACCTATTTAGCTTTATGGTTCAGCACCAAATGGGATATAATTTCAAACCTGGAAAATACAAGCTCGCTAAGGGATATGATTTAATAGCATATCATCCAAATGACATGGATGAATTTACTCCGAGATATTTGGTGTCAGAGCTAAATAACAATTCAACTCTCTTCATGAAACGCGTAAAAAATAGAGACGGAACGAAAGAAGAAAGGTTTATGAGTCCGGATGACTTAGATAGGGAACTTGTTAAAAACGGTCTCGGAATATATGAAATGCCACCAGATGAGGTACAAGAAACTCCACAGGAAGAAGTTCAGATACAACCAGACATGGAAGAAATAGTTCAGCAACAACAGCTAGAAGAGCCTGAAGGAAACGAACAAATCGCTCCTTTGGAAACTAACTTCACAGAACTAGATGAAGATTTGGAACAGCCGAAAAATCTTGACCCTCAACAAGTGTATGCGGAGAATATGGAATCTTTCCAAGAGTCTAAAAAAAATTCGGCTGACATAGTAGAAGAATATCGAAAAATGTTTGCCGACATACAAAAGACTCCAACACTCGATGAAAATATTCAGCATAGAATGGAAGTACTGAAAGAAAATGTAAGCAAATACAACAACCCTTTTTACTTACGAGCATTTAACGTCAATCTTGGATGAACTCGGTGAAAATAAAAGGTTAAATTTCAGAAAACATATAGAAAATGAAACATTGTTTAAAGTTATTCAGAACCTAACAAGATGGAAACAAACCTACTTTTGTTTTGCAGACTATGGAACTACAATGAGATGGGTCATAAAGCTAACCGATAGGTGTGTTCATAAACTTACAACCAACAATTCCAAGAATTGTAGACGCAATGGAATGAATGGTGAACCAGATATAGCTGGTATTTTAAGCGCGCTTTAATGCATTGAAAGATATGAAAGATGCAGATATTTTGGACCAGTATGAAATGAACATGGCTGATGGAAATATAACAACCTGACGTTCTAGAACATTTATCTCAAGAACTACACAGAACCATAAAGATGGTATATTTGGTGAAGAGTTTAGAAAGAAGTTGGGACAGAGAAGGAAGAGAACCTATTGTACATGACCTTGCAAACGAAAGTTTACAAAATGTCATAAAAACTTACTTTGCAGGCGATGAATCGAGAAGGGATGAATATTTTGAAAATCAAATGGACAGTACAAATGAAATGTTAGTATTGAAAAACATGTTCTTGACAAAAAAACCAACTACAGAAATAAATGACGCAAGACTGAAAGATTGGGTAAAAGCTTTCCATTCACAAAGGATATTGTTGGTAAATGGAAAGAAAACAGAATGGCTACAAAAACATATATTTGGAAACGAGCTTATTCCATATGGACAGGCATGTTTGAAGAGCTTGAACCGGAAACTCAGGAAAGAGTCATGCAAACAATCGCGAAGACTCAAATACAAACTATGCCAAACTCTTCTAGGTATAGGTTACCTGAGATGGGCGACCAGAGCCCAAAGGCAAAAAGGACATGGGAAATTTGCAACATACTAGATGAACATGAGGCAAAGATGCAAACAACTTGAAGCAGAGGGCAAGTTACCAAAAGCGACACCAAAGAAGAAGAGAGAGTTGAGAAAGTAGTGAAGAAGTAACTTCATCTAGTGAAGTAGTGCAATGAAGGAAAAAGAAGAGTTAAACACTCAGTCAGGAAGAAAGTAAAGCTTGGTCCGAGTGGGTTCTATTATGACATATAAATCCAACTATTCTATATTTTTACACATATGAAATGTACGCCGCTCAGAATATACGCCAACAGTTTTGGATGCTATGAATGGAAATGTTTCCGAATGGTATAACGAATGCGACAATGCCATTAGAAGGTCAGAAATAGTTCCTGGAACTTACGAATATACAACTGCTGTTTCTTATGGAAACGTAGTTGAGTTTGGAGAAGGTTTTCAACAACAGTAGATATTGCTTGCGACAGGTTTCATATTATTTTATTGACAACTCTTTTTATACGTGGAACAAGACATTGAAATAAAACCTTCTGCCAAGTTGTCTGACAAGAAAGGTTGCAATGGAATTTTCTATGTCGGATACCAATATGCTCCAGAAGTTTTCATGGGATATAAGATATATTCTAACTCTGACTTAGTTCAAACAGTAACATGGGCAAACTATGAATGGTTCGCTTTGAGAAACTCAGTACACACAAGCTAGAGAAAAACAGACCAGTATGCAACTATTGAGAAAATAAGAAGACTTGACCCTAACGTTCCAGGAGTTTATGTTAACCTTTCTGGACAAACTGCAGCAGCAGTAACCAAAGTAAAATGAAACTTAGAGTTCCTTTGTCATCTTTCCTCATCTTCAGGTTTTTAAGATACTTGCCAAACTGGGCAGGTAAGATTTCTATCGAACTTACTCCAAGCAAAAATAACTTAGTCATTGCACCAACACAAGACCCATTCACTCTTACAGACGTAAAGGGGCGAATCAACGTCATTCGCGCGAATTTTGCAAAGACAAAGTTGACTTAGACTTTGGTTTCTCAAACCTCAACACTGAAGTAAACTATTATTTCAATGCTGCTGACTGCTTGGGACCAGTTAAGTTCACATGCGAAAAATTTGAATGCAAGAGAATAGAAAGCAGACTTGCAGTCTATATGTTGGACCCAGATATTTCAAATGCTTTAGCTGCCAAATATATTGCAGTTCCACTTATGTTCCTATACACCAAATATCTGTCAAAGACTTTGCAGGTGAAGTTGGAAACCAAAGTGCTGACCCAGGTGCAAGAACAGATATTGCCTTAACAACTGCAATGAAACATGCAGATACTATGTTTGTACTGTTCAGACGAACTATAAATGACTATTCTTGTTTCTACACACCCCGGTATTAAATATCATATAAACATAGATGGCAAATATTATCCAAGAGAAGAATATTCTACAGTTGAGGATATGAGGTCATACAACTTGACATTAGATGCTATGAACTTTAACAACAACTTCACAACAACCATTAACCCTGAAATGCAAAGTTCTATTATGCCATATGTGAAAGTATGGACTCATACAGGAGGTCAAAACTCAATATACAAATGGAGACCGTTCAAACTTTTGGCTTGGCATTCCATTTGCTGACTCAGAAGACTTTATGGGTGGTATTTCAACTGTTGGTACAGTTCAAATACAATATACTGGTGACAGACGGTCCAGATGAATTGAAAGCAAAGAAGTTTACAAAACCAAAGCACTTTTCACGGAAGATGCTCTTTTGAAGATTCGTTCGATGAAACCTGCTGGGGCTCCTCAGATTGGCATAACGACAGCTTCCATCGAGCAGATTTTGGCAGCAGGTCAGTAAGTTGTTTTGAACTGACTTCTCTCCGTCAAATATTGACAGTACGCCAGTTTTGATATAATATTGTATTATAAACTTACCTTTAGAAATATCGGTCAGTTTTGTTGTTATATTTTTGTCAACGTCAAGAACTTTCACCATTTCAGTTATACCAACTTTCTTTGCTTTTGAAAATATTTTGGTTCAGCAAAGACTGCTATTCTATAACATTTCCATTGTTTGTATAAAGAACTATTCTATCAGTGTATTTGTATTGTTTGTGTGTGTAAACTTTGTTTTGCTTCAATTCGAAGAGATACTCAAATACGTCCATCTTTTTATTCTAAGTAAAATGTCATTTCCGAAAAATAGAAGCGTAAGTGTTTCAAAAGGTTTAATGGCGGTGGCAGATGTGAAGTTAAATTCACCAACTCAAACAAACAGTCAAAGTGTTGTTGTCAATGTCAAAGAAAGAGATGTTGAAGTGGGGAAACCATACGAAGACGAAGATGGTATAACAATAGTTCCTGTAAAAGAACAACCAACATATCCTGAAGTTAGCAGAGACTTAAGTTCTGTTGCAGATATTCGAAACGACTACATGCAACTTAAAGATAAGCTTAAAACTCAGGAGAAGATTTGTCAAGCTTTAGGTATAATGTTAAACTTGGTCGAACACAACCCTGTAAAAGTGAACTCATATGTCATTGCACCTCATGAAGTTTTGAAAGAACTATTGAAACTTTTGACAGAGGCAGACGATATAAACATCAAAGAAATAGAACCCGACATTGCTTGCTGTGGTGTTTCATATAATATCATTGACAAAATATACGTTATGAAAGGAGGTGAAACGTTGAACTTAAAATATAGTTTCCCAGACGTCATAAAAATATTTGACGACCACAACATTTCATTAAAATTTACTTGCTAAGTAAAAATGTCAAAACTTCTTGAAAGATGTTTGAAGAAAAATAATATAGACTTTATTTCATGTAAAGGACTTTACACACTTTTGAACGATATGAAAGACCCTGTTTTGTTTGTTCGTGTAGACAAAGGAAAGTTCTATGTCTTTACAAAATATTTGAACTTCTTAGACAGAGAACTTCAAGAAACGCCATGTGAAAGTTTAGATGAAGTTCTTCTCCACTTTCAGAAAAACTTTTAAATATATGTAAATGGCAGAAGACATAGTGGTTTATACTATTACGACTAAAAACCCTGAGTCATATAATTCTATAACAACAAACTTACAAAGTCCTCAAGGACGATATTGTAAACTGACCTTAAACACGATGACGACTAAAGCCTGTTTTGCTCTTTTGACACCAGAAGACTTTGTTGTTGTGAATGGTAAAAAATACTTCTTTGAAGATACTTACTCAGATATACCACCAACAGGTTTTGTTGACTTATTTAATACTTTAAGGACGGATGTAACATGTGCTGCAACTAGAGCAGGTTTCATTATGTTTGGATGTCCGACTGAGTTCAGTATAAACGATATGAGCTATAATACAAAACTTATATCTGGTTTTTACTACCAACAGTTTCCTATAACAGGAAAAGGTGTCATACAAGGTCTATCTGTTCCATTGACTTTAAGTACACCTATTTTATATATTGTTTCAAACTTAGGTTCAAAGTGCTATTCGAATGTCGACAGAAACTACTATGACCAAAAGATACTCATGCGTATAAACAACACATTCTCTGCTGGTTTGCCTATTGTTCATTCGAATGCAGAGTTTTCAGCTTTAGTAAACTCAAACACTTTAGCAAACATAAACTTAACCTTAGTTGACGCAAACTTTGTTCCTGTAAAACTTTTATGTCCTATGTATTTGTCAATGACGGCAGAAAGTTTCGAATTGGAAGATGCAACTGGTGAAAGTATTGTACTACAAGAACAACTTCAACAACAAATAGCTCAAGAACAACAAATGCAACAAATGGAACAAATGCAACAACAAAGTCAAGAATAAAAAAATATTTTTTTTATTTTTATAAAAATGTACAGAATAGATGTTTCAGATTTTTATGACTTCCAAGCCTTCAGAAATATGTGTCCATTTAGAGACTATAACAAAGCAGTCGAGAATTTGAAACGTTTAGTCATTTATGTTGACTCTGCCCGAATGTTATGTTATGAAAGAATGGGATGTAGTCTTTAACAAACCTAAAGCGACAATAGTTTCAGAACAAGAATGTAAACAGAAACTTAAGAAAATAAAAGTCGTACAAGTTGGCATGAAGATGTTAGATGCTTGGGTATCTTATTGTCAAAGTTAGATGATTTTTCAGTTCGTGGTATAAAGTTCTATACACCTCTCCAAACTTCTATTCTATCTTCACTGGATATAAATACGAACAAGTAGAATGGAAAGAAAATGTTATAGAAGCTTGGTTAGACCATGTCAAAGAAATTATATGCAATGGAAACGAAAGAGTCTATGAGTATATCTTATGTTGGTTTGCAAACATCTTACAACATCCAAGTGCTAAAAATGAAACTGCTCTCATTATAATTGGAAAACAAGGAACAGGTAAGAACACTTTCTTTACAGATATCTTGTGCAAACTGTTAGAAGGTTATTCGAACCCGAATATGACAAACTTAGAAAACATCTGCGGTAAGTTTAACTCTTCAATAGAGAATATGAAACTTATAGTATGTAACGAACTTCAAAGTATAGATACAACAAAAGTTTTGAACTCAGATGCTTTGAAGAGTCTTATAACAGACAAAGTTGGAGTTGTTGAAAGAAAATATAAAGACCAAAGAGTTTGTGAAAATGTTGCAAACTTCATCATGGTTTCAAACAATGCCGTTCCGATGAAGTTAGAAAGTTCTGACAGAAGATATGTAGTTGTCAGAACGTCAGATTCTCATATGCAAGATACAGAATATTTTGACGACTTAGCAGAAACTTTGACACCTAACTTTTACAACCACTTGTTCTCATATTTCATGACATTAGATATTTCAAAGTTCAATCCAAGACAAATTCCACATACCGAAGAGAGACAAACATTGTTAGAAGCAAACAAGAGTGTATATGAACTGTTCATAGATGAAACTGACTTTGAGTGTTTAGATGAAAGGTCATTGTACGATTCGTATAAACAGTATTGTCAAGAGTATGGTTATATGACAGCGTCTAAACGAACATTCTTGGCAAACGTCAAAAGTCTTTTAGACGTACAGAATGGTGTATATACAAAGAAAAATTTTTCTGAGTAAATTTTTAAAAAAAAATATTTTTTTATCCGATAGAAAAGATGACGAAATTCATCTCAGTAAACAAGTACATGTCAGGACTTAAAGAAGAACTAGACCCATTCACATATTTGAATGTTTACTTCTACCATTTTGAAAAGTCTACATTTGACAAAGTTTGGAACATCGAACCAGTTAAGTTTGCTATTGTGACTAAAAATGGTGCGAAATTTGAAGACTTAGACATAGAAGGTTTGTTAACAGTCAAAGAAAGTTTTGACAGAAGGTTCTCAAACCTTAAAGAAGGCAAAGCATACAAACTTGTTATACCTTATGAACCAAAGAAAGCAGACGACTATGAATATTATGAGTCTAAGATAGTTGAAGTTCAGGGTAGATTGGGTAAAAAGATTTTAGAGTCTAAGCCAGTGTTTGCTCCTAAAGAGGAAGAGAACATTGACATTGACCCAGAAATGTTCTAAAAATAAAATTTTATTTTTACATGTCATATCTCACCTTCTCTGGCTCTGGTTCTTTCTTCTCTTCTTCTACTTTCTTCTCTTTCTTTTCTCTCTTCTTCTTCTCTGGTGGAGTTATGTCAAACTTCTCAGAACCATATTTTTGTAAAAGGTCTTTGTCCTTTAATAGCTCTTCTATTCTGTTTTCTATTTCATTTTCAAGAACAGCGCATGTGTCTTCTTTGCATTCTAAGAAGTTTTGTTGGACTTCATCTCTCCAAGAGGCGTCATCTCTGTCAACAAGTCTGTCATTGACAAATTTTAAGACTGCTCTGCTTAATGTTTTATGGTTCTTGTCATATTCCAGAAACAGAACTTTAGAACAAATTCCCCTTTCTTGTTTACACTATGTAAGATTTTATGGTCGACAGATGTTTTGCTGTCGAAAAGCTTGTCTCGAATATAGATAGCGAAATCGCTAGACATTTTCTAAAAGATAAAAATTTTAATTTTTCTAAAAATATGTTAGAAAAAAAGTTTGCTGACATTGACAAGAAATTTGAGAATGTTTTAAATAAGAACAAGAGGAAGTTGGAAAATGCTCAGATAAAACCCATACATGACAAGTTCTTATTTGCTCAGAATGGTATAACAGGTCTAATCGCACCACCTGGGTCGGGTAAGACTTTCACTTATCTTAAAATGGCTGCACAACAACAAGAACTAGATGAGAAGAACCCATTCTATGAGTTAGTTGTTATTTGTAGTACTTCTGGTCAATTTGACCAAACCGTCAATTCGTTCAAAGATATTATAAAAAAGTCTAAGTTAGTATGTATAAAAGATACTGAGTTGTTAGATTGGATAAAGAAGTACCAAAGAAGAGTTTTGAAGTACAATGCTATAAATGAGTATATAAACTCGAAGTTTAAAGACCCAAATGAGGAAATGCAGAGAATATTAGAGAAGAAACACTTCAGAAACAAACAGAAAGAGATTGAGTACCTTTCGAAGAAATTGCAATCTTACGATTGGAAGACTTACCCTCACAGATGTCTTCTTATCTTAGATGACTTTGCTTCTCATCCTTTGTTAAAGAATAGAGAACAAGACATGTGTCGAATTCTTAAGAAGCTCAGACACTTTAACATTTCAGTTGTCATTTGTGTACAGACAGCCAAGAGTTTAAGTAAGGATGTAAAGAGAATACTTACTGATATCATACTTTTCCCCGGATTGTCCGAAGACGATTTCATGGAACTTATGAAAGAGTCCATGGCAGGTAAGTTTGACAGACATGAACTATGGGAGAAGTACAAAGTCATACAAGACCCTCATACTTCTTTCAGAATTCATATCTACGCAAACAAAGTTCAAATTGTAAAAAGTCAAGCGTAAAAATGTAAGTGTTTGAGTCTTAGTCTGTTGTGGTGCTGGGGCTGTCGGTTCTTCTGGCTTTGGAAGACATTCAGGAAGAGGAACGTCAGCCATCCGTTTGTGTCCTGTCGGAAGGAAGGACTTTTCCTGTCGGAAGGAAGGACTTTTCCTGTCGGAAAGAAAAATTTTTCCTGTCGGAAGGAAAAACTTTTCCTGTCGGAAGGAAAAACTTTTTCTGAAGGTCGGCCAAAAAGTTCTCAATTTTCGAAAATTTGAATGGTTTACGGACGGACAACTGGAAAAATTTTTCCTGTCGGAAGGAAAATTTTTTCCTGTAGGAAGGAAAATTTTTTCCTGTAGGAAGGAAAAGTTTTTCCTGTTGGAAGGAAAAGTTTTTCCTGTTGGAAGGAAAAGTTTTTCCTGTTGGAAGGAAAAGTTTTTCCTGTTGGAAGGAAGGACTCGGAATGCCAGAAGGATTTGACAAGACAATTTACCTTATAGAGCTACCTGAGCCATCTTTGGTGTCAAGCTTGAAAAATAAATGGTTCATTTACTCTGCTTGTTTGAAGTTGTCAAAATACTCTGTTATCTTTTCTTTCAGTAATGGCAAATCTTCTTTGAATGTAAGTATTGTACAACCTTTCATATCATAGTGTGTTTGAGGTAACGTATCTTGAACTATCTGTTTAACATCTTCATTCGGTGTCATTGAAATCGGTAAGTTTTCGCGATAGAACCAATTTCTGTCAGATTTGTAAATCTTAGCAAGGTCGTAAAAGCTTTTGTTGTTTCTTCTGACTAAATGCAACATAACCATATCTCTGTCTTCTTCATCTTCCATCTCTTCAGTGTAAATCATATACTTATAGTTCTTTTCCTTTCCTTTTGGTACCGAACGTGGTATTCTTTTCTGTATGTTTTTGTCTTTTGCTTCAATGACTTCATCTTTTGCTTCAATGACTTCATCTTTTGCTTGAAGTTTCTTTTCCATCTCTTCACGTTCTTGTCTATGAATTTCGTCAAGAAGTTTACAAACATACCAAGCATAGCGAGGTGAAGCCCACATTGCAACAGCATTTACTAAAAGTCTATGTACATACCAACCTCTCAAACCATTTGGCAAATTTTCACGATTTTCATGAGTTTTAGGCGACTGGGTTTTCTTACCTACTCGCTGTTCTTCACGATTTTCAGAAAAAAGTATGTCTCGCTGTGCTTCGCTCAAAAATTCTTGTGTGCTTTGGTTCCTAAACCAGTCTTTAGGAAGCTTAGTATCTGGAGCAAAACATGCTGTCAAAATACTTTGCATTTGGTACATGTCATCTTTGACCGAACGAATGAGACGTAACTGTTTGTTATACTGAACCCACTCGTATTCTTCACTTATGGCTTCATGAACGATAGCAGTTGTTGTGTTCTCTGATGTTGACATTACTGTCTTTACATACAAAATAAAAAAATAAAAAAAAATAAAATTAGCGTTATTTTCTATCTTTCACAAAAGACCAAAAATAAACGCTTTACATGTATTTTTCAGCAACTTCGTCAAATAATTTTATAGCTTTGTCGATCTCATCTACTTCAAACGTTTCTTTACCTTTCGTGGGAGCACCATACATCTTCTCAAACTTTTCAAGTAGTTCTGTTTCAGCAGCTCTCATATCGTTCACAAACACAACCTTAACTCTATTGACTGTATTGTCATATCTTTGAGTTATATTAAATGTTCTTCCTATCTTATATCTCTTTGTATTGAAGTCCTTCGGTTTCTGAACGATGTAAAGTAAGCCCTCACTGCAACGTTCCGTATCGAATGAACCATATGTTATGAAATTATATCCAACAACTGGGTCAATCCATAACAAAACTAGTGGTATAAGACTTTTGTCTATAAGATATGCTGTAGTTCCATAGAATCTTACCGATATCATAAGCTCAGGATTTCTTGTCAAAATTTTCTGAGTTGAAGCAATTCTAACCCAGTCGTGTGCTCTCTTTCCGGATGGAGATAAAATGTCTGACAAAGAATATTTTTTGTATTTCTTTGAGTATCTTACGTTTAAATCACCTATTCTAACCACCTTGGTCTCATTGTCTATCTTTTTAACTGTTTCAAACTCAGTGTTTGTCATTTGCTGTCTTTACATACAAAATAAAAAAATAAAAAAAATAAAAACTAGCTTTAATTTTATTTTTTCTATCTTGTATAAAAGATATGATTTCAGAGATTTTTTCACTGTTTTCATGAGTTTTATGCAAGACCGGAAAAAGTCGGGGTAGCATTTTTTCACGATTTTCATGAGTTTTAGGCGACCAGGTTTTTTTCCCTACTCGCAATTTTTCACTGTTTTCATGTGTTTTAGGCGACCCCTGTAAAAATCGGGGTCGCATTTTTTTCACGATTTTTCGTACGGAATCTCGTTCCTCGGTTTTCCGAGGGTCGCAATTTTTTTACGATTTTCGTACGGAATCTCGACCCGCGGTTTTCTACCGGTCGCAAACATATGAGGAAATTCATGAAATTTGGTCATTTTACTCAGAATTCAATAAAATATATTTTAGGCGACCAGGTCACTCGGTCACTCGGTCACTCGGTCACTCGGTCACTCGGTTAAATGAACTTCTCTGAAAAAGTGTGACAACATGACATTTTGACAACAACACAGGAAATAGACTTCATCGTATATGTTTTTTCACGATTTCATCGTAAATGAGTGTAAATCAGACAAAAATGAGTTTTGGTTGAAAAAACAGGTGGGGCCAAAAATGGCTCGACCTCAAAACAAGCATTTTGTGAAGAATATACCAACCGCCGGAATTCCGGCGGTTGCTTTTTTTATACAAAAATCAAGAGTTTTGGTTGAAAAAAGAGGTGGAGCCAAAAATGGCTCGACCTCAAAACAAGCATTTTGTGAAGAATATACCACCCGCCGGAATTCCGGCGGTTGCTTTTTTTATACAAAAATCATGAGTTTTGTGTGTTTTCTACGGTGGAGCCAAAAGTGGCTCGACCTCAAAACAAGCATTTTGTGAAGAATATACCAACCCGCGGAATTCCGCGGGTTGCTTTTTATACAAAATTCAACGGGTGAAAAAACAGTATAAGACTAGTTCTGAGATCTCACCACTTCACCTAAAATATATTTTTGCTGAATTCAATAAAAAGAAATGGTTCATTTACTCACAATATTTTTGTACAAAACAACCCCAAGCTTTTAACTTCTCTTCTGCAGCTTCTAATGCTATCTTAGCGAGTTCATATTCTCTAAATTCTCTCTTTAAATCTTCTTGTTCCCATTGGTCTAGTTCGTATGGAGAATCTCTATAACCAGAACATATCTCACGTTCATGTTCTATTTGTTTTTCATGCATTTTTCTAACTTCTTCTTCGAACAAAGGTTTTGCATTTTCAACTGTATCTTCAAGTTCTTCTTCATCTAATTTCTCATGAACTTTCTTGTCTATGGAGTCCATAATTTTTCCAACTGCTATACAATATTTTGGAGAAGCCCACATTGCAATATAGTTTACAAGTCTTGGGTCTACATACATTCCTCTAACCTGTTTGATTTCATCCGGAATTCCTGCATGAACTGTGTATAAAAAGCAACCCGCGGAATTCCGCGGGTTGGTATATTCTTCACAAAATGCCTCAAAATACTCTTCCCAGGACTTATTTTCCAACAACCTTCTAAAGTCCTTCCTAAACTGCTGACACATATTTGTTGCGTTAATATAACCATCCTTGTCTCTACGTAAGACTTCAATACCGTTGTAAGTGCCTTTTGTGAATGTTTCGCCATTAGATTTGTTCGTGAACGTTTTTGCTTCGACTGACATACTGTTCTTACAATAAAAATAAAAAAATATTTTTTGGTGGGACGTCGGACATTCGTTTGTGGCTTAACCGCGGGTTGCTTTTTATACAAAATTCAACGGGTGAAAGAATACGAAGAAGTCTATTTCCTGGACTGTTGTTGAGATGTCATGTTGTCACACTTTTTCAGAGAAGTTAAAATGACCGAGTGACCGAGTGACCGAGTGACCTGGTTACCTAAAATATATTTTTTCTGTCTTAAGGAAATTCATGGAAATTCACCTGTTGAACTTTGTATAAAAAGCACCCGCCGGAATTCCGGCGGGTGGTATATTCTTCACAAAATGCTTGTTTTGAGGTTGAGCCACCTCTTTTTTCAACCAAAAACTCATTTTTCAATACTTTTTCAGCACTTTTCCGTAGTTGTATATGAAAGACAATTCGAGATAAAAGTCATAGTACAATGGAATAATATGCTGCACACCGTTTGTAGTGAACCAAACTTGAAAGTCAGAGAAACTGTTACTAGGTGGTTCGTAGAATTTAGAAGCAAAGTCATAAAAGTCCTTACCCATACAAAGAAAACTGTTGTTGCTTGAACTGAAACTTGCATGACATATAACATTTTGAGGGTCAAATCTGTATGTTCGGGATAAAATTTCTTCATCTGATATATTTCTACCGGCATTTGTAAAGATATAGTCTAACGGTTTTGTATCTGCTACTTTTGTTCTTTGTTTTTCAACCTGAAGCATTTAATATATGTAAAAATATACTGTTTTAAAAACGTTTTTACTTCATGCAATGTTTTACTATTTCATGCAATGTTTTATTTCTGTGCCGTCTTCAAGCACACCCCAGTACTTGCGTTTGGAGAGGACATGAACTTCGGAAAATACCTTATCTAGCTTAAAAAAGCCCATCTTTTTACCGACCATACCCATTTCAATGAGTTTGTTATAGCCTTCTTCGTTCGTCATGAGTGCGTCTATGTTCTCGTAGTATACCTTCACTTTGGATTTAACTTCGGAGAAGAATTTGTTGTAGTTGTCAAGGACTGCTTTTGCGAACTGAGGGTATGACCAATGCTCGACAATAGGTTTTAATGTGGTTACTAAGCCATTTTGACCTTGAGTAAATTCGTACTTCAAAACAAAAGGAGAGAACCTTTCAACAAAGTTGTCGACCTTCTCATAGTGTTTACTCTTCATCGCTTGAGGTTTCTTAATGGAATATCCCCATGTTGAATTCATCAACAATTTCAGTGTCATTGCAAGTTTTGGGTTTGAAGCTTTCCTAATATCATAGAGTTGTTGCATGACTTTTCCAACTGTATAGTTCCTTCCCGGGAACTCACCATCTTCGTTTGGAATTCCAGTCGGAATATATTGAACAAACCTCATGTACGCAGCGTTAAGGTCGACATAGTATATTTTTTCATATGAGTCAAACTTGTCGCAACCTATGGGTCCGGTTTGTGGAAATTCAAGCGAGTCTCTTATCTTCTGAGAAACCTCTCCTGTTATCTCATAAACATCGTCGAAGCAGCCTGTTTCATATAAAACCTTCTGACCTAACTCTGATGCTCTCCAATACAATTTGACGTCGATCGGATGTCTCAATGGAAGTTTGTTTATAGCATCTTGAAGTTCTTGCAACCTCATTGGAAGTTCTTCTGGTTCAGGTTGGTATCCGAACAATCCAACTCCTTTTGGAACCATGTACTTCTTTTGTGCTATAACTTTGTCCGGAACAACTTTTGGTCTTGCTAACAACGAAAAGTTTGTTTCGTCTTTTGGTACAAAAGTTTCTGTAAGCTTGTCATCTGGAATCGGTTCCAACAAACCTTTCTCGAAAAGAATGTTAACAGCTCTGACAATGTTGCACTTACCTTTTCCGAACAATGGGTTTGTAAGACTTTCGTTCAACATGAAGTGGTTGTGGAGAAGTACAATCTTCAACCATGGTAATTTGAAGTCAACAACATAGTCATCGTGTGAAGAACCTTTCTCAGTCGGTATGTTGACTCGGATATTGACATTTGCCAACGGTGCAACTTTTGACAATTGACTTCTGAGTATATACCTTGTCTTCACACATGACTCAAGATACTTCATCTTCTCATCTGAAACAAGACCAGAGTTCCTGAGACATGTAAGAATACAAGGTTCATTGACAATTTTTTCTATTGAATTGTAAATTCCATATCTGGTTAAGTCAATGTCAGACTTATTTCTGAACGGGAAATAACCAGCATGTTGTCTGACTGCTTGAGGGTTATGTTGGTACCATTCGAACTTCACGCTTGCAATTCCTTCAATCGCATTCAAGATGTCTGAGTCGGAGTCAACCATTTGTTCTCTCTTTGTAGTCTTGAAAGCGTCAAGAAGTTGTGCGGCTGTTGCGACATTGCCATGCGCATAGTATATATGACCGTCCAGATCTGTTATGGTTAGTCTGAGATTGTATCCTTTCTTATTTCCGTCTTGTATGGCAGCAAGTACACCCATGAAGCCTTCTTTGTTCTTTCCATCGTCAAAGTTTACTGTAAAGGTTCGACCAGATGTAATTTTACTTCTAACTTCACGATACTTTTCATATGCATATCTTGTTCTTTCCATAGGAGCATGTGCGTCTTCACCTTTTCCTTTTTTCCTTCTCAAAGGATGCAATTGTTCGTCATGTTTCCAGTAGAATCTGGCAAAGCCGTCGTGTCCTTGAACTTGAGGCTCACTAACATCGAAAGGCATGTCCATAAGACGTTCTTCCTCTAACCTCTCTAGTCTGTTTGGATAATTGGCGCGCGCTGTTTCCAAGTCCATCTCATAGGTCAGACCAGCCAGTTTGTCATAGACTTTTATTGGCTTTCCCTTCCTATATTTAAACTTCTTTGAAACTTTCCAACCATATCTTTCTAACTCTGCTTTTATTCTAGCAGACCTTCTATCCATTCTATATAGAGGCATTTTTATATAAAAATAAAAATATACTGTTTTAAAAATGTTTTTCCTTTACTTTACATAACCTCCTGCTACCAGAAGTCTTTGACGCCAACCCATACCAGCTAATGAAGGTTGACTTGGTTTAGTTTGGAAACTAAACTTTGGTTTTGGTTTATCTTCAGTTTTTGGCTCACCTTCTTCTATTGGTTTTTCGTCACTTTTTGGTTCATCTGACTTTACCTCACTTGCTGGTATGGTTGTGTCGTCAACATCTTCATAAATATCATATGCCATTTGTTTTTGTTTTCCTTTCAACTTTTTGTGTTTGTCGTAAAGTTTAGAATATTTCGACTCTAAGTCAATGAGATGTTCTATAATGAACTGTTGGTCAGTGAAGTAAACTTTTCCATCTGTTGTCTCGAAAGCTCCTTCAGACTTCAATATTTTATTTGTTGAGAGTCTGTTTCTTTTTGAGATACTAGCCGTTCCATTTTTATGAAAAGTGACTTTGTAGTTAGAGTTTGTATTTCCAGACCTGGCACTTTCTATTATTGAATTTTTTCTCTTCATCTGTAGTTCTTTGACAGGTTTTGACAATGGTTCTGAACTTTTTGTTTGTGGTGTCAAATCTACCGTTTCAACTTCTTCCGTCATTTCATCTCAGTAAAAAATTTTAGTTTGGTTTGTTTTCAACTGGTTGTTTAGGTTTTTTAAGTCGGTCTAAAACTTCCTGAGGTATAGGAAGAACTTGACAAACACGTGGTTGTGTAACTGCTGGAAGTCGACAAATCCATCTTGAGCCCATTTGTCTCAAAGCTGTATTGTTCATTTCATCTCAGTAAAAAATTTTACATTCCCCACGTTTGAGGCGGTTGAGGTTGGTTGTTGTTTACCCACTGTTGTGCATGGTTATATCCTCTGTTAAAGAATCTTTCACCTTGGTCCATATAGTGTCCTGCTTGGTTATAGTAGTCATTTGCTTTGTTATAGTAGTTTCCTGCTTGTCTTCCTACATTGTCCATCCATCCTTGAAACTTTTCCTCTTGTTTCAGGATTTGGAATAAGATTTGCTGCATCTCGTGCTACCTCCCAACCTTTCTGTACAGTTTGTATAATAGGTTGCGCTTTCTCTTTCAGTATACCTAATGTACTCAAAATCTTCCTTCCAATTCCAAATGCACCTCTGGCTATTGTTCCCACTGCGGGTAAAAATCTAGATGCGACTCCTGCTAATGCGCCAAATAAACCCATTTCTTATGGGTTAAAAATGACGAATTCAAACAAGGACCCGTATGTTTCTAAAGCAACAAAGAAAGCACTCATGATAAAAATCTTTAGTTCAACACCAAATGCTTGGTTTATGGATATCTTGGAAAACATTCCAAGGTATAGAGAAGATGGACCACCATACTGGCTAATATTTGTTGGTCAAAAAACACAAGATACTGTGAAGCCATACCATTATGGTCCAAAAATATTTTAGATGTGAAAACTGCTTTGACAATATTCGTTGACAAATACCATCCAACAAAACTGACATCTGACTATGAAAGTTCTTTCAAATCAGATGATATTAAAAACTATCTGCGTTCAAAAAATGTAAACCAATATTTCATTGTCGACCAAAACCATTCTGCTCTTGGTGTCATTGACAGTTGTATAAAAATCTTAAGAGACTTAAACCAACCACAAGGTGGTGAGGTAGATGAAATGTCATATGACGACAAATATAGACACTTCTCCATGGCAAAGATGAGACAAGTTTTAAATATTTACAATAGCCGTAAACAAAAAGGTTTGGGAAACCACTCCCCTGAAGAAATGAAAAACAACCCTAACTTAGAGAAAGACTTTATATTTAACAATTTAGTCAAAAGAGACAAACAAGAAAGAATGCCAGGCTTCAAACTTCAGAAAGGTGACAAAGTAAAAATAGAAATACCTAAACGCGACCCATATGAAAATACTATTGACTATGACAACAACAAGTACCCGACAGGTACTCACATTCGTGTTCGTAAAAATAGAAGAAAGTATACAAGAGAATATTATGAAGTTTTAGGCAAACATGGCAAAATGTACAGACTGCAAGCAGAAGATAAAACTACTATTGTCAGACCTCGTTTCAAACTTGTCAAAGTTCAAGGTGGTATACTTTCAAAGACAGTTCCTAACAAATATAAGACAACTCCTGACGAATATGCTAAAGAAGTTGAAAATGACGACTAAGCAATTCTATACCATGCGTAAACTGTCATGTAAGGTGGCATATATTCTTTACTTTGTCCCGTTGTTTGCGTATACCCTGAAACGCGATGTGTATGGTTTCCTTCTCCCTGTGTGTTACCCCAGAAACAATTTATAGCAAACTGAACGTCCTCTTTAACATCATATCCTTTACCTTTTTTCATTGCTGACCAATCCCAAAATCTATGCTTATGCCAACCTGCTTCAGCTGTAGTTAAACTTACGTAGTGACTGTGTGCAGGTAAATTTTCACCTGAAATCGTTTTACTTCCACCTGTTTCCTTTGAAGAGTTTGCACAATACAAAAACCTGTCGACTATTTGTTCCCATGCACCAACACCAAACATTACTTGAGGACCTCTTGCTTCCATAGATGTATAAATAGAACCTACTGGGTTCATTAAATCAAACATATGAGATATTATAGGATTGTCTCTTTTGAACTTAAAATATAGTGCAACTATTTCAGGTTTCTTCTGGTTTGTGTCAGAATATTTTTTATAATATAATCTTATGTTTTCAGGGTGGGTAAAATCTTGACTATAATATTTATTTCTGTCATCTTCATAATAGTATACTATTCTCGTTTTTTCTATTGCATTATATTTTTTATATCTATAATATTCTAAATATAATGTTTGCTTTTTTGGGTCTACACGTGCGTCAACACCATAGTCATAATAATATGGTGCTGGAGCTGGGTCAGGCAATGTCATATCTACCATTTCATAAACTCTTAAATATTTCTTTTGTTCGTCTTCATATAAGTTTAAGTAGCAGTTGTTGTCTAATGGAACTTTAACTTGTGTACCATCATTCTTTTTATAGCTTACATACATTTCATTGTTATTTTTCGGAATGAGTTTATACCGTATACCATTTTTTAAGGAGTGTACAAACTCCCATCTAAAATATTTGTTTTCTTCATTGACAGAAAAGTCACCAACAATAGTTTCAATATTTTTTGTTCCAACTAAACTTTGGTACATTTCATTGACATATGTTTTATCTGCTTTCTTTTCAAGGCTAACGTTTAAGTCTGTTATTTCAGAAGATGTATGTGTATGTCCAACGTCACTTTTCCTGTTTAAGGTTTCTTGTAAGTTTGTAATATCAGATATAGAATGTGTATGTCCAACGTCACTTTTCCTGTTTAAGGTTTCTTGTAAGTTTGTAATATTTGCAATGGTATGTGTATGTCCAACGTCACTTTTCCTGTTTAAGGTTTCTTGTAAGTTTGTAATATTTGCAATGGTATGTGTATGTCCAACGTCACTTTTCCTGTTTAAGGTTTCTTGTAAGTTTGTAATATATTGCAATGGTATGTGTATGTCCAACGTCACTTTTCCTGTTTAAGGTTTCTTGTAAGTTTGTAATATTTGCAATGGTATGTGTATGAGTCTTTTTAGAATATTCGTTTTCAGCTCTTGTCACTTCACTTGACATTTTATTGTCAACATATGTTTTGTCTGCTAGTTCAGGATGAGTATGTTCTTTTGTTGCATATGTTGCATCTGCTCTGTCATGTTCTTCTTGAACTTTTCAATGACATACTCTTTGTCAGCTTTTGTTGTCAACATCTGCTTTCAAAAGAAGTTCATCTATAGGTTTCTCGTTTAAAGTTCCTTTTGTTGGATTTATACAGACAGTATGGTTCCTATTGTCTTGAAACAGAAACTCATCTGTCATTGGGTTCATTGTCAGTTTTAAGTTTCCTTCTTTCAATGACTCAGATATCTTAGAATAGTTTGAAAAGTTTGTTGTGTTCTTATTTAGAGCTTGTATAATGAGTTGTCGGTTGTGTTGTATTTCTCTCATAGACGCTGTTTCTTTCGACATTTTTATTCTAGATAAAATATGCTTTCAATAGAAAAAGAAAATTCTAGAGTTGCTACAACTAAACCATTAGATGAACTTTTTACTAATGTCGGTCAAAAGTTTGAGACAGAGACCGTAAAGCATGAAGGCTATCGTTTTGACTACCCATTGAGATGGCTAAGAGACCCATCCGTCACAAAAGCTGTTGGCTTTCGTAGAATGAAGTTCATTTCAGAAGCCATACATGGTTTCCCATTTACGGTCGGTTTTGAAGTTCGATACTATAACAAAGAAAAACGTACGTATGAGAAATTTGAACAGGGAAAACTTTTACAAGTGAATTTGCTTGTAAACTTAGAAACAACTCTTCAAGCTTTTCAAGAAAAAATAAACGATATCTATCTCGAATATGCAAACATTGACGAAGGAGAGTACCATCTCGATATTATATATGACAGGAAAATGCAACTGTTAAAATCAATAGAATAGAAGACCTTGGAGAAAACGTTTATATTTCTACAAAATATAACAACTTGGCATGGTATAGATTTTTGAGGATGTTAAATCAGCCTGCAGAATATCCAGTACACCCGAACTTTTATGAAGTCGAAAACCCTAATGGAACATATGAAAATGTTTTCGACCAGATGCTATTATAGTTCATGCTTCATTTTCTGGTGCGCAAAACTCTTTTTTATGCTTGGCAAATGACTTTTACGAAAAACCTACAAAGTTATATGAACCACCGAGTGGAAGTATTTCAGACTTTCAAGTATGGTTTACTACAGATGGAAGAAAGAGAATAATTCCATTATACCACGCGTTTTACTTAGAACTTAGTTTCATATACAACTACTATCGAACGGTAAAAATATGATTTTTAATACGGTTGAGGTGTTGGATTTGGTTGCCAACTAGACTGTGGTGCAGGTTCAGGCTGTTGTATAACAGGAGCTTGTTCTTCTGGTTCAGGGTCTTTAGGTATAATACCAACGAACTGACCTACTCTTTTACCAATATTTTTGACACCGTTCCAAATTCCTCTTCCGACAGATTTTATTCCATTCCATATACCTCTTCCAACATTTCGAAAGAAGTTTCCTATTCTTCCAAAGAACCCATTTTACTATATGTAAAAATCTAATGTCCGCCTAGTCTTTTACTTTTCCTGTTGAGTTCCATAGCATTCTTTAACTGGAGCTCATACATTCTATTTCTCCTCTGGTAGAAAACATAGTCTGGGTCAACTCCTGTGTTCGCGTCATCTGCATAGAGTTGTTTATATCCCACTTCAGGGTTTGTATAAAACTCTTTCCATCTCATATTTGCATACCATGGTGGCAAACCTAACGCAGCGTCATTTGACATGGCAGTTTGCATTTGTACATCTGTTGGCACTTGACCATAGTTTGCCATTGCAGTTTGTATTCTAACTTCATTTGGAATATTCTCTGGGTTTGGTTGTCCAGGTTGCTGTGCATTCGCTAAGTTCTGTGCGTCCATTTATATATTAGATAAAAATATCTCTTACGAGTACATATGCTGAACATTTGCTGGCATTGGTTCATCTTCATATTCTCTATATCTTTCTGCCACGTCAAATAAGTAAATGACACAATGGAAAAAACCTAAAACAAGTAGTCCTATTTCAAACCACATTTAGTTACCAATAAAATTTCTTTGTTGTGACACTTTTTCCGGTTTATAGGACCTCTCTCATATTCTATCTTATCATATCTAAACTCATAGTCATGTATGTCCTCTAACCATCTCATAACAGTTTCCAAACCACTTTTATCGGATGTAAAGTAAAAGCATGGATGGTTATGTAAAACGTCTAAAGTTTCTAAAGAGTCTCTCAAAGTCCAGTCTACTTGGTATTGAAAATCGTATGTGTTATAGAACGGTGGGTCTACTATAAAGAAAACATTTTCCTTGTCTTTGTATTTTTCATACAACTCTGTCCAATGACATCTCACAAACTCTATACCCTCAATATATTTTTCTATGTTCTCTTTGAAAACCTTTGTATAGTTAAGATATAAAACTTTTGACATAAGTGTTTCAATGTCATGAACTCTTATAGAACCACTATATAAAAGTCTAGAAGATATACTATCCCAGTCAATATACTCTGCCTTTTTCAAAACCTCTCTTACAATATTTTTCTTATCTAATGGTATACGTTCCATCTTACCTATAGGTATCTTTTCTTTCAACTCACTCAATATTTTGTTTGTGTCTGGTATATGTTTGAGACGGTTCATATAGTTGTCGAAGTCATTGCATATAATCTTTGAGTCTGGGAATACGGTATGGCACAGATGAGATATATAGAAACTTCCACCGAACAAATCTACAAATGTTAGACCATTCGGTAGTTTCTTAAGTTCTCTCAATAGAATATCTTTACATCTACTCTTATTTCCAAAGAAGGGTAACGGTGGTTTTGTAAAATTCATTTTATATATATAATAAAAATGTTTTTTCCTGAAAAGTGACAGAAAAGGCTTCTCAAAGTATACTTCCTTGGAACGCCCGTAACTTTTCCTGTCGCAACGATAGACTCTTACCTGTCCGGACATAGTTATACTATTTTTTTACCGAAAAGTCAACAGCAACGACTTTCAAAAATTTTAGGGGCTAGAGGGCACGAAGTGCCTGGAAGCCCCCTTTACCCAAAAAAACCTCATTTTATATAAACTGCATTTTATACTAAAACATCTTAGGGGCTAGAGGGCACGAAGTGCCTGGAGGCCCCACTACCTTTTTTTTTTTTTTTTTTTTTTTATAGCTCTTTGGGAAATTCAATACTTGTTAATTTATCACAATGCCAAAATGCATATTCACCAATGACTTGAACATTTGGTACTGATATCTTCTCTAACTTTATGCATCTATAAAATGCGGAATCACTTATAGCGAAAACATCAGGAAGATTTATTTCTCTAAGTTCTGTACAATTTCCAAAACTTCCATATCCCAAAGCCATGATATTAGAACTAAACTCAACTGTTTGAAGTTTGGACCAAAACGCAAAAGCATAATCTGATAACTTATAAATATCTTCTGATAAATACTTTATTGATGTTATCTTTGTTTCACCATACTCAACTCCCATAAAATCAGATAACTTAGGTGGAACAATTACTTTTAATGGTTTCGTTAAGTAACTAAATGCCACTGTATTGATTGAATCTATTTCATCAGGAATTTGAAATTCATTTATATCGGTCTCTGTATAAATACTAAGTTCATTGTTTTGAAGCCAAACAATACCATAATTCTTTTCAGCAATTAAAGGATTGTTTGTAAATGAAATCCTTGGTAATTTTAGGAAGCCTTTCAGTAAATTTAAGTCAAAACTTGCTCTCTCCCCATCAAATGTAATTTGTTTCAGATTTTTACAATTAAGAAATACAAATTCACCAGTACAATCAATAGGTAAAGTTACTGAACTAATACTTGTTTCATCAAAAGCATACCTATCTAGTTTATGGATATTTTCTAAATTAATTTTCTTTAATTTGTTATAGCCGCTAAAGCACTTATAACCAATTTCTGTGATTGATGGACATAAGATGACTTCTTCCAAGTTTTTATTCGGATTGGGAGTTTGCCATGAATCAAAATCTAATGTTACTAAATTTGTAATTGTTTGACTGAATTTAAGAATTTTAACATCAAATCTGAAGTCAGACATTGTGCTTGAATCAAAATCCAATACTTCAAGCGTTGTATATCCATTATAATAGTAAGAATTCATATCTCTGTAGGAAGTAATTGTAATGCGACATTCGTTCCAAAATGTTTGTACATCTTGTGATACTGTTGGACTTTTAGTCAAATGTGCAGCAAATAGTGAACACTTAAGCATATTTTGAACTAAAATGATTTTTTTAAAAAAAAATTGAATCCATATTCAATCAAAATTCTTAAAAAAAAGTAAAGAGCCTCATAATTAAAACAACAATTATATAATTTGAATATAACAACAATTATTCAATTATCCAAATAATAATGTATCCTAAGTTTAATGCTCGCTCGTATGATTATCCAATTATTGAAAATGCGATTCAATAATTTCAGAGGCAAAACCGTCATATGTCAGGAAAATTAACGCACTGGAATAAATATTTCATCAGTATGTATAAACAAATGAATTTTTAATATCAGTAATCTGAAAGCAAAAAATAAATCTGAATTTTTCGAATTCAAAGTTTAAATATTGAATAATGCACATTATTATTTAAAAATCAAAATCCATCATGCTAATTCGTTCCTTAGAGGAATCTCGATTAACCACATCTAAAATTAATTGTGAAAATAAATAGTTAACAATTTTTTCCTGATTGTTCTTATCTTTCAGGACTAACCGTAGTGTAGAGAACGATCCTGATTTAAGTTTCTAAATATATTCAATTTAATTTGTATTTTAAAGTGAATCATTAATACCAAAATAAATTACTAATCATACAATTACAACAACCACGAATGTTATTGAAATAAATTTTGATTGAATACATTTCTTTTCCTTTATAATTCTTCCAAATTTAAAAATATTCAATTTTTTTGTGAAGTTTACTGTTCATTTCAAATTAATGTTGAAAAATCTTCTTCTATCAAATTTAATTAAAAATGAGATCAAGCTCAATAAACAAATGCAGATCAACAATAATATAATGATATTCAACTCAAACAACGATTTTTGGATGCAAGTATTAAAAGTCAGATTAAAACTCACAATATTGATACAATCAATATAGAAAATGATATTAATGAAATAAATTACTTTTTGGGAATAGAATTAATCAAGAATATCAATATTAATACAGATCACACTGTATCTCTTTCAGATTCACTATTCTATGGATCAAGGAATATAGAATCAGTAACTTGTACAAATAATATTGTTGTTGGTCCAAAGTGTTTTGAACAATCTACAATAAGAAACATAGATTTCACAAAAATAACGGAAATAGGTGAAGATGCATTTAAAAACTGTTATAATATAAAGAACGCTGATCTAAAATCATTGACAAGTATAGGTAATTCTGCATTTGCTTCAAGTGGATTAGAATCTGTGATCATTCCTTCAACAATATCAAAAATTCCTGATCATTGTTTCTATCAATGTCCAAATCTAACAAATGTTGAATTCAAAGGTCCTGTTGATATTTATCAATATGCATTCGCAGATTGTTTTCAATTGTCAAATGTTGTTCCTGGATTTGAACAAATTTCTCATATCAAACATTATGGATTCAGAGGATGTTCAGTTCATAAACTAAAATCCAACGACTGTGAACTTGGTGGTGGTGTTTTCCAAAATTCACACGTCGAAAGTATTGATGCAACGAACCTTAAGATTGCATCTAAAGATTTCCGAGGTTGTCGAAATCTTGTTTATGTCAACATCACAGGAACACTCGAAATTATTGACGGACCTCCTCCAGAAGTTCCTTATTACTATGAAAGACCACATGAAGTTGAAACAGAGCGCTTAAGGTTTTATTTTCCTAGAGCATTCGCTTTCGAAGATTGTGTTTCGTTACAAGAATTCAAAGTAAATGCATGTCAACAAATTGGAGATTCATATTTCAGAAACTGTTTGAAACTGAAAGAAATCAAAATTGTTTCAGAAGTTCTTGGATCTCATTCATTCATGAATTGTGTTTCATTAGAATCAGTCGACTTGCGAACAGTTACTCAGATTGGTGATGGATGTTTTGGAGGATGTGAAAATCTTAAGAGTATTATTGGATTAGAAACATCAAGAACATATGATGCCAATGTTTTCAATGACTGTCCAAACTTAGTTATTTCGGAAGTTGGCAATGTTGGTTGGGAAATGTTTTCAATGTGTCATTCAATCACAAGTGTTGTTTTCAAAGGCACAGAATTACAAAACGGTGTTTTTATGCATTGCTTGAATTTAGAAAGTTTCGAATGTCAGAGTAGCTTTCAATCTATTCCAGAAAAGTGTTTTTATGGATGTATCAAACTTATTACTGTAATATTACCTCCATCTGTTACAAATATTGGCAATTATGCATTTTTCAATACATCTCTTCGAAATGGTTTCACATTTGATAGTATTCAAAAAATTGGTGATCTATCATTTGCATACACTCACTTACAAACTGTTACTCTATTCGAAATCAGATATGATTACTATATGAAATATCCAATTTTGATGCAATTCAAAAATAGAGAATATGCAGTATATGTAGCCCCATTCAAATGTTGTAATGATTTGACAAAGGTTGTTTTCAAATGATCAGAAGCACCTCCAATGACTGGATTTTTCGATGAATGTGAAAAATTAACCGAGATAGAAGTTATTTCTGATAACTACATTCTTGAAAATGATGTAGTTTATAACAAAGAAAAGACAAGAATTATCTCATTCTCAATCATATCTCCAATAGAATCTTTCACTGTTCCTGAATCAGTTAAAGCATTAAATGATTTAGCATTTTATGGCACAAAGAATTTGAAAAATTTGACATGTAAACATATTGTTGAAATCGTTTATGCAACATTTCTTAAATCATCTCTAGAATATATTATATTGACTGATGATTCGAATACTTTCATATTACAAGGATTTACATTTTCATATTCATCAAATCTGAAATATGTTGAAGTCAACTGTGAAATTTTTCAAATGTGCGATTTCATGTATTGTACAAGTCTAGAATTTGTCAAAACCAATGCAAATCGAATAGGACCTGGAGTATTTATGTTTTGTAAATCTTTGAAAGAATTTAGTTTCAAAGGAGTTAAAGAAATTCAAACAAAAGCATTTTCCAATTGTCATTCATTAAATAGAATAGAATTTGATCCCAATATCCAGGGAATTGCAGGTTTCGCATTTAAAAATTGCATAAACATTCAAGAAGTTATATTTGATCAATTAACACAAATGAGCGGAATTGAACAAGGAGTATTTATGAATTGTATTCGTTTATCATCAGTTGCTCTTCCAATTTATATGCAGAATATTATGGATTTTGCATTTGCAAATACTTCTTTGAAGGAAATTAGAATTCCTCCAACAGCTCAAGTTATGTCACATGCCTTAGATAATAATCCAAACATAAAAATAATAAATACACTTGTTTATGAGAATGAATTTGTAACATATTCTAGAGGGGAAAAAACTTTTATTACAACATTAAGTAAACCAAATTCTACCTATACAGTTCCAGATGGAATAGATCAACTAAATGCATTAGCAATTAACTCAAATCATGTTTTTAATGAAACTATTGGTGCATATGAAAATGATTTAGGAATTCTAACTCTGATTATACCAGAATCAGTTCATCAGATTAGTATTGGAGGCAATACACAATTCTTTCAATTAGGATTGCATTTTGTTGAAAACATTTGTTACAATGGTACTGAATTAGAAATGCAGATATATTATAGTGATGCATTGCGTTACTTTAGTTCGTTTTTATATTATCCAATGGATCCGGAGATGATGGGTGGCTATTTGGTTGATATTGATGGACCATTTCCAAATCCAAAACTTTATGCACCTAACTTGAAGGTTTCTGAATATTATATGAGTGCTTTCCAAATTTTGCGAGAACCATGTCCTGAAAGTGTAACACCACCTGAAAAAATTATTGATGAAGCAGATATTATTCATAAAAAGATTGTTATCAAAAAGGATCAAACACGAAATTCCGAGACTGCTTCTAGTAATTTCAATTCGTATACACAAAGTTCAACCACAGAAAGTTCAAATGATCCTATTTTGTCAATAGAAGGTGGAAATGCATCAAATAATGATTCAAAATTATCATCGAGAGAGAAGATAACTATTGCAGTTTGTGTTTCTCTATTAATTGTTGTTATAGTTTTGTCTGTCATATACATTTTCATCAGAGAAAAAACATCAACAATATCAGATGATAGTGATGTCTTCGAAATGGCTGAAGAAACAAAACAAACTGGAACTGCAGTTACATATGATAATCCATTCTTTTCAGCACATGGATCTCTGCAAGATGATCCATTTGCATCCGATTTCCAAAATGATGATGAACAAGATCAATATTTCAGAGATGGTGATGATGAATAAAAATTTCGATTATATGTTAAATATTTCATTCTAATTTTTTGCAATAAATTGTTTTACTGAAATATGTAGTATTGTATTTCATAAGATAGATCGATTCTAATTATGATTATATGTTAAATGTTTAATTTTAGATTTTTGTTTGTATTAGGGGAATTATTTTTGGATTGATTCAAATCATAAAAAAAACTTTTAATTTTCGTTTATTTATTCAGCTAATATCCTAGTGGTATTAATTAGAACTTCGCATCCTTTTTCGTCGACTTCAACATATTCATATTCAATGTAATTCTTCCGATCAATAACACTATATCTATTGAGTCTATCTCTATTTAATATTAGTTTGTCTGTATTTTTTACAGCTGTTGGAACATTATGTTCCCACGAAGCAGGTGTCATTTCTGTTGTAAAAACTTTGTATAATACATAGATATCAGGACCATAATTCATTCGAAGTGCATCTAATCTTTCAGAACGCATTGTTGGGTTAATCATCTTATGACCTGTTTTATTAATTGAAAATGGGGCATAGAATGAATAACTCATTGCAGATTCATCAAGAGAAATAACCGATTGAGGAAGTTTTAGAATAGGAATTCTTTCTGAATTAAGAACCATTACCAAATCTTCATTATTATAGTTGGAATCCCTCGCCAAATAGTCATATTCAGAGAGTTGGAGACTGAGTTCATCAAAACTCTTCATACCTTCACTAACTTCATATATTTCTTCTTGAAGGCCAAAAACACAAACAACTGTCATAGAACTCTTGATATATAGTTCGTGTGATGTAACACAGAATATTGGATGATCATCATGAACTATCAGTTTTAGATTTCTGCAGAATGCGAACGAAGATCCATTGACGAACATTATTTTATTTGTTATTTCGAATGTTTCTAACTTTGTTGACGCGAAAGCAAAACCAGGAATTTTTGTCAATTGATTTCCAATATTTATATTTTTAAGTGATTTACAATTCGCAAAACAATACTGACCAATATTAAATAACTCTTTCGGAAATTCAATACTTATTAATTTATCACAATGCCAAAATGCATATTCACCAATGATTTGGACATTTGGAGCTATTACCGTTTCTAGTTTAAAGCACCGATAAAATGCATAATTACTAATTGAGAAAACATCAGGTAGATTTATTTCTCTAAGTTCTGTACAATTTGCAAAACTTAGTCCAATTGGAGAATGAATAATCCGGTAATTTGAATAAGTTGCTATTCAAATATTTTATTGATGATATTTTTGATGTGACATAATCAATTCCCATGAAATTTGATAATTTAGGTGAGACAATTACTTTTAATGGTTTTGTTATGTAACTAAATGCATATGAATTTATTGAATCAATTTCATCAGGAATTGGAAATTCATTTATATCGCTTTCTATGTATATACTAAGTTCCTTATTTTGCAGTTTAACAACACCATAATTCTTTTCTACAATCAATGGATTATTTGTAAATGAAATCTTTGGCAACTTTAATAATCCTTTCAAAACTCTTTTGTCAAAGCTTTGTCCTTCTCCATCAAATGTAATTTGTTTCAAATTTTTGCAGTTTGTAAATGATTCATCAACATTACAGTCAATTCTTAAAGTTATAGAACTAAGGTTTGTTCCTTCAAAAGCATTAATGCCCAGTATTCGTACATTTTCTAAATTAATTTTAGAAAGTTTAGTATATCCATTGAAACATTTAGCATCTATTTGAGTGATTGATGAACATAGTATAACCTCTTCTAAATTTTTATGATTATTTGTTATACCATTGTAATTAAAAGTTAAAGTTGTTAATGTTGTAATTGAATTGCTAAATTTAAGAATTTTAACACTAAATGCAAAGAAAGTCAGTTTTGGTGAATCATAATCCAGTACTTCAAGCGTAGTAAAGTCATTAAAATTATAGTTATACATATCATTCTGTGATGTAATGGTAATGCGACCTTCGATCCAATAAGATTGGAGTGTCCGTGATATTATTGGACTCTTGCTTAAATAAGTTGCAAATAGTGAACACTTCAACATCTAATTTATTTTTTCGTCTGAAATCCTAATTCGAAAGATATTGAATTAATTTTTTTGGTAAATTAAAGAATTCAAAATTATAAATTCATACGTTTCTTTTTCTTTATTACTTTTTTTGGTTGACAAATTTTTGAGAATAGTTTAAACCGTCAAATATTATAATCTGCATTTCGGATAACATATATAATATATACACATATGTGAAGATAAAATTTAATGTCAATAACATGAAATCGAAATCCAAATCTTCTTGCAAAATTGAGAAGTTTACAAAATGAAAATTTTAATTGAAATACTTTTCAACAATTTTACAATCGTTTTCGGCTTTTAGTTTTGATAATAGTATACAAAAAGAATAGTTTTTTACAATTACCAAAAATTTGAATTACCTCAATGAACATTTTTCTTTAGAAAATTTTCAAACAACAGGAATTCAGTTTTAATAAGTAACATTTCCTTCCAACATAAATTCCAGATATTTAATTTTTTTAGACAATCAAATTAATGACAATTGTGAAGTTTACAATATTTTTCAAATTAATGTTTAAGCGTCTATTCATTACCAATATGATAACAAGTGAGATAAAACTTAACGCACAAATACAGATCAATAACGGTAAAATGATATTTAACTCAATTGATGATTTTTCGGATGCGAGAATTATTGAACAGATTAAAACTAACAATATCGATACAATTAATATCGAAAACAATATCAATGAAATAAAATACTTTTTGGGAATAGAGTTCATCAAAAACGTTAATATTAATTCAGATCAAACTGTGACTCTCTCTGATTCACTATTCTATGGATCAAGAAATATAGAAACAATAATTTGTACAAATAATATTGTTGTTGGTCCAAAGTGTTTTGAACAATCTACAATAAGAAACATAGATTTCACAAAAATAACGGAAATAGGTGAAGATGCATTTAAAAACTGTTTTAATATAAAGAGTGCTAATCTAAAATCATTGATAAGTATAGGTAATTCTGCATTTGCTTCAAGTGGATTAGAATCTGTGATCATTCCTTCAACAATATCAAAAATTCCTGATCATTGTTTCTATCAATGTCCAAATCTAACAAATGTTGAATTCAAAGGTCCTGTTGATATTTATCAATATGCATTCGCAGATTGTTTTCAATTGTCAAATGTTGTTCCTGGATTTGAACAAATTTCTCATATCAAACATTATGGATTCAGAGGATGTTCAGTTCATAAACTAAAATCCAACGACTGTGAACTTGGTGGTGGTGTTTTCCAAAATTCACACGTCGAAAGTATTGATGCAACGAATCTTAAGATTGCATCTAAAGATTTCCGAGGTTGTCGAAATCTTGTTTATGTCAACATCACAGGAACACTCGAAATTATTGACGGACCTCCTCCAGAAGTTCCTTATTACTATGAAATGTGACTTTTTATAGGATCTGAACGTTTCAATTACCATTTCCCCAGAGCATTCGGTTTCGAAGATTGTGTTTCGTTACAAGAATTCAAAGTAAATACATGTCAACAAATTGGAGATTCATATTTCAGAAACTGTTTGAAACTGAAAGAAATCAAAATTGTTTCAGAAGTTCTTGGATCTCATTCATTCATGAATTGTGTTTCATTAGAATCAGTCGACTTGCGAACAGTTACTCAGATTGGTGATGGATGTTTTGGAGGATGTGAAAATCTTAAGAGTATTATTGGATTAGAAACATCAAGAACATATGATGCCAATGTTTTCAATGACTGTCCAAACTTAGTTATTTCGGAAGTTGGCAATGTTGGTTGGGAAATGTTTTCAATGTGTCATTCAATCACAAGTGTTGTTTTCAAAGGCACAGAATTACAAAACGGTGTTTTTATGCATTGCTTGAATTTAGAAAGTTTCGAATGTCAGAGTAGCTTTCAATCTATTCCAGAAAAGTGTTTTTATGGATGTATCAAACTTATTACTGTAATATTACCTCCATCTGTTACAAATATTGGCAATTATGCATTTTTCAATACATCTCTTCGAAATGGTTTCACATTTGATAGTATTCAAAAAATTGGTGATCTATCATTTGCATACACTCACTTACAAACTGTTACTCTATTCGAAATCAGATATGATTACTATATGAAATATCCAATTTTGATGCAATTCAAAAATAGAGAATATGCAGTATATGTAGCCCCATTCAAATGTTGTAATGATTTGACAAAGGTTGTTTTCAAATGATCAGAAGCACCTCCAATGACTGGATTTTTCGATGAATGTGAAAAATTAACCGAGATAGAAGTTATTTCTGATAACTACATTCTTGAAAATGATGTAGTTTATAACAAAGAAAAGACAAGAATTATCTCATTCTCAATCATATCTCCAATAGAATCTTTCACTGTTCCTGAATCAGTTAAAGCATTAAATGATTTAGCATTTTATGGCACAAAGAATTTGAAAAATTTGACAAGCACTCATTCTGTAGAAGTGGGTAATGCAGCATTCATGAAATCATCTCTAGAAAATATTATGTTGACTGATCCATCTCGAAAATTTCAGATAGGGGGGTTCTTGTTTTCATATTCAACAAATCTTAAATATGTCGAAATAAATTGTGAACAATTTCAAATGTTTGACTTCTTATATTGTGTAAATCTGGAATACGTTAAAACCCCAATTATTCAAATAGGCAATGGAGTCTTTATGTTCTGCAAATCTTTAATAGAAATTGATCTTAAACATGTAATAGAGATTGGCAATAAAGCATTCTCTTATTGCTCTTCATTTTATGCTTTTAAAGATTGTATTAACATTGAAGAAGTTGCATTCAATCAAATATCCAACACAGAATATATATGCTTTGGAGCATTTAAGAATTGCATTAGTTTATCTTCTGTTTCATTTCCTCCATTCTTAGATGCAATTTTGGATCATGCATTTGAAAATACATCATTGAAAGAATTAAGAATTCCAACAATAACACGTGTCTATTCCCACGCTTTTGACAATAATAGAAATATACTTATAATAAATACTGTTGTTTATGGACATGAATTTATTATGTATATGGATAGCCATAAAATATTTTCAACAACATTAGGTAAACAAAATTCAACATATACATTTCCAGATGAAATTGATCGAGTGGATGCATTAGCATTAAATTCAAATCATGTTTTCAATGAAACTATTGGTGCTTATGAAAATGATTTAGGAATACGTACTCTTATAGTACCTGAATCAGTTCATGAAATTTCAATTGGAGGCATTTCTGGTGCCTATAGGTTAGGATCACATTTTATTGAAAATATTTGTTATAATGGAACAGATTTACAAATGTCAATTCCTTATAGAGAAGGATTACAATATTTCAAAATGTTTTTATATAATCAAATGGATCTTGAAATGCTTGATGGAGCCATTTCGGTGGATCTTGATGGGCCATTCCCATATCCAAAAATTTATGCTCCAAATATGATGATTAACGAACCTTATATGTACGGTTTCCAATATGTAAATGAACCATGTCCTGAAACTGTAACACAGCCAGAAAAAATAATAAGTGAATCAAATATTATTCATAAAAAGATTGTTGTCAAAAAGGATCAAATAAAGAATTCTGAAACTGCTTCTAGTAACATCAATTCAAATACACAAAGTTCAAATGATCCGATTATATCAATTGAAAATGGAAATGCATCAAATAATGATTCAAAATTATCATCGAGAGAGAAGATAACTATTGCAGTTTGTGTTTCTCTATTAATTGTTGTTATAGTTTTGTCTGTCATATACATTTTCATCAGAGAAAAAACATCAACAATATCAGATGATAGTGATGTCTTCGAAATGGCTGAAGAAACAAAACAAACTGGAACTGCAGTTACATATGATAATCCATTCTTTTCAGCACATGGATCTCTGCAAGATGATCCATTTGCATCCGATTTCCAAAATGATGATGAACAAGATCAATATTTCAGAGATGGTGGTGTTGAATAATAAAAATTTTCGATTTTGCTCTTTGTTTTAAATTAAATACAACTAAATCAAAAACAAGTTTAATTTTAAATATTAATACTAAGTTTTTTGTTACTTTATTCAGCTGCTAAAGTTTTATTAATTAGAATTTCGTTTCCTTTTTCATCGACTTCAACATATTCAATTTCAGTGTAATTCTTTTGATCAATAACACTATATCTATTGATCCGATCTCTATTTAAGATCAGCTTGTCAGTATTTTTGACAGCTGTTGGAACTCTGTGTTCTCATGAAGCAGGTGTCATTTCTGTTGAAAATACTTTATACAGTGAAACTTTTCTGCCAGGAGGTATTACATACATTTCTTGGTATTCATCAGGACATCTTGTTGGATTAATCATCTTATAACCAGTTTTATTAATTGAAAATGGAGTAAAGAAGCAATATTTCATCGCAGATTCATCAAGAGAAATAACAGATTTAGGTAATTTCAGAATAGGTATCCTATCCGAATTGAGAATCATAACCAATTCATCATTAAATGGTTGATCTCTTATTAAATAATCATATTCAGAAAGTTGGAGACTGAGTTCATCAAAACTCTTCATACCTTCACTAACTTCATATATTTCTTCTTGAAGGCCAAAAACACAAACAACTGTCATAGAACTCTTGATATATAGTTCGTGTGATGTAACACAGAATATTGGATGATCATCATGAACTATCAGTTTTAGATTTCTGCAGAATGCGAACGAAGATCCATTCACAAACATTATTTTATTTGTTATTTCGAATGTTTCTAACTTTGTTGACGCGAAAGCAAAACCAGGAATTTTTGTCAATTGATTTCCAATATTTATATTTTTAAGTGATTTACAATTCGCAAAACAATACTGACCAATATTAAATAACTCTTTCGGAAATTCAATACTTATTAATTTATCACAATGCCAAAATGCATATTCACCTATAATTTGAACATTTGGGACTGATATCTTCTCTAAATTTATGCATTTATAAAATGCATAATCACTTATTGCGAAAATATCAGGAAGATTAATTTCTCTAAGTTCAAAACATTTCGAAAAGCAGCTTTGTCCTATGGAAATTACTTTAGAGTTGAATTCAATTGATTGTATTTTTTTCCAATTAAAGAATGAATAGTCAGGTAATTTGATAATCTTGCTAGATAAAAATTTAATGGAAGTTATTTTTGAATTTGCAAAACCTTCTCCCATAAAATTAGTTATTTTTGAAGATACAATAACTTTTAACGGATTTAGTAAATAACCAAATGCATCAGTATTTACATTGTCAATTTCATCTGGAATTTGAAACTCATTTCTTTCACTTTCCCTAAAAATATAAAGTTCTTTGTTTTGGATTTTCACAAGGCCATAATCTCTATCTTCAAATACATTATTATTTATGAAAGAAAATCTGGAAAATCTAAATAATCCTTCTAAAACTCGAGTGTAAAAATTCGAACCTTCTCCGATATATGTAATTTGTTCCAGATTAGTACAGTTGGCGAAAGGACCATCACAAATGCAGTCTATCGACAAAGTTACTGAACTGAGATTAGTGTTCGCAAATGCATTTATTCTCAACTGCTGAACATTTTCTAAATTTATTTCCTTTAATTTATTACAATCTCCAAAACAATTTTCAGAAATTGACTTGACTGAAGGACATAATATGACTATTTCCAAATATTTACTGCCTGAAATGTGTTGTAAAGTTGTTAAAGTTGTAATAGTTTGACTAAAGTTCACAATTTTTACATCAAAGTAGAAGGATTCCAATGTTGATGAATCGTAATCAAGTACTTCAAGCGTTATATATGTTTTAGGGTCCAGATAACCATAATCATTTTTTGAAGTAATTGTAGCGCGATTTTCACTAGGATATTTTTGCAATATAGATGATATCACTAGTTTTTTTGATAAATACTGAGTGAATATTGAACATTGAAGCATATTAATATTGCAATTTTTTAATACTATATTCAATTTTTTTAAATTTCATTATGGAAGACTTATTTTCTGATACATATTATATATATGTATATATATTAATGACATTTAGAGTTATTTGGTTAAGATTATGAAAGATTTTTTCTCAAATAAAAAGAAATAGAATAAATGAAGATTAAAATTAATAATTAATTTTGCTGACCAACTATCCAAATTATATTGAAATAATTGAATACGTCACTTACATGCGAACCACAATCGTCCAAAAGAGTAACTAATGAATAAATTGATTATGATTTTTAGAACCAAAGGAAGAAATTACATCTCAAATCTGAAACCGCCAATTTTCTATATTATCGTACAGTCTTTAATTTTTAGAAGAAATCAAATTCACATCCTATATTAAATTCCTGATTTAATTATTTTAAAATTTATCATGCTAAGAATAAGAATTTCAGTGATATTCAAAAAATTGGAAAGCAATTTAACTGTTCATAATTTGAAAATCCATAAGGCATAGTATTCAAAAAATCTATCTAATTCGATATTAATATGTTTTCTTAGTTAAATACTTTCAAAAATTTAACAATCACTGAATTCAAATATTCTTCAAAAATTATACCTTTAACTATAGATATCATCCTAGAAATTCACAGAATTTTCACAAAATTTTGTGGCAATTGAATCCATTTCAAATCCATGTTTAAGTGTATTTTTATTTCGAAATTAATTAGTAATGAGATAAAACTCGCAACACAAGTTCACATCAATAGCAATATAATGATATTCAACACAAATGATGACTTTTCTGATGAAACCATATTCGAACAAATATTCACTCACAACATTGACACAATGAAAGTACAAGGTGAAATATCAGAAACAAAATACTTTTTGGGAATTGAATTCATCAAAAAAGTTAATATTAATACTGATCACGTTGTGATACTTTCAGATTCACTATTCTATGCATCAAGGAATATAGAATCAGTAACTTTTACAAATAATATTATTGTTGGTCCAAAGTGTTTTGAACAATCTACAATAAGAAACATAGATTTCACAAAAATAACGGAAATAGGTGAAGATGCATTTAAAAACTGTTTTAATATAAAGAGTGCTAATCTAAAATCATTGACAAGTATAGGTAATTCTGCATTTGCTTCAAGTGGATTAGAATCTGTGATCATTCCTTCAACAATATCAAAAATTCCTGATCATTGTTTCTATCAATGTCCAAATCTAACAAATGTTGAATTCAAAGGTCCTGTTGATATTTATCAATATGCATTCGCAGATTGTTTTCAATTGTCAAATGTTGTTCCTGGATTTGAACAAATTTCTCATATCAAACATTATGGATTCAGAGGATGTTCAATTCATAAATTGAAATTCAACGATTGTGAACTTGGTGGTGGTGTTTTCCAAAATTCACACGTCGAAAGTATTGATGCAACGAATCTTAAGATTGCATCTAAAGATTTCCGAGGTTGTCGAAATCTTATTTTTGTCAACATCACAGGAACACTCGAAATTATTGATGGACCTCCTCCAGAAGTTCCTTATTACTATCAAAATAATATGGGACTTGTTGAAATTTTTAAGTTTGATTTTCCAAGGGCTTTCGCTTTCGAAGATTGTGTTTCGTTACAAGAATTCAAAGTAAATGCATGTCAACAATTTGGAGATTCATGTTTCAGAAACTGTTTGAAACTAAAAGAAATCAAAATTGTTTCAGAAATTCTTGGATCTCATTCATTCATGAACTGTATTTCGTTGGAAACAGTTGACTTGCGAACAGTTACTCAGATTGGTGATGGATGTTTTGGAGGATATGAAAATCTTAAGAGTATTATTGGATTAGAAACATCAAGAGAATACGGTGGCAATGTTTTCAGTGACTGTCCAAATTTAGTTATTTCAGAAGTTGGAAATGCTGGTTGGGAAATGTTTTCAATGTGTCATTCAATCACAAGTGTTGTATTCAAAGGTACAGAATTACAAAATGGAGCTTTTATGCATTGTTTAAATTTGGAATCTTTTGAATGCCAAAGTAATATTCAATCTATTCCAGAAAAGTGTTTTTATGGATGTGTCAAACTTATTACTGTAATATTACCTCCATCTGTTTCTATGATCGGCAATTATGCATTTTTCAATACATCTCTTCGAAATGGCTTTGCATTTGATAATATTCGAATGGTTGGAGATCTATCTTTTGCATACACTCACTTACAAACTGTTACATTATTTGAAATTAGATATATATATTGTTCCGTACCGAAATGCATCACTAGAAAAAGTGACAAAAAGTGGCACTTACTCTTATTTTGCGCGGCAATTTTTCTAAGTTATTTTGTTAAGCTAAATGTGTTATATATCAAATCAGCTTTATAAATATTATAGAAAAGTTTATTTTTATTTTTATTTTTAATTATTATTATTATTTTTTAAATTAAAAGAAAACATTAGAATTATATGGATATATTTAAATTAATTATAAAAATAAAATTGAATATATTGAAGTTTGAGTTTATAGGTATACAAATTTTAGAGGCATTTTGGCTGAGAACTATGGTCTGCGAGGTACATGGATAGAATCAGTACCTCGCAGACCATAGTTCTCTATATGGCGCCGAAAATTTTTGGTGAAATGTCGTCGCATTTCACCAAAATTTTTTCGGTGCCATAGGAAGAATTGGAGGGTGTGAGATACTATTACATACTATAGTACTCACACCCTCCAATTCTTAGCCAAAACGGCTTAAAATTGCTCACAATTTCAACAATTGTGAGCAATTTTCAGCCATTTTGGCTGAGAACTATGGTCTGCGAGGTACATGGATAGAATCAGTACCTCGCAGACTATAGTTCTCTATATGGCGCCCAAAAAAAATTTATGATTGTTTTTTATCAAATCTTATCCATATTATTCTATTTGTTGTAAACAGAAATTCATCAAAAGTGACACCTCAGAAAAGCTAAAATATTGAATTTTTGGAACTTTTGATAGAGCACGTTTTTAAATATTAATTAAAGTAAATGTATATGTTGTAAAGATTCTTTTTAATAAAAAATAAAATTTTGAAGAAGAACACAAAATCTTCTGAAAAATAATATCACATATACTCATATTATTTTCTAATATATAACTATTTTATAAAAAATCAAATTCAATGATCTTAAAAGCGAAGGATAAACCTCAAAATTTACGAATATAATGAGTGGGAATATAATGCTTATCTATCATAAAACCATATGAAATATCAATTTTTGCTTTACGCCTAATTTTTGACGACAATTAGCAAAAAATGTTAAATGTTAACACTCAGTCCATTTGAATATGAAAAATAAAATTGACTTTGATTAAATGTTTTTATTTATCATGCAATTCTTCTTGCGACCAAAGATTTGAATAAAATTTCAAAAAATAAGATAGCTTAAAAAATAATATACGGTAGTGTTTACTAATAGATGAATAGTATATAAATTCTATTAAAATGGATTTGATCCAAAAAAATATATAAAATTTGATCATAAATAAAATTGTTTAGTAGTCATTTAAAATGATGTAATTATTCAAATTTTGCTAAGACTCATTCGTCTTTGATATATAACTCCCATTTTTGCATTTCTGGCTCGTACCAAAATTTTGAAACTTCGAATAATTCGTTAGGAGTGTAATTACTATTCGTTTTTGGATTAATATAGAGAGATAAATATGGTGTATTGTTGTATTTTTCAATGAACTGCTGAACTGAGTCCTTGATTTGTTGAATATCATCCAACTCGTCTGGCAAAAACTTTTCTAAGCTTGGCCACAGGCGCTCCACCTTGCCGTTCTGTCTTGGCATATACGGCAAGGTGTGCTTCCAAACTATTCCGTTTTCCTGCATAACCTGGCCGAATTCACTGCGGTTTTCACCGCCGTTATCGGTCCAGATGCAGTAAGGAATAAACTCCTCTAAAAGTTTTCTTAAAACCTTCGCTGTTGAGTTGGAAGACTTGTTTTTCAATAATTTAGTTTTGAGAACTTTACGTGTCATATCATCCAATATGGCAAAAAATGGAAAAGAAACATTACCGTGAAGGTAATGAATATCGCAGTACCATATCAAATTCTTTGATATGGCACGATATTTGGTAGGTGGATCTGCTGGTTTGTAATCTCTTTTTGAAGATAAACCTGATTCCATCATAAATTTTTCCACTTGATGATGCTTTATTTTTTGTAAATTGTCAAAAATTTGATCTTTTGTCAAATCTTCTATATTTTCAAATTCTTTTGCAATTTCTTCTTTTTCTTTCTCACAATCGGGATTTTGAGCAATATTTTGAAACCTTTTAATCAATAAATAAGTTTTTGAAATTCCTCCTTTATATTGTGAAACACAAGAATTAATTAATTGTTTTTGCTCAAATGTTGGTGGATTTGCTTTTCTGCCGCGACTAACTTTTGGTAATTCGATTTCTTGAAGTTGAAATGCTCTTCTTATTGTATTTTCGGCAACATTCAATTTAATTTTACCATTTTCCACTTCAACTTCCTTTCCCACAGTTTTGTAAGATTCACCTTCTTCTATTCTTCTTTTAGCTTCAAATAGCCATTCTCTGCTTATAGATTTGGCAGTAGTCATAAAAGTGGTCCTTCTTTTGTGATAAGATTCAAATTTGAATGTGGATGATAAATAAAAATCAAAAATAATTGTTATAATTTAAATGAAGAAGTAATTTAAAACGATTTTATTTATGATCAAATTTTATATATTTTTTGGATCAAATCCATTTTAATAGAATTTATATACTATTCATCTATTAGTAAACACTACCGTATATTATTTTTTAAGCTATCTTATTTTTTGAAATTTTATTCAAATCTTTGGTCGCAAGAAGAATTGCATGATAAATAAAAACATTTAATCAAAGTCAATTTATTTTTCATATTCAAATGGACTGAGTGTTAACATTTAACATTTTTTGCTAATTGTCGTCAAAAATTAGGCGTAAAGCAAAAATTGATATTTCATATGGTTTTATATAGATAAGCATTATATTCCCACTCATTATATTCGTAAATTTTGAGGTTTATCCTTCGCTTTTAAGATCATTGAATTTGATTTTTATATAAAATAGTTATATATTAGAAAATAATATGAGTATATGTGATATTATTTTTCAGAAGATTTCATTCTATATGCCTATGAAAAGTACTCTCAAAACTAACTTTTCCTAATTATAATTAAATCTAGAATATTGTATTATGCTTAGTATTATTTCATTTTTCTCATTCAATTTAGAATTTACAAATGTCAAAAAATTGAGAGCTGTCACTTTTGATGAATTTCTGTTTATTACATATTAATGTTAATTATATTTTATCAATTATATTTTTTAAATAATAAACACAAAATCCACTAATTTAAAATTGGCGCCAAATGTCACTTTTGCTAGTGATGCATTTCGGTATGATATAATTAGATATATATATGAACTAAAATATGACTATATAACAAAATTAAAAGATCGAGAAAACATTTTTGATGTTGCTCCTTTCAAATGTTGTAATGATTTGATTAAAGTTGTTTTCACTGGGTCATCTACACAACCAAAAATGATATTTTTTGATCATTGTGATAAATTAACCGAGATTGAAGTAATTTCTGATAATTACATTCTTGAAAATTATGCAATTTATGATAAAGAAAAAACAAAAATTATATCTTTTTCCACTGTATCTCCATTAGAATCTTTCATTGTTCCTGATAATATTCAGGAATTAAGCGATTTTTCTTTCTGTGGAACAAAAAATTTGAAAAATTTGGCTTGTAACCATTTTGTAAGAATAGGAATTGGTGCATTTCTCAAATCCTCTCTAGAAAATATTGTATTTACCGATGTTAACAATAATTACCAAATGGAAATGTTTACTTTTTCATATTCACAAAATCTCAAATATGTAGAAATCATCTGTCAACAATTCCCCATGTTTGATTTCCTATATTGTGTAAATCTAGAATATATCAAAGCTCCATTAACTCAAATAGGTGATGGAGTATTTATGCATTGTAAATCTTTAAAGGAAATCAAATTAAAAGATGTAACTGAAATTGGTATTAAATCATTCTTTGATTGCAAAACTTTAAAACAAATTAAATTTGGTCCTAAAATTCAAAATATTGGTAGTTATGCCTTTAAAAATTGTATAAATATTGAGGTTGTTGAATTTTTACAAGTTTGTAACTTGTATAATATCGAAATTGGAATATTTCAAAACTGCGTTCGCTTATCATCTGTAACTCTTCCTCTTTATCTTAACGCAATATTCGATTTGGCATTTGCCAACACTTCATTAAGAGAAATTAGAGTTCCATCAGTTGCAGAAGTAATGCCTCATGCCTTTTATTACAATCAAAATCTTATTAGGGTTATAAACACTGATGTTTTTGAACATGAATTAAGAATATACGCTGCTAGCGAATATAGGATTATTACAACATTAGGCAAACAGAATTCTACTTATAATGTTTCTGATGGATTTAGTTTTATAAATGTAGAAGCTATCAATTCACACCATATCTTTAATGATACAATTGGTGCTTATGAAAATGATTTAGGAATCAGAACATTGATAGTACCCGAATCTATTAATTACATTGGTCCGTTTAACAATGGACTATTTTATACTTTGGGATCGCACTTTCTTGAAAATGTTTGCACAAATAATAGCAATTTAAGAATTGAAATACCGTATTTTTATATTATTCTGAATTTTAATTACGACGTATATACACCACTTGATACAGAAATTCAAGGTAATGCTCGCTTGTATGATTATGATAGTCCAATTCCTTATCCTAAAATTTATGCTCCAAATATGAAAGTTTCCAGAACAAATGATTTCGGTTTCCAAGTTATAAATGAACCTTGTCCTGATTCTGTAACGCCTGCTGAAAAAATTATTGATAAATCAACTATTAATTATAAGAAGGTAATCGTCAAAAGAGATCAATCAAAAACATCAAACGCAAATTCAGGTTCTAAAATTGAAAGTTCATTTGATCCGATAATATTGAATAATGATGAAAGATCTGTAAATCCCAATTCGAACATAACATTGCGAGAGACAATCACGATTTCAATTTGTGCTTCAATTGTTGTTATTGTTATCATATTAGCAATTCTTTATGTTTATATGAAAACGAAGGCTCCGACTCTTTCAGATGATAGTGATATCCTCGAAATGGCCAAAGAAACAATTCATGCAAGTACTGCAGTTACATTCGATAATCCACTATTTATGACAACATCTGCTTTCCCTGATGATCCATTTGCTTCTGATTTCCAAAACGAAGAAATTAATATTGATTGTTTTAATAAAGATGATTTAGATGAATAAATATTAACTTATTATAAATACGCCCATATGACATTAATTAAATTTTCTGAATACTGGATTGAAATGTTAATGAGAATTAAAGACCCGAATTGAAGGTTATGTAACACAGGTGTGTGTGCATCCCAAAAAGTGATATAATATTTCCTTCTTTAAATGATAAAAATGTTATAATTTTATTTATTAGAAATAAATCATAATAAGGAATATACAAATTTATTCAGCCAATATTTTGGTTGAATTAATTAGAATTTCGTTTCCATTATCACCTACTTCAACATATTTAATGATAATGTAATTCTTGCGATCAATTACACTATATTTATTGATTCTATCTCTATTAAATATCAATTTAACATTACTTTTAACAGCTGTTGGCACACTATGTTCCCATGAAGCTGCTGTTATATCTGTTGAAAACGCTTTGTATAGTGGATATTTCGAACCAGGTTCCCGAATATATACATCCTCATATTCATTTTGAGGCATTGTTGGGTTTATCATTTTGGATCCTGTTTTATTAATTGAAAATGGAGTGTAGAAACAATAACTAAATGCAGACTCGTCAAGAGATATAACAGATTTAGGCAGCTTTAGAATTGGTACTCTTTCTGAATTCAAAATTCTTATAGATTCTTCCATATAAGGATAGTCTTTTATTAAATAGTCATATTCAGAAAGTTGGAGACTAAGTTCATCAAAACTCTTCATACCATCACTAACTTCATATATTTCTTCTTGAAGACCAAAAACACAAACAACTGTCATAGAACTCTTGATATATAGTTCATGTGATGTAACACAGAATATTGGATGATCATCATGAACTATCAGTTTTAGATTTCTGCAGAATGCGAACGAAGATCCATTGACGAACATTATTTTATTTGTTATTTCGAATGTTTCTAACTTACTCGATATGAATGCAAAACCAGGGATTTTTGTCAATTGTTTTCCAACATTTATATTTTTAAGTGATTTACAATACGCAAAACTATATTGATCAATATGAAATAGTTCCTTCGGAAATTCAATACTCGTTAACTTATCACAATGCCAAAATGCATATTCACCAATGACTTGAACATTTGGAATTGATATCTTCTCCAATTTGAAGCATCTATAAAATGCATAATCACTTATTGAGAAAATATCAGGAAGATTTATTTCTTTTAACTATGTGCAATTAGCAAAACTTGCATATCCAATGGAGATTATTTTTGAATTAAAAACTATTTCTTGTAGTCTGAAACAATTTGCAAATGAATAATCAGGTAATTTATAAATTCTATTTGATAAAAATTTGATTGATACTATCTTTGGATTAAAATACTCAAGCCCCATGAAATTTATTATTTTTGCTGGTATGATAACTTTTAAAGGTTTTGTTAAATAAGTAAAAGTAATAGGATTAATAGTTTCTATTTCATCTGGTATTTGAAATTCATGAACATTACTTTCTTTATAAAGAAAGAGTTCTTTGCTTTGAATATTAACAATACCATAATCCTTTTCGACGAATGCATTGTTATTCACAAATGAAATTCTCGGGATTTTGTTCAAACCTTTCAAGACTCTTGTGTCAAAACTCGAACCTTCCCCTGTGAAAATAATCTCTTCTAAATTCATACAGTTCGTGAATGAACTATCGCATATACAATCAATTGATAAAGTTACTAAACTTAAGTTCGTATTATAAAATGCATTAACACCAATTTCATTCACATTTTCCAAATTAATTTTCTTTAACTTTAAAAAATTTCTGAAACAATAAGAAGAAATAGTTATTATTGATGGACATAGAATTATCTCTTCGAATGATTTCTTAGAATTTGAGTGAAAATTTAAAGTTGTTAATTTTGTGATTGTCTGACTAAAATTAAGGATTTTAACATTAAAATTAAGATATTCCATACTGAATACATCATAATCCAACACTTCAAGTGTAGTGTAACTTCCAAATACATAGCTATTCAAATCACTCTTTGAAGTTATTGTAATACGGCCTTCGCTTGGATATGTTTTCACTGTATTAGATAGTATTAGGCTTTTTGAAATATAGGGTGTGAATATTGAGCTCTTTAGCATTGATAATTTTAACACTTTACATTTTACAATAACAATTCAAATAATTTTGGAATGAAAATAGAACAAAGAATTAATTAATTACTAATACATCCAAATATTCGACTGACCAACTAATCAAATATCATTTATTCAAAATATTCAGATTTAAAACCGTAAATGGTTAGAAACAATAATGTGGTTTATAAAAATATTTGTTATACATATGCAAGTAGTTTTTTCAAATCCAAATTGAGAAATTATATTTTGAATCTGATATTGTCATATTTTTTTACAGTACTGTATTCAACCGAAAATATTAGCATCAAATCATCATTGATGAACCTCTTTTTTTTGGTCGTCATACATGACATTTTTTTCAATTTAATTCAAAAAATATACATCGTATTAATTATTACAATTTGCCTATTATATTGACGTATATCTGGTTTTCAACATTTTTCTGAAGTATTCAATTTGGTTTGAAATTTTTCTTCCATTCATATTTAAATCTCTCTATGATTTGTTATACAATAATTTTCATCATAAAGATTTACAACAACCACAGAAAATCAGAATTTATTTCAAGTTGTTTTTTTATTTATCTTTTGAAAGAAATTAATTTCAAATAATATTATCGAAATCAAATTATTATTTCATAGTTTTAATACAATTTTGTGAGGTTTACAAATAATTTCAAATTGATGTTTAAATGCTTATTTACTTCGAATTTAATAAGTAAAGAGATTAAAATCAACTTACAAGCACAGATAAGTAATAATATAATAAGATTTAACTCCAATACTGACTTTTCTGACAAAAAAATCAATGATCAAATTATATCCAATAATATCCATACTATTAGTATTGAAAACGATGTGTCAGAAATAAAATACTTTTTGGGAATAGAATTCATCAAAAATGTCAATATTAATACGGATCACACTGTAACTTTATCAGACTCACTTTTTTATGGATCAAGGAACATAGAATCAGTAACATGTACAAATAATATTGTTGTTGGTCCAAAATGTTTTGAACAATCTACAATAAGAAACATAGATTTCACAAAAATAACTGAAATTGGGGAAGATGCATTTAAAAACTGTTTTAATATAAAGAGTGCTAATCTAAAATCATTGACAAGTATAGGTAATTCTGCATTTGCTTCAAGTGGATTAGAATCTGTGATCATTCCTTCAACAATATCAAAAATTCCTGATCATTGTTTCTATCAATGTCCAAATCTAACAAATGTTGAATTCAAAGGTCCTGTTGATATTGATCAATATGCATTCGCAGATTGTTTTCAATTGTCAAATGTTGTTCCTGGATTTGAACAAATTTCTCATATCAAATATTATGGATTCAGAGGATGTTCAATTCATAAATTGAAATTCAACGATTGTGAACTTGGTGGTGGTGTTTTCCAAAATTCACACGTCGAAAGTATTGATGCAACAAATCTTAAGATTGCATCTAAAGATTTCCGAGGTTGTCGAAATCTTATTTTTGTCAACATCACAGGAACACTCGAAATTATTGACGGACCTCCTCCAGAAGTTCCTTATTACTATGAAAGATCTTCTTTTGGAGGACAAGAGCGTTTCAACTATTATTTTCCTAGAGCATTCGCTTTCGAAGATTGTGTTTCGTTACAAGAATTCAAAGTAAATGCATGTCAACAAATTGGAGATTCATGTTTCAGAAACTGTTTGAAACTAAAAGAAATCAAAATTGTTTCAGAAATTCTTGGATCTCATTCATTCATGAACTGTATTTCGTTGGAAACAGTTGACTTGCGAACAGTTACTCAGATTGGTGATGGATGTTTTGGAGGATATGAAAATCTTAAGAGTATTATTGGATTAGAAACATCAAGAGAATACGGTGGCAATATTTTCAGTGACTGTCCAAATTTAGTTATTTCTGAAGTTGGCAATGTTGGCTGGGAAATGTTTTCAATGTGTCATTCAATCATAAATGTTGTATTCAATGGTAATACATTAGAACCTGGAGCATTTATGAATTGTCAAAGTTTAGAAAGTTTTGAATGCCAGACTGACATAGGATATATTCCACCGAAATGTTTTTATGGATGTTTTAGACTAATTAATGTGAAATTTTCATATCCAATAGATTATTTCGGTAATTTTTCATTTTTTAATACATCACTTAGAAATGGAATCAATTTTGAAACAACATATTACATGGGGGATCTGGCATTTGCATATACACAATTACGAAATGTAACTTTGTATGATATTGCTTATGATTGTGATGCAAAATTTTTTCATTTAGTAAATTTTAAAGTTAGAGAAGACTTATTTAATGATGCACCATTTAGAGGCTGTAAAGAATTGACAAAAGTTATTTTCAATTGCACAAGAATTCCTCCAATGATGGGATTTTTTGATGATTGTGAAAATTTAAGAGAAATAGAAGTTATTTCAGATAATTTCATTAATGATTATGGTATAATTTATAACAAAGACAAGACGATTTTATATTCATTCTTGATAACAAATCCCTTGGAATCTTTCACAGTACCAGAATCCGTTCAAGAATTATATGATTTAGCATTCTACAGGACAAAATATTTGAAGAATTTGACGTGTAATAATATTTTATATATCAAAACTGGTGCTTTCCTAAAATCATCACTAGAAAACAAATATTTACAAATATTATTAATGATTTAAATGGTTTCTCATTTTCATTTTCAACAAATCTCAAATATATTGAAATTAATTGTACAAGATTCACATACTTTGATTTTCTATATTGTGATAATCTTGAACATGTCAAAATACAAACCAAATATATTGGGCGTGGAATATTTATGTTCTGCAAATCATTAAAAGAAATTAATCTAATAGGAATAGTCGAAATCAATAGAAAAGCATTTTCTGACTGTTACTCATTAAAGAGAATTGAAATAAGTTATTTCACTCAAAATATTGATAATTATGCATTTTATAATTGTATAAATCTTGAAGAAGTTGTTTTCGATCAATCAAGTAGGTTAGAACAGATTTCCATAGGTACATTTCAGAATTGTATTCATTTATCTTCAGTAACACTTCCACCTGAATTGGGAAGTATTATGGATTTTGCATTTGCCAATACATCTTTAAAGGAAATTAGAATCTCATTTTTTACGATGGTTATGACTCATGCATTCGATAATTGTCAGAATATTAAAGTTATAAATACTGCTGTTTATGACAGTGAATATATAATCCATCAAAGTGATCAAAAATTATTTTTTACAACATTAGGTAAACTAAATTCAACATATAAAGTTCCTGATGGAGTTATTCAATTAAATGCTTTATCAATTAACTCCAATAATGTTTTTAATGAAACTATTGGCGCATATGAAACTGATTTAGGAATTCGAACTCTAATTGTACCAGAGTCAGTCCACGAGATAACTAATGGCGGCTATACCAATTCATTTTACTTATGTTTTCATTATCTCGACAATATTTGTTATGAAGGTACATATTTGCAAATAGAAATTCCGTATTATTTAGTAATGCAGTATTTTAATTATTACACATATTATACAATAGACAATGTGTTTTTTGATGATGATAATATTCTGGTAGGTTTTGATGGACCATTTCCAAATCCTAAAATTTATGCACCAAACTTGACAGCTACAGATTCAAGCTATGATAATTTTCCTATTTTGAATGAACCATGTCCTGATACTATAAAACCACCTGAAAAAATTATTTATGAATCAGATATTATTCATAAAAAGATTATTATTAAGAAAGGAACTAATCATTCTGATACAGCTTCAAGTTACATTAATTCAAATACACAAAATACTGTTGATCCAATTATATCAATTGAAAATGCAATTGAAGCAAATGCAGATGTAAAGCTTTCCTCAAGAGAAACAATCACAATCTCAATTTGTGCTTCAATTGTTGTCATTGTTATCATATTAGCAATTCTTTATGTTTATATGAAAACGAAGGCTCCAATTCTTTCAGATGATAGTGATATCTTAGAAATGGCTGAAGAAACAATTCATGCAAGCACTTCAGTTACATTCGATAACCCACTATTTATTACAACATCTGCTCTGCCAGACGATCCATTTGCATCAGATTTCCAAAACGATGAATTTATTATTGATTGTTTTAATAAAGATGAGTTAGATGAATAAAATATAAAATTCAATAGTAATAATTAAATTTTCGCATATCTGACATTGAGAATTAAATAGCTGAATTTAATGATATGTCATATGGATATGGGTGCACCCTTAAAAAGTTAGATAAATTTAAGTGAAAAGCATTACTAAATACGATTTTAAATGATCATGTTTTTTAAGAAAAATTATCTGATATATAACTATATGCTTACAACCTTAGCATGCTTTCAGAAATAGGTGATAATCATTGTTTGCGCCAAATGTCAAGTTCATACTAATCAACAGCCAATATATCTATATTTGATGCAAATTCTGTCAATACAAATTCAAAACTAACTTCCAGAGAGACAACAATTATTATAACATGTACCTTAATTATTCTTATAGTTATTATAATGGCAATTGCATATGTTTACATCAAAGCCAAAACACAAGAACCTTCAGATAGCGATGTTTTAGAAATGTCTGAAGATGAGATTCAATCTGCGGCTGAAATTAATATTGAAAACCCACTTTATATGACAACTCAATCTCTTTCAGATGATATTTTTGCACAGTATTTTCAAAATAAAGAAGAAGATAACAAATTTTATAAGGATCAGAAATACATCGAATAAATAATTTAAATTTAATTAATCATCATAATGATATTAATAATTATAATCTTCAAATAAATAATTGCCTAGATATAAATACAAATCAACAACATTTAACACCTCCAGGAGGTACTGATATGATTATTATGCATATTATGAACTTTAATTGAAGTTAGAATTTTCGACAATCAGAAAGATGATCGAAAACTATTTTCAAATATGCAGAAAAAGCTGTTATCGATCATGGGTAATTTTCAATAATCATATTAGATTCTAGAAAACAAAATGTAAGTAAATTATTTAAATGATTAAATTTTATTCGGTCAATATCTTTGTACTATTAATTAGAGTTTCCTTTCCATTTTCATCGATTTCTACAAATTCGCATTCAATATAGTTTTTTCTATCAATAATACTATATCGATTGATTCTATCTCTCTTGAAAATCAATCTGTCATTATTTTTAACTGCTGTCTGAACATTAAGTTCGAATGATGCTGGAGTTATATTTGTTGTAAAAACTTTGTATAATGGATATTTTGATCTAGGTGAACGAAATTCACTGTAACCATAAATAGAACCTGGATTAATCATTTTATAACCTGTTTTATTAATTGAATATGGAAGATAAAAATAATATCTATAAGAAGAATCATCAAGAGAAATCACAGATTGAGGTAATTTAACAATTGGAATTCTTTCAGAATTTAGCACCATTATAACTTCATCAGTTTCAGTTGCATCAAAAAAATCCCTTTCTTTAGTAATATAGTCATATTCAGAAAGTTGGAGACTAAGTTCATCAAAACTCTTCATACCATCACTAACTTCATATATTTCTTCTTGAAGACCAAAAACACAAACAACTGTCATAGAACTCTTGATATATAGTTCATGTGATGTTACACCGAATATTGGATGATCATCAGGAACTATCAGTTTTAGATTCCTGCAGAATGCGAACGAAGATCCATTGACGAACATTATTTTATTTGTTATTTCGAATGTTTCTAACTTACTCGATATGAATGCAAAACCAGGAATTTTTGTCAATTGCTTTCCAACATTGATTGACTTAAGTGATTTACAATACGCGAAACAATATTGATCAATATGATATAGTTCTCTCGGAAATTCAATATTTGTCAACTTATCACAATGCCAAAATGCATATTCACCAATGACTTGAACATTTGGAACTGATATTTTCTCTAGTTTTCGGCATTTATAAAATGCATAATCACTTATTGAGAAAATATCAGGAAGATTTATTTCTTTTAGCTCTGTGCAATTTGCAAAACTTCCATACCCCATTGTAGGGATGCGTTAAACACGCCATTTGACCGGGCGTACATTTTTTTTGTTCGCCCAAAAATTTCGCCATTTGAGAAATTCAAAAATTAAAAATAAAATTTTAAGGGTGCACCCGTATGTACGTTTATTCGAGAGGAGGAGGATAACCCTCTCAATTTTGAGGGATTCGTTAGTTTATTTTCTCGATGAATATGCAATAAAATTTGATTTTTACCTTATCAATATACTTCATATAATATACACATGTTCATGTAAAAACTTTTTTCCAAAATCCTCAGGAATTAAGGGATTTTTGAATTTTAAGAATTTTTTTCGAATTTTTTCGAAAAAAAAATATTTTCAGAACAGCCTTAACGGCTAAGATTTAGGAACAATGTTAAGTATCAAAAAGAAAGGAGGTCTGATATAAACAACATATATCGTTGAAGGTTGAAAAAATCTCTAATATTTGAGCCCAAAATTTCAAATTTTAATTTTTTGAAAAAAGAGGCCACCCGTATGTACGTTTATTTGAGAGGAGGAGGATTATATTTTTGAAAGGGTGAAACATTATGAATATGTTAATTATATAATAATATGTATTATTATAAAAAAGAAAAAATAAAGCACGTTAAAATTTTTCTTTCTTGATTTTTTACAAAATCTACTTAGAATTATGCAAAATATGACTAAATAATTATAAATTTCAAGTTAAATTTTAATTTTGATAAATAATTTAAATTTCAAAATATCAAGTTCAGTTCGACTATGTATGTAGTAATTCCTCAATAAAGTGCCAAAACCCTATTAAAATATATGAACATTTTCAACATTTTAATGTTTTTATTTAAAAATTTGATGGAATATGAGCTTCAAACAATTATTATGTAAATAAAAATAATTAAATATATGTATTTATTCGTATTACAACCGTAGTAAGTCGATTCTTCCTTTCTTCTACTGAGGTTTGAATTTGATTTCGAATTGTAAAGAGATTCAAAGGGAAAATACTAGCGGATAAAAACTACCTCCATGAAAGGGTCATAATGGAGTCAAGTTGTATTTTTTGCTTTTCGAGCCTAAATAGGTAGCCAAGATAATGCCTAAAAATAAGGTTCTAAATTCTGAAGTTTACATGATCCTCTCGTGTGCACCCTTAATCTTGATTTTTTTATGTTCGTGATTTTTTTGAAACTTACATAAGCGATGAAATACTTTTTTAAGTAATCGTTTATTATATATAAATATATCTTAATAAATTTAATTCCTTAAGGTAGAGCGTGTTCAAATTTAAAATCTCATACAATATTTTCTTAATGGCGTATTTTTCTGAGGTCGCCCAAATAAAGGCGGATTCAAAATTGAGAACTCCAAGGCGTATGGCGAGTATTCAAAAAGTACGCCACTTACAAAATATTGAATGTGGATTATCAATTTTTTGGCGTGTTCAATTTCAAATTTTGATATTTATGTTTATTTTATTCAGTATAATGCTAAGAATTAAAATATAAAATTCATAGATTTTTTTCTTTGAAAATATTTTACATTTTTATTAGACCACTCCTAGACTAGTCATCAGGTTATCCTCAGATCATCCTCAGACTACTCCTTATCAGATTACTCATCATCCTCAGACTACTCCTTAGACCCCTCCTCATCAGACTACTCCTCAGATCTTCCTCCTGAGACTACTCTTCAGACTACTCCTTAGAGTCCTCCTCATCAGACTAGTCCTGAGACTAGTCCTCAGACTACTCCTGAAACTACTCCTCAGATTATCCGCAGACTCCTCCTCAGATTATCCTCAAACTACTCCTCAGTCTAATCCTCAGACTCCTCCTCAGATTATGCTCAGATTATCCTCAAACTCCTCAGCTTATCCTCAGGCTACTCCTCAAACTCCTCAGTCTAATCCTCAGACTCCTCCTCAGATTATCCTCAAACTCCTCAGACTACTCCTCAGACTACTCCTCAAACTACTCCTCAAACTACTCCTCGGTCTAATCCTCAGACTCCTCCTCAGATTATCCTCAAACTCCTCAGATTATCCTCAAACTCATCAGACTACTCCTCGGTCTAATCCTCAGACTCCTCCTCAGATTATCCTCAGACTCCTACTCAGATTATCCTCAGACTCCTACTCAGATTATCCTCAAACTCCTCAGATTATCCTCAAACTCCTCAGATTATCCTCAAACTCATCAGACTACCCCTCGGTCTAATCCTCAGACTCCTCCTCAGATTATCCTCAGACTCCTACTCAGATTATCCTCAGACTCCTACTCAGATTATCCTCAGACTCCTCCTCAGATTATCCTCAAACTCCTCAGACTACTCCTCAAACTCCTGAGACTACTCCTCAAACTCCTCAGATTATCCTCAAACTCCTCAGACTACTCCTCAAACTCCTCAGATTATCCTCAAACTCCTCAGACTACTCCTCAAACTCCTCAGATTATCCTCAAACTCCTCAGATTATCATCAAACTCCTCAAACTACTCCTCGGTCTAATCCTCAGACTCCTCCTCAGATTATCACTTTACATATATATATCGATAACTAAATAATTACTTATTATACTTTCTTTATTTTTTTTTAATTTTAAAATAATATTAATATATCTTTCTACGTTTAATGATGAAAAGAGAAAGAGGAGTAAAAAGAGGAAAGAGAAAAGAAAGAGAGAGAGAGAGAAAAAAAAGAGAAAGAAAGAAAAAAAAGGACGGCGATAATTTTGTATTGTTTTGTTATTCGGCCCCAAAAATGGCGTATTATTCTATTTTTAAACGGTCATGGCGTAAAACCGTCGCATCCCTACCCCATTGAAATGATTTTAGAACTGAACTCAACTGTTTGAAGATTCGACCAATTAGAAAATGAATAATCTGGTAACTTGAGAATCCTATTCGATAAAAATTTTATCGATGTTATCTTTGAATTAACATATTCTTGTCCCATAGGCTGAGATGTTTTTGAAGGTATTATTACATTTAATGGTTTTGTTAAATAATTAAATGCATTAGGATTTATGATATCAACTTCATCTGGAATTTGAAACTCATTAAGATCATTTTCAATATAAACATATAATTCTTTGTTTTGAAGATTATAAACACCATAATTCTTTTCTGCAAATGCATTGTTATTCAAGAACGAAATCTTTGGAACTTTAAATAAACCATCCAATACTATTGTATCAAAAGCTGAACCTTCTCCAGAAAATGTTATTTTTTCCAAATTTTTGCAACTTGTGAATGGGCTTTGACATAAAAAATCAATCGATAGTGTTATTATATTAATATTTGTACCTGTAAATGCGCCAAATCCTAATTCATGTACATTTTCTAAGTTTATTCGAGTTAGATTATTAAACCCACTAAAGCATCTTGATGAAATAGTTTTTATTGATGGACATAGCACAATTTCTTCAAGTTTTTAACGGTATCTGGACTCCTTGAATTAATACTTAATTTTGTTAATGTTGAAATTGATGGGTTGAATTTCAATATTTTAACATTGAATTTGAATGAATACATAATAGGAGAATCATAATCCAATACTTCAAGTGTGGTGTATTTTCCATCTACAATGTTATCTAAATCATTAGATGAAGTAATTGTGATGAGTTCTTGGTTTGGATAAGTCTGTATTTCTCTTGTTAGGACTAGCTTTTTCAAAATATAGGTAGTAAATATTGAACACTTGAACATATGAATTTCTGATACAAAAATTTTAAGAAGTAAAAGGAAAATAAATGTAAATTGTATTAGTTAATTACTTATGATAATTACTGTTTGAACTGAAATTCAATTTGTGATTCAAATTTTTGAACAAAAAAGCTAACTTAGAATTGAATCTGTAATTATTCACATAAAAACTGTTTTATTTTATTTAATTGATCGACCAATTTTTTTAAAATATGATCATTCAAAATTGTTTTTGAAACGATACAAAACGATGAGAAAAATTTCGGATTTTTAAAAAAGAATTCCTACCTACTTATATAAATTTTTAACAAAAAAATTAGGCATTTTCATGACGGTAAACGATAAGTTTGGTTGAAAATTGATCAGAAAGCAAAAGAGTTTAAATCTTTCAATTAAATCTATAAATTAATAGTTAGTATTCATACGATTTTAAAAAATAATGACTTTTTTTTCTTTATCTTTTTCAAAAAAGTCTGATCAATTCAATTTAGAAATATATCTTTCTGAATTCATACTTTATTAGATAAACTATTTATATATCATTGGATTTCAAAATTTTTCTCAAAATTGTGGTTCTGCTTCAATTCATTTCAAGCAAATGCTTAAAAATCTATTTTTCTCAAGTTTGATTGAACATATTGTAAAGCTAAACGCACATATGCAGATTAGTAACAATACCATGACATTTGACGCAAACAGTGATTTTACAATCAATAATTTGTTTGAACAAATTAATACGAACAATATTGATACTATTAATATAAAAGGAGATGTAACAGAAATAAACTACTTTTTGGGAGTTGAATTCATCAAAAATGTCAATATTAATACGGATCACACTGTAACTTTATCAGACTCACTTTTTTATGGATCAAGGAACATAGAATCAGTAACATGTACAAATAATATTGTTGTTGGTCCAAAATGTTTTGAACAATCTACAATAAGAAACATAGATTTCACAAAAATAACTGAAATTGGGGAAGATGCATTTAGAAACTGCTACAATATAAAGAATACCGATTTGAAAGTTTTGACAGATATAGGTCCTTCTGCATTTGCTTCAAGTGGATTGGAATCTGTGATGATTCCTTCGACAATATCAAAAATTCCTGATCATTGTTTCTATCAATGTCCAAATCTAACAAATGTCGAATTCAAAGGCCCTGTTGATATCGATCAATATGCATTTGCAGATTGATTTCAGTTGTCAAATGTTGTTCCTGGATTTGAACAAATTTCTCATATCAAACATTATGGATTCAGAGGATGTTCAATTCATAAATTGAAATTCAACGATTGTGAACTTGGTGGTGGTGTTTTCCAAAATTCACACGTCGAAAGTGTTGATGCAACAAATCTTAAGATTGCTGCGAAAGATTTCCGAGGTTGTCGAAATCTTATTTATGTCAACATCACAGGAACACTCGAAATTATTGACGGACCTCCTCCAGAAGTTCCTTATTACTATGAAAAATATTGTAGCTATGATTGTCACAGTTATGATTTTCCAAAATCATTCACTTTCGAAGATTGTGTTTCGTTACAAGAATTCAAAGTAAATACATGCCAACAAATTGGAGATTCATGTTTCAGAAACTGTTTGAAACTAAAAGAAATCAAAATTGTTTCAGAAATTCTTGGATCTCATTCATTCATGAACTGTATTTCGTTGGAAACAGTTGACTTGCGAACAGTTACTCAGATTGGTGATGGATGTTTTGGAGGATGTGAAAATCTTAAGAGTATTATTGGATTAGAAACATCAAGAGAATATGGTTCTAATGTTTTCAGTGACTGTCCAAATTTAGTTATTTCGGAAGTTGGAGGTGCTGGCAGGGAAATGTTTTCAATGTGTCATTCAATCATAAATGTTGTATTCAATGGTAATACATTAGGATCTGGAGCATTTATGCACTGTTTGAACTTAGAAAGTTTTGAATGTCAAGGTAATATTCAATCTATCCCAGAAAAGTGTTTTTATGGTTGTATCAAACTTATTAATGTTGTATTGCCTCAATCTGTTACAAAAATTGGAAATTATGCATTTTTCAATACTTCGCTTAGAAATGGTTTCACATTTGATAATATTCGAAAAGTCGGCGATCTATCATTTGCATACTGTCACTTACAAATTGTTACAATATTCGATATTCGGTACGAATATGAACAAAAATATCAATATATAATGCAACTCAAAGATCGAGAAGATATTGTATATGTAGCTCCATTCAAATGTTGTAATGATTTGACAAAGGTTGTGTTCAAAGTTACATCTCAACCGCCTATGACAGGATTTTTTGATCAATGCGATAATTTAGTTGAGATAGAGGTTATCTCTGATAATTTCATATTCGAAAATGGTGTAATATATGATAATACAAAGTCTGCAATAGTATCATTTTCAAATGTTTTACATCTAGAATCTTTTATAATTCCTGAGACTATTACCAGAATATATGATTTAGCATTTTATGGCACAAAATATCTGAAAAATTTAAAATGTAATCATTGTGTTATTATAGGTGCTGCTGCATTTTTGAAATCATCTCTAGAAAATATCATATTTACTGATCCTTTAAATAATTATATAATGTCCGTATTAACATTTTCATATTCACTATCTCTCAAATATGTTGAAATCAAATGTCAACAATTTCAAATTTTTGATTTCTTATATTGTATAAATCTTGAATATTTCAAGGCTCCAATTACTCAATTAAGTCCTGGACTATTCATGTACTGCAAATCATTAAAGGAGATTGATCTAAAAGAAATTTCCTTAATTGGTCCGAAAACATTTTTGGACTGCCATTCATTAAAAAGAATCGAATTTGGTCAAAAGATTGAACAAATCAGTCAATATGCATTTAAAAATTGTATCAATCTTGAAACTGTAATTTTTGACCAATTATCACGACTTACCATAATTAACTTTGGCACATTTCAGAATTGTATTCATTTAACATCGATTATACTTCCACTCGGTTTGCGGAGTATTTATGACCTCGCATTTTCAAATACAGCTTTGAAAGAAATTAGAATTCCTACATTGACTGAAGTAACAAGTCATGCATTTGATGATACCCCTGATATTAAAGTCATAAATACTGTTGTTTATGATCATGAATTCATAATGTATAAAAATAATGAAAAAAGTTTTGTAACCACAATTGGTAAGCAAAATACAACATACAAATATCATGATGGTTTTACTCAATTTGATCCGCTTTTAATAAATTCAAATCATGTTTTTAATGAAACAATTGGAGCTTATGAAAACGATTTGGGTATTAGAACACTAATTATACCTGAATCTATTCATGAGATGAATGTGAATATTGAAGGTTATAAATATAACTTAGGATTACATTTTATTGAAAATATTTGCTATGATGGGATAGATTTGGAATTGTATATTCCATATAATTATGTATTTGAATATTTTGATGTGTGGGCATATGATCCAATGGATTGGGAATTACAAGGCATTGGTCCAATTACAGATCTTGATGGACCTTTTCCATATCCTAAAATTTATGCCCCTAACATGAAAGTAGAGGCGTGCTGAACCGTTGGGTGGAAATTGAATACCAACACTTCAGCATGGACCCTTCTGATGGAGATAGACCCAACATGTATATGGATGAATATTAGGACATTAGGTATAGATGAACATATATAGGAATGAGGACCACCTTGGGTCAGCATCAGATATCGAATTTTAGAACCATCTAATTTTCATTCAATATTCTATAGGTGCAATGTATGTTTCCTATATATAAAGGTTTGATAATAGTTAGGTCTCAATATAGATCTTTGGTCCCAATTTATATTATGAATATCATCAATTTGTGTGTTTTTAACATTATATATTAGTATTGTGTTGATATAATGCTATATTATGTAGTGGTAGGTGTGTCTTGATATAAATTATGTTATTGATCGGGATATGAGTACAAATGCAAGTTATCCCGGGGTGAGGTCAGGGCTATCGCGTCCTAATTCATAGGGAAGGGTTATCATGCCTAGTATGTGTGTGCTGTGCTATCCGTTTGTCCATTGGATGGCACAGCACACACAATCACAAGACAAAACCTCGAAGCGAGGAATAGTTCTTGTAAGGATGTGGTAACTATATACCTATCCTTACAAGAACTTGTATAGTGGAGCAATGTTTCGAATTGCTCCACTTTTCCTCGCATCGAGGTTATCCCGAGGTGAAGTCATAGCAATAGGGCTCATATTGATGGTGCACCATTGCTATGACTTGCACCTTCGTATGGTACTATCCATTATGAATTTTGAAATAATTTTGCAATTGAAATAATCTTAAATTTAACAAAAAAGGCCGAGAAGGGGGTCCTTTCTCAAGGTCAGGGCCCCCTTCTAGTCTTTCTGGTGTCGGAAGGAGTGGCTTTTGCCAGTATTGCCGCTCCTTCCGGCATCATCTTTGCATTTCGCAATTGTCGCGGCAAGTGCATTCTGGCACCACAGGTGCACTTGCCGCGACATATGATTGCGAGTGTCTGCTGCTCAGCCCGGATTCGCAGCAGACACTCGCAATGCGAACCAAAGTTCGCCAGAAAGACCGGGAAGGGGGTCCTGACCTTGAGAAAGGACCCCCTTCTCGGCCTTTTTTGTTAAATTTAAGATTATTTCAATTGCAAAATTTATCTGACCAAAAACTCAGATTTGCCTGAGAGTTACTGAGGATAATCTCATATGTACCCTCTATCTTCCTGCTTAACCCTAGGCTCTAAGTCTTTCATTTTTATATGTATGCTGAACCTCGGGTATTCAATTTTTCCCAACGGTTCAGCACGATACCATGAAAGTATCAAATTCAAATCCTTTAACACTGCCTGTTATAAACGAACCATGTCCTGATTCTGCATCCCCTCCTGAAAAAGTGTTTTATGAATCAAATATCATTCATAGAAAAATAACAGTTAAAAAGAATAAAACTGATCAAATTGATCCTTCGTCGAATGTAATCAGTTCGAATTCTCATAGTATTATTGAATCAATATCCACTGCATCAACATTTCAAGCAGACTCTACGAATCTCAATACTAATTTATCATCAAGAGAGAAGATAATAATTGCTGTTTGTGTATCAATTGCTGTTATCATTGTGATTCTAGCGATAATTTACGTTTATTTTAAAACTAAATTTTCATTACAATCTTCAGACGATAGTGCTGTTTTCGAAATGGATGAAAAAACCAGAGAAACAGGCACTGCAGTTACATATGATAACTCATTCTTTTCAGCCCGTGGATCATTACAGGATGATCCATTTGCATCAGATTTCGAAAATGCCGATGATGATCAAAATCAATATTTTAATGAAAACGATTCCGATGAATGAATCATAAACTAATATCGGCATTAATACAACATTTTTTCCTTAATAAATTCCTTTTTGATATTAATAACTATATAAAAAACACTATTGAAATTATATAATTGTCGCATTTTATTAAATTAATGAAATTTTTGCAGATTGCATTAAAATGTTAATTAAAAAATGTTGATTATTTATTCAGCTAATACTTTAGTTGTATTGATTAGAACTTCGTTTCCATTTTCATCAATTTCGACATATTTATATTCAATATAGTTTTTTCGATCAATAACACTATATCTATTGATCCTATCTCTATTAAAGATTAGTTTGTCTGTATTTTTGTCTGTTGTTGGAACGCTGTGTTCCCACGAAGCAGGTGTCATTTCCGTTGTAAAAACTTTATACAATGAATTTTGAGACAAGAGGCGGTTTCGCGGGAAATTTTGGCGGGATTTTTTTCATTTTTTTAATGAATCATAAAGAAAACATCCTCGCTCTTGCAAAAAAATGCAAAGACTGTAAAAAAATCTACGAGACATTGGTAAAATGCTTCGGTATGGATGCTCCTAGCTATTCCACTGTAACGTATCATGTTACGATGTATCACTTCATGAACAAAAAGGCGCCCATCATAAAAATTGACAAAAAATCGCCGGATCAAAGAAAAATCAAAGCAATTCTTCAAGCGCTAGATGAAGACCCAAGAGCATCACTCAGAAGGATAGAGGAGATGACAAAGATACCACGTACAACAGTCAGTTATTGTCTGCACAATTATTTGAACTACAAACTAGCGTATACACGTTGGGTTCCGCGCAACCTTAATTCAGTTCAAAAAAAATCTAGAGTCCAATCTTCGAAAGAGCTCCTCTCTATATTGGGTGCGTATCAATCCAAGAAGTTTCGCTTTTTAGTAACAGGGGACGAGTCTTGGTTTCAATATGCAACAGAAGCCAAAATCATGTGGATCCCGAAGGATGAAAATCCGCAAACATTCCCGAAGAAAAAAATTGACACACCAATGATGATGTTGTCGGTTTTTTGGGGCGTGAATGGCATCATCGCAATTGATATTCTTCAAAAACCTAATACGATGAATGCTCAGTATCTAATTGAAAATGTTCTTACTCAAATTATCAATTCTGATGAGTTTGAGAAATCCAAACAACAAAAACAAAAGTTTGCAATTCATTTTGATAATTCAAGAGTTCACAAAAGTCATAAGGTAATGAATTACTTGGTGGAAAACAATGTCAAAGTTGTTCCAAACCCAATTTATTCACCTGATATTGCACCCTCTGACTTTTATTTATTCGGCACGCTAAAAAAGAGAGCTGAAGGACGCGAATTCGCGAGTCCAGATGATCTTGAAAATTTTGTAAGAGAGCAATTTGAGCAATTTTCTCATGATGATTTAAAACGTGTCTTTCAAGCCTGGATCGATCGCTGCGAACGCGTGATTGAATCCAATGGTGATTATATTTAAATAAACTTTATATATATGTAACTTGTTTATTTCTATTCGCAGTATTCAGGTTTGTGCTAAACACACCTTTGGACACCCTATATTATCCCGATATTGCTCGGGGCGCTTTGTTGGATTTATCATTTTATAACTTGTTTTATTAATTGAAAAAGGTGTATAGAAGCAGTAACTCATTGCTGATTCATCAAGTGAAATAACAGATTGTGCTAATTTAATTATTGGAATTCTATCGGAATTAAGAACCATTATGATATCATCATTATTATCTGAGTTATAATAATATCCAGACCTTATCAAAAAGTCATATTCAGAAAGTTGGAGACTAAGTTCATCAAAACTCTTCATTCCATCACTAACTTCATATATTTCTTCTTGAAGACCAAAAACACAAACAACTGTCATAGAACTCTTGATATATAGTTCGTGTGATGTTACACCGAATATTGGATGATCATCAGGAACTATCAGTTTTAGATTCCTGCAGAATGCGAACGAAGATCCATTGACGAACATTATTTTATTTGTTATTTCGAATGTTTCTAACTTACTCGATATGAATGCAAAACCAGGAATTTTTGTCAATTGCCTTCCAACATTTATATTTTTGAGTGACTTACAATAAGCAAAACAATATTGATCAATATGATATAGTTCTCTCGGAAATTCAATATTTGTCAACTTATCACAATGCCAAAATGCATATTCACCAATGACTTGAACATTTGGAACTGATATTTTCTCTAGTTTTCGGCATTTATAAAATGCATAATCACTTATTGAGAAAATATCAGGAAGATTTATTTCTTTTAGCTCTGTGCAATTTGCAAAACTTCCATACCCCATTGAAATGATTTTAGAACTGAACTCAACTGTTTGAAGATTCGACCAATTTGTAAATGAGTAATCAGGTAACTTGAGAATATCTTGAGATAAAAATTTTATCGATGATATTTTTGATTTAACATATTCGTGTCCCATAAGCTTAGATATTTTTGAATGTACTGTTACTTTTAATGGTTTTGTTAAATAATTGAATGCATTAGGATTTATAATTTCAACTTCATCTGGAATTTGAAACTCACTAAGATCATTTTCAACATAAACATATAATTCTTTGTTTTGAAGATTATAAAAACCATAATTCTTTTCTGCAAATGCATTGTTATTCAAGAACGAAATCTTTGGAACTTTAAATAAACCATCCAATACTCTTAAATCGAAAGTTGAACCTTCTCCAGAAAATGTAATTTTTTCCAAATTTTTACAGTTTACGAATGGACTTTCACAAGCAATATCAATAGGTAAAGTTATTGTATTAATATTTGTACCTGTAAATGTCCCATGTCCTAATTGGTGTACGTTTTCTAAATTAATTTTTGTTAGATTATTAAAACCAACGAAACAGCTTTCAGAGATAGTTTTGATTGATGGACATAAAATAATTTCTTCCAAGTTTTTTATTGTTTTTGAATTCCAATAATTTAAACTTAAGGTTGTCAATATTGTGATAGATGGACTGAATTTCAATATTTTAACATTGAAATTGCATGAATTCATAACTGATGAATCATAATTCAGCACTTCAAGAGTGGTATAACTTCCATATACATAAGAATTCATATCATTCTGGGAAGTAATTGTAATTCGACCTTCATTCGGATATGTCTGTATGGTTTGGGATAGTATTGGTGTCTTAGAAATATAAGTAGCAAATAAGGAACTCTTTAGCATTTGAAATTTTTGACTGAATTTTTCAATTATATTTGAAAATAAGTTTAAGAAAGATCGTTGAATAAAGTTCGAAATGTAATCTTTAGTTCATTACTTTTATTTGAAGATGCAAATGTAAAATTCGATTCAAAGTAAAATGTAATGAAAAATGATCAATATGTATATATAAATGATATACTTAAATGTAGGGCTGTACAAAATCGAGAAAAACATTGCCATGAGGTAATATATGGTCAAAAAAATCGCGCCTCGGCTGCTCCGCCGCCTCGGCACTATTAAGTGCGCATTATATTTAATATGTCCTTCTTTTTTCTTCTTCTTCTTCTTCTTTTCCTTTCCTTCTTCCTCTCCTTCCTCTTCTTTCCTTCTCCTTCTCTTTTTACAACAACGTCGAAGATCTTCGAATTTGATTGTTGGAAAAGCATCTATTTCAGATAAAGGATGCCTTTCTCACAGTCAACATACGAGGGTCCTGGCTGAAACGTTCTCAAAAAGCCTGAGATGGTAATTCTCTGATCACTCATAGCTGGGCAGGTAGTCATTGCTGACAATACCTGTCTTTATGCATGCACGCTTTCATGTATATGGGTTTACACTATCAATTCGCAAAGTTGTTCCGAATTCTTCCAAAATGGAAGGACCCGAAACAACTTTGCTTGTTAACGATACAGACGCATTACTTTGCATTGATACTGTGCTGAGTTGTGTAGAAAGTTTGATTAGAGTTGTTTTGTTCTGGTATCTCTCATCTTCTGATGAGAGAAATCAAAGCAACACAACTCTAATGAGTTTGTTTTCACTCATTTGTATGTAGGTTTTTAGTTCGATTGGAGCTGCTTCATAATGAGATCTCTCATCAATTGATGAGGGAGATCATAACAAAGCAGCTCTAATGTATATGCTCGTATTAACCGGGTTGTAATGCGTTGTAACGTCAGCTTGTAGTTCGTTTGGGGCCACTTCACATTGAGATGAGAAGAAATGATTAAAGGACTCTGAAAGGCTTTGGCCGTTGATGTTGTAATCGCATTACTTGGAACTAGCTGGATGCTAAGCTGTGTAGAATGTTCGATTAGAGCTGTTTTGATATGATTTTTCTCATCATAAGATTGGAGGAATCATAGCAAAACAACTCTAATGGGTTTACCATCATCTACTTGTATGTAGATGTTTGGGAAATTGTCTTGTTAATCGATTTTCGAGATGACTTTCAAATGCTATAATCAAATGACAAACAAGTCTAAGATTTCTCGACAATACATCAAATCATGATGTTTGTAAGTGCGATGAGATTAGAGTTTTTGAAGGAATGACAAGAGAAGTAGGGAAGCTCGGCATTCGCCGAGCAAATTAAAAATTAACGTATGGATTAAATTTTAAGAGGAATTCAATTTTAATTACGGGTTGTTCAAATATTGATTAATATAAATTTATTAATAAGAATAAACAATTTTTGTTTTTGAATTTATTCAATTTATAGCTTTACATATAGTTTCAAAATTGTACAACTATGATTATTTCAACAAAAAATATCTTACTTTTTCACTTCACTTTCACCCTCACTTTTTCCGTAATTCAAATTTCAACATTATGTATTTTAATTCCTTATAGTATTTTTAACATAATTAATCAAATAATAATTGGAAGTTCTGAACTCACTTTTTCCGTAATTCAAAATCAAAAATATGAATAATATATCTATTTATTATATACTAATGCTATTTTCAACTAGAAGTGAGGTACGGTAATCTTACGGATTCCCGTAACTCAATTTTACGGGAAAAGTGCAGTAAACTACTCAATTTACGGTAAAAGTATCGTAAACTATTGATGTGGCGGTAAAATCACGGTAATTCACGGAAAGCTATATGCGAAAATTTGAAATTATACAAAATCGAGCGAAACACTTTTAAATAGGTTGTTCTCGTATTTAAAATACTATTCCCAGATTTATTGTCGTCAGAATATTTCCAAATTTTTGCCGATTTACAAAAAAAGATTTACAAAGCATATTTTTTAATCTAAAAAATTCCTAAAAAAGGAACCGGTGTGCGGAAACCTCGGTAAATTACCGCGGTTCCCGTTGGGACTGCCATAATTCAAACTGTGAGGTAGGAAAAAGAAAAATCTTTGAATATTTTTAAATTACATAATCAAACAAACAAAGAATGTTAGAAAATAATAAATCTGATTGACTTTTCTATGGGTTATAATAATGCTTCTTATATAGCTGATAAATCAATTTAAATGGTTATGCTTATCTATTTTGACTTGTTGTTCAACCAGAAAATTAAGAAATTGTGAGCATTTCAAGAATTTGAATTTTTTGAAAATTAACGATTATTCATCGTTAATGATATCCTTATTTTATAATAGATGACAATAATGAACCAGAAAATAATTGAATTCGGATTCAAAGCAAAAAAAATCAATTCAATCATAATTCCTCTCAAAATAATGAACTAAAAGATTTTTATATTCCATTCACTCATTTGATTTATATTATGTATTTCCTTTTGCCATAATATATGATACTTAGCATAACTTTTTTTTTCAAAATATTTTACTATCAGCTCATTGGATTAACGATATGAAACATAACATATGAAATGAGTTTATTCTAATTTTCAGAACTTGTGCAACAAAATAATAGGTATGCTTTTTAAATCTTTTATTATTGATTTAAAACAATCATTATCTTAAACCCGAAAAGGGGGAGAAAAAAAAAGTTTTCTTGTACTTTTTGAATTTCAATTTTGAATTGTAATTCAAATGTTGGGCAAGAAAACTGATTTTTATTGCATTCAAAAATCCCTTTTTCAACTAAAAATTGAAAAATGATTTTTGAATGCAATGAAATCTTTATAATTTTTAGTAACAAAAAAAATTACTTGATTTCTATCTAATAAAATTTGTATTGCTTTCAATTCAAAAAGTTTTCAAAATCCGTTTTCAAATGCTTATCAAGAATCTCTTGTTGAGTGGATTACTTATAAACAAGATCAAAATAAGTCAAGCAGTAGATTTATCAAATGGTGTTATCACCATCAATATAGATGATGATTTTGATGACAGTAGTATTCAAGATCAAATTTTTACAAACAATGTTGGAAAAGTTAACGTTGGAAGTAGTGTTACGAAATTAAGATACTTCTCTGGTATTGAAATGATAAAAACGTTTAATATTCAGTCACAAAACGTAAATAAGATACCAGATCACTACTTTTATGGATCAAGGAATATCGAAACAGTTACATTTGTCAATAATATTGTGATTGGCGTTTCATGTTTTGAACAATCAACTATTAAAAATATCGATTTTTCAAAAGTTACAGAAATACAGTCAAATGCATTCAGATATTGTTACAATATCAAATCAATTAACTTATTACAATCGATCACTCTTAATATTTATTCATTTGCATATAGTGATTTAGAATCTGTTATTTTACCGGATTCAATTTCACTAGAACCGTTTTGTTTTTATTCATGTACAAACTTAACATCAATTGAGTTTAAAGGTAGTTGTACTATTGGTCATTATGCATTTGCTGATTGTTTCAAATTGTCAAATGTTACTCCAAGTCTTGAATCAATTGAATCATTCGGATCATTTTCATTCCGAGGATGTTCAATAAAGAATGTTAGACTTGGTCAATGTGAATTAAATATCGGAGTTTTCCAAAATTCGAAGATTGAAACAGTTGATGCTATTGACATCAAATTCACATCTAAAGAATTTAGAGGATGTCGAAAGCTTCGATACGTAAATATATCAGGAAAATTCATTACTAGTACTGATAATAGATATGATCGTCCTCCTGAATATTTTGAATATTATGCACTAAATGAAATGGATGATATATTACGCAGTTATCATACTATTTATCAAGCTTTTGGAAACTATGAATTCCAACATGCTTTATTATTTGAAGATTGCATTTCATTGGAAGTTTTCAAAGCAAATAACATGCCGGAAGTGATAGATTCATGTTTCAGAAATTGTTTGAAGCTCAAAGAGATTTCAATAAATGCGCATATTCTCAGTCCATGGGCATTCATGAATTGTGTTTCTTTGGAATCAATCAATATAGCAAGCGTTGATTCAATTGGAGATGGATGTTTTGGATGATGTGAAAACTTGAGAACTGTGATTGGATTGGAGACAGAAAAAGATTATGGATCAAACGTTTTCTCAGATTGTCCTAAATTAGTTGTTAATGAACTATTTTATGTTGGAGTTGAAATGTTCTCAATGTGCAATTCTATTACAAGTGTTATATTTAAAGGATCTCGGTTAGAAAGAGGATTATTTATGCATTGTCTCAACTTAGTCAGCTTTGAATGTCAAGGTCAAGTCAATGAAATTCCAGATATATGTTTCTATGGATGCATAAATCTTGTTGATGTCGTTCTGCCTCCCTCTGTAGAAACTATTGGAAATTTAGCATTTTGTAATACATCTCTCAAGAACGGATTTTCATTTCAATATATTCGAAGGATTGGAGATCTCTCTTTTGCATATTCACATCTAAAAACAGTAGCATTGAATAACACCGAATACGAATATCATAGAAAAGAAGAACAGTTTATGTCTGATTCAGACAGAAAAGATATTATTTATGTTGCTCCATTCAGGAGATGCAATGAAATCACAAAAGTTGCATTTTTAGGAGAATATCCTCCAATGATGGCATTTTTTGATGAATGTGATAATATCAGAGAAATTGAAGTTCCAACAGATAATTTCATTGTTGATAATGGAATTATATATGACAAAGATAAATCAACTATAATATCTTGTTCTCTATTATGTCCTTATGAATCATTCACTGTACCTGATACTGTTCAAAATATTTATGATTTAGCCTTATATGGAACGAAGAAATTAAAGAATCTTACTTCAAATCATGCACTTGAAATAGGTATTGCTGCATTCATGAAATCTTCTCTTGAGAACATTGTTTTAGATGATCAAATAGAAGGAAAATATTATGAATCACAATATGCTATATTTGGATATTCGAAGAACCTTAAGAATGTTGTTTATAAATGTGAACAAGCATCCTATTTTGATTTTATTTATTGCGAAAGTCTTGAAAGTATACAAAGTCAATTCGAAAGAATCGCGCTTGGAGCATTTTACGGTTGCAAATCATTAAAAGAAATAGATCTTAAAAACTCTAGACATCTCCAACATATTTGTTTCCGAGATTGTTATTCACTCAAAAGAGTTGAATTTGGAATACAGATCGAAGAAATTTACCCATGTGCATTTAAAAACTGTATTAATCTCGAAGAAGTAGTATTCGATCAAAGATGCGAATTGAGGAATATAAATTATGAAACATTCATGAACTGTATTCGTTTAACATCTGTTACATTGCCACCCAATTTACAGGTAATTTCTGTTCGAGCATTTGCAAATACTTCCCTCAATGAAGTAAGAATTCTACCTAGCATGCATATTGAGAACCATGCATTTGATTTTTGTCCAAATATTAAGATTGTTACAACAGCAGTTTATGAACATGAATATATTGATTATAATCGAGGTGATAGTCTTGTTACTACATTAGGAAAACAGAATTCTACATACATTGTTCCAGAAGGCCTTGTGTATTTTGATCCTCTTGTTTTAGATTCAAACATTGTATTTAATGAAACAGTTGGAGCATATGAGAAAGATTTAGGAATTAGAACAATCATAATTCCAAACTCAACACAACAGATTTATGTTCGACCAGGGCCAACAGCTATTCTAAACTCCCTTTTTATTGAGAATTATTGTTATGATGGCCAACAAATTCAGATCGAACACATGTATGAGTATGTTTGGATGGCATATACTTACTCTGGTCAGTATTTTTATCCTTATGATCTTGAAATTACGGGCATGAATTTCATGGTAGATATTGATTGTCCTATTCCAGTGCCAACATTGTATGCGCCTAATCTTGCTCCTGGAGAAGAGGATAATATTAATATTCCTGTTGTTAGAGCTCCATGTCCAAATACAACGGAACAACATGAGAAAATATATTTAGGATCTGTAAATCATAAAAAGGTTTATATCAAAAATGGTCAGGTAGTTAATCTAAATTCAAATCCTGAACAGACAAACCAGAATTCGTCTTCAGAAGAACATTCTGGTTCTCAGAGTTCGGTTGATACAAATAATCCAATAATATCAATATTTGATCAAAATTCTGCAAACACAAATACAAAATTAACAACAAGAGAGACAATTATCATCGCTGTTTGTGCATCTGTTGTTGTTCTTGTTATTATATTTTCTATTGCATATGTTTACATGAAAACGAAAGCAACAGAACCTTCAGATGACAGCGATGTATTAGAAATGGCAGAAGAAACGATTCAAGCTTCAACTGGTGTTACATTTGATAATCCATTATACATGACGACTGCAGCAGTATCAGATGATCCTTTTGCAAAAGATTTCCAAAATGAAGATTATAGTAACAAATTTTATATAAATCAACGCGATGATGAATAAACAATTTTATTTAATGAAATTTTTAAGTACATTTTCCTCATAAAACTCCATATTTTGTATAGATTATAATGCAAATCCCACTCATCTTAAGTTTTATTGCGCGAATATCAATCAGGACTGTTCCTGGTCCTTTGTTAAAAGCGTTTTCGAGCAAATCCTGATTTTGTCTAGACTATAATAAAGGGCATTTTATTCTTAAAGTTTATTCTATATATATTTAGGAATTATTATTTATTACCATTCTTATACGACAAACTTACTAAAATATATAAATTCGGTCAATAGAAGTCCATGTGTAATTTTCTTTCTGCATTTGATTAAAAATTTCAGTTCTTTTTGATTGATTTTCATGAATTTTTCATATATAAAAGGTGACAATACTGTCAAATTAAAAAATAAATGAAAGAAAATCAATGTAAGAAATTAATATTTCATGGTTCAATTGCCGTTCTGTATATTATTTTTGTAATGTTAATTACAATCAATCTGTCATTTTCACAAAGAACGCAAATAATTGGAATAATTCCACATCCTTATTCAATTAGCTATTTTCCAGCAAATGATCATTTCGTTTTATCTCCATCAACAACAATATGCTATAATTCTATTAAGCCGCAACTCCAATTTCAAGCACAACTTCTTTCAGATTATATAAACCAGCAAACATTAATGCCCGTCAAATATTCAGGTGTTATATCCGATAAATGCTCGATAATACTTGATATTGGCTATCCTGATGCGAATGAAGAAGCATATAAACCGACAATTACCTCAGATTCAATCTCTATCAACGGTAGCACAGAAAAAGGTTCATTTTATGGAATTCAATCACTTAGAAAAATGATACCCGTCCAAAAAACTCCCAAAAAGATCAAAATTTTAACCCAAGAAATAATAGATCGACCTAGATTTTCTTACAGAGGCTTACTCTTAGACGTAGCTCGTTATTTCCGTACTGTTGAAGAAGTGAAGAAGTTCATGGATATAATGGCCCTTCATAACATGAACTTTTTACACTTCCATTTAACAGATGACCAAGGCTGGCGAATAGAGATACCGAAATACCCTGATCTTACTCGTATTGGATCTCGTAGAAGACAAACAAAAGGAGATGGCATACCAATTTCAGGTTTCTTCACAAGAAAAGATATTTTAGATTTAATTGAATACGGACAATCCCGTCAGATCACGATTATTCCCGAAATAGATCTTCCTGGTCATGCCCAATCCGCCTTAACCGCTTATCCAAAGCTTGGATGCACAGGCGGTCCTTACGAAGTTTCCGAAAGATTTGAAGTTCATTCTGACATGCTTTGTTATGGAAATCCTGAATCAATGGTTTTCATAAAAGACGTTCTTTCTTATGTCATGGATCTCTTCCCATCGAAATACGTCCACATCGGTGGTGATGAAGCTGAAAAAAGTCAATGGAAAGCATGTCAAAAATGCCAAGCAAAAATTCGTGAACTTGGATTTGTTGACGACCAAATCTCCACGAAAGAGGATAAATTGCAGAGGCATTTAACAATAGAGCTCAGTAAAATCATCAGTTCGAAAGGAAAAGAGATGATTGGTTGGTCCGAAATTGCTCATGGAGAAAAAGTTGAAAATTCAATAGTTATGAGTTGGCTTCGAAATAAGAATAATGAAATGCCCGAGAAAGATAATTATACTGTCATTCTCACGCCAACAAATCCGATGTATCTCGATTACCTGCAAGAAAAAAGATCCAACTTGAATACACTTGATAAAGTTTATAATTACGAGCCAATAACTGAAAATCACAATGATAATGATGTGAGTAGATTTATGGGAATCGAGGCTTGTATGTGGACTGAATATACTCCAACATTTGAAAGTGTTATGACAAAAGTACTTCCTCGTGCTGCAGCTGTTTCTGTTGCTCAGTGGTCTTTCCCAAATCTCAAGAACTATCAGAGTTTTCTAGGTGATTTGGAGAATTTGAAAAAGATTTATGAACTTAATAATTATGTATATTATGCGGATTATTAATATTAATAATGTTTTTTTCTTGTTTTGTTTTTTTAAAAAAATCTATTCTCATTTGATAAAAAGAATTTATATATATGGTATGAATGCATTATAATTAGAGCGTAAATAGTAGAGAAGGAATCTTTTACACATATATAATAATAAAAACTATCAAAAATAAGATTGATTAAATTCAATTTCAAGGTTTAAGTCTTTAAATTTACACCATTCCAGAAAAATACGAGAAGTCACAGAAAAATCGAATTATAGTCTGAGTTTATGAATAAGAGTTTATCAAAATTGAATTATCATTGTCATTTTTTGATTTTACTGTGTAAAAATATGTGCAAAATCCTCGGACTATAGGATTAGCCTTGAGTATTAAGGAAAAAGATATACTTTTCATGGTGCTTCACGCCAATAACTGAAAATCGATCATTTGAATTTTGAGAACTATTTGGCCGGCCAAGATTTATAATGAAACACACAACACCCATTAAAGCATGCATTTTTGATAATGATGGCACTCTCCTTGATACAGAATGGGCATATGAATGGTCTCATGAACAATTAACAGGTCATAAAATGGATATGGCTCTAAAAGCAAAATTAATGGGAAAAAGTTCAAAGGAAACATGCGAATTAGTTGTTAAAATGTACAATCTCAATGAAACACCAGAAGAATTTGGCGTTAGAAGAACTGCTCTCCTCGATACATGCTGGAATAACATTAAATTACTCCCAGGAGCAGAAGCATTATGCAGAAAGCTTCATGAAATGAATATCCATATGGGTGTTGCTACCGCATCCAGAAATCATGTTTTTGCACGCAAAATTTCCGGAAATGAAGAGTTTTATAAACTTTTTGATCCAATTATCTGCGGCAATGATGTGAAAATTGGCAAGCCGGCACCAGATATTTTCCTTGCCGCTATGAATAAATGGCCTGGAATCAAACCAGAAGAATGCCTCGTTTTTGAAGATTCTCCACTCGGAATCAAAGCAGCAAATCGCGCTGGGATGCCATCTGTATTCATACCAGATCACAGATTAAATGTACAAGAGATCTTAGCTGCAGGAGATGCAGTTCCTACAATAATTATCCCATCTTTGGAGAATTTTGATTTCAGCTTGTTTAATTGGGCCAAATAAATATTATCTATCTGTCAATTTTTAAGTATTTTCTCTAAATATAAATTATTCTAGAAAAATTCGATTTTTAGACTTAAAGAACAATATTATTAGGAATGAAAACTTCACTGAAATCTAATTTCAGCATAATGAAAGTTTGAAACGTCAATATATATGATCCATGAAATGTTGGAAAGATCATTTTTCTCTGAAAAGAATCCGTTCCTTTAATTTGATAATTGTTATCCCCAATGGAGTAGGAATCGCTCTGACTTTATTTAGATTAATTTTCATTCAATATGAAATTTAAACATTCAGCATTTATTAGCGTATAAATGAGAGAACATTTCTTGCTTAGTTAATGGTAATGTTCCGAAATCGGAATTATTGATTTTCTCGGTCAATTCAAAACCAATTAATTTGAAATCGTAAATATCAATATTTGAAAGTGAAAAATTATCAAATTTGCATGTGAATTTGGATTAATTAACAAACACGCTTTATTCAGGACAAATAAACAAATTTTTTTTTAAATCAAAGGTAAAATTCATCCAAAATCATCAATAATTGTAGTGTTCAAACTAATTTTCGATTGGATTTTCGTAATTCTCTTATTCTTGATTAAAATTATTGAGACGAGAGCCAAAATGGAAATAAGTACAAGGGCACTAATTGAAATCAAAACAATGACATAAGTAGCAAGTTTTTGGGCTGGTGGTAAGTTACATGGAACAAAACTAAATGATGGGAAAACAACATTTTCTGTGTAAATATTTGATTTATTTGAATGTAACTTCTCATAAAGGAACGTGATACCATATTCTAATGTATTATTTTCAATATATACTTGACCAACATTTAACAGATATGTATTTCCTTCAATTCCTGAAACAAAATTTGATTCAAAGCTTAATAATTCAGAAGTATCAGAATATATGATAGAATATGTATTTTTCTGATCAAATTTAGTGAACTTTAAAGCATTGAAGTAATTGTTATTAAAAGATGTTTCCATTCCAAAATAAATTTGAAAATAAATTGGAGAAAACTGAATTGTATTATTTGCAAAAACCGTATATTGTGATGTAAAATTAAAATTTGAATGAACAAGTGGCTGCATCTGATGATAAATATTGTTATTATAGAGTCGCATAATTGAAAGATCAACTTTTATTGTATATGCATCCAAGAAATCATTTGGTTTTAAGTTATAAACAGTTGTTTGATTTATATGTCCGGTATATGAATCAAAATACAGCGGTCGCTCTGTTGATTGATAACTTACAAATGTACCAATGCTATCACAATAACAGTTATCTTTTAAAGCAAAAGTACTAACGCAACAGCAAATGTAAATTGTACTTGGAGCAACTTCAAACCAATATATATTCTGAATTTGATAAAAAAGTGAGCGACTAATACCTATTTTTCGAACTGAATCTCTGCATAAGATGCATGTTCCATAATGAGCGTTGCTTTTTATGTTTATAAAAGAGCATTTATCAACATCTAGGCCGAAATATTGGTTTTCAGAAATTATAGGCTTGTTATAGGAAGTATAATTTTCAGTCCCAGGATCTCCAATAAATAAATTCAACGCGCGATATATATTAAGGTCTGAAATATCGTGACTTGTACAATTTTCAAAATTAACGGCTGTATCATTCGAACAATTAAGGATATTACAATTGAAAAGCGATATATTATAAGTATTGTTTGTTAAAATAATGTTTTGAAACGTACATTCTGTAAATCGAAGTGGGCATGTCGAACAAAAGCAAATTCCTTCGGTCATGTTAATAAAAAAGCAGTTAGTAAATAAGTTTGAATCATTTTCGTTTGAATTAACTTGAAAATGATAATCTTTTGAATTTAAATCAAAAAAGAATGAATTTTTAACGAAATAATTCGGGCAGTTTATGCTAATTGCACTATTTTTAATGTCATAATATGAAATATTAATCATATTGGCGCTTAATTTGCAGTTTTCAAGGACAATAGGAAATTTTTGTAAACCAATAAGATGCATACTTTGAGTCACCTCACAATGATCGTATTCTACGACTCCCTTATTGAAATAAGCAGAAAGTCCTTCTTTTGCTATGCACCCGATAAATGAATTATGTGTAAAATTGGTGTGAATGTTTCCGCTTATATATACGCTTCCTCCTTGATTAAATGCATGACAATTCGAAAAAAACAGTATCAGTCGTTTCCAAATTTAGATTATCGCGTTCAAGAAAAATTGCGGAACCTTTTAATACATCGGATGTGAGATGAATAAATACACACCAGAAAATAGTATAATTGTTCAACGCAGATGGTATAAAAACAATTCTATCCAGAGATTGATATCTGATTTCATTCATTTTATATATCTGTCAATTTTTTATTTCTGAATTACATTAACAAGCTAATATTGCATTAAGGAAATAATATGATGTTCATTGTTTTATTCCAATTCTATGAATTAATTCAAAATATAGTTTATTGAAATTCAAAATTTGATAATCCACAGATCAAGATAATTTAGCTGTTATCACTAAATGATCCGAAAGATGTTTGGATAAATCAAAAGTGATATGATTTTTTATTTCAAAAATGTCTAATGCGAATATTTTTTCATCATTCTTATTTCTTCCAAATTTCAAACTGATGTCACATGTTGTAATTTCATACGCCTAAATATTTTCAACAGTGAAACAAGTTTTATTCGAATTACGAACTCAATTTTAGATTCTACCATAAATACTTGTTATTTCTACGGATGTAATTCCTTTGGTAGTGATGCTATATCTTGCGATCAAGGTACCAAGTTTGTTTTTGAGAAATCCAACTTTTTCAATTCAAATTGCGATTATTCTTTAATTTCTATGGAAGATAAAACAAACTCCTTAAATTGCATATCATTGACAAATTCAAAACTCAGCTCTGAAGTTATATCCAACTCGATTTTATACGGAATTTCCAATTTTACGATCAAAAGCTTAAATATTTCAAATAGTTATGCAAACAATTCTCAAATATTTTACAAAAATTTCAATAATTTTATAATATCTTCTTTACTTGTGAATAATTCTCAATCTCTTAACTCTTTTACTTATGGTTCCCATGAAAAACTTAATACGAGCTCATTTTTCAAATATATATCAATTACTAATTCAAAAACCAAATATTCTTTTCTTTGTCACAGTTCAAATACAAATTTTGAAAATATTTACATGAAAAATGTCGAATGTCAAGATAATATTTATTTTCATACTGACCATAAGATTGATATCATTCATTGCTACTCAGATCGAAAATTTAATATTTTTGGTGATTATTCAATAAATGAAGTTTCTTATGATTATTCAGATACCATTCCTGTTTCTGGTTACTATGGCGATGCTAATCTTGATTTCCTTTCAAATAATTCATATAAACTCAGTAAGAAAACAATAAATGAATCAATAGTTATACATGATTTGAAAAGTGAATTTAAACTTAACAAAGTTATCTTTCAAGACATAATGACTAGTTCATTGAATGGAGTTGGTGGTGCTATCTCTATTTGCTGCTTTTCTTCGAATATTGAAATCACAAATTGTAAATTTGATTTTTGTAGGTCAATGAGTTCAGCAAAGAGAATTTGTGGTGGTTGTATAAATATTGTTGGTCATAGCACATCTACAATCATTAGAAATGTTTATGCATCAGATTGTTTGGCTGGAAGAGGTCATTTCTGTGATATTTATTCTGATAATTTGACTAATTTAACAATGGTGACAATTTCTAAATGTTCTTCTTTAACTGAATACACGGATGCAGTTACTAGTTACATTTACTTTGATAATATTCATAAATCATGTAACATATCAAACAATTACATGCGAGAAGTAATGATTTGGTCATATCTAAGAAGCGAATTTAAAGATTGTGTTATTGCATCAAACAAATTGATTGAAGGAGAATCATATATTTCGAGTTCATTTTTATCTTTAACAAGTTGTTTTGTTTACAACAATAGTTATAATAGTACTAATAATATAATAACATTTAAATATGATGAATTTGAACTTCATAACTGTTATTTGCTTATTGAAGAAAACTACAACTTTTCCAATTCCATTGTTTCTAATTCATCAATCAACAATATTACTTTAGAAGAAATTCATAAGCTTGCAATTTCAAAGAATATTGGATGTAATTTAAGTTTAATTAAGTATGCAGCAGCATTTGCATTATGGAAGATTATTGTAATTGTTTTAAGTATTCTTCTTTTGATTGCAATAATCGCTGTTTATTTCATTGTTGGTCAAAATCGCAAATACAAGCGTTTGGAAGATAGAATTAATCTTGAAAATGTTTATAATAAGGATTTCGGATAAATTATCTATATTTTGTTTGTTATGTAATAAAAATTATTTAAAGTAAATAATTTATCTAGAAGAGGCAAACCCAAATTTTAGCTAAAAGTGACAGGGAAAATTGCTCGGTTCTACATTCAAAATAAATTTCATTAATTTTTACGTACATATTAAGGTACTTATCTTCTACATATATAATCTTCATTAGATATATACATGATAAATAAAATTCATAAAACATTAAAAATAGTAGTATATGTTGACGGGTTTTGTGACTTTTTTTGTAAACGTAAGAATTCATACATTTTTGAGCGATTTTGTATCATTTTTTTTTACATATGAAGTAAAAAATGTATGATTTTTACGGTTTTTATTCTTACGTTTTTGAATAAATCAAGATTTAAAAATTTTCAGAATCGTAAGAAATTTTCACTAAACCCATACATAATGAAATAAAAAAAAATAAAAAAATAAAAAAATAAACTTTAAAAATTCATGTCTTACATTTTTTGAATAATTTATTTTTTTAATTCGTATGAAAATGAGTGGATCAAGATTCGTAACCGTCAATCAATTAATGGATGTTCTTTCACCAATTCTTGAAAATGTTAAACAAGTAGATGTTTATTTCGATGATTATGTAGAAAGTATATATTATAAAGGTAAGTTTAATATTAAACCTATTGCTTTTGCATTTGATAATAAATTAATTGAAAATGCAAAAATTTGGGAATTAATTCCAGATATTGAATTTATAACAAATATTAATGATAAATGGTTTAAACGAATTCCAACCACAAAAGTTCTTTGTAAATTAATGATCAAAACTGAGGAAAAAGAATTTAACGGGTTTAAATATCATCCAAATAAAGTTTCAGAACTAGAAAATGAAAAACTTCAGAAAAAATTAAACGATAGACTTTCAAATGATCGTATTGAAAAAATAAATAAACTAGCAGAAGTTGCATTTAATAATGAAATATTTGATGAATATAACCTTGAACTCAGTGATGGACTTTAAGTCCTGGGCACTTTGTGCCTTGAGCTTTAAGGACCCGGGCTCAACGAGTCATGATTTATGAAATCAATAATTTGATTTATTCGCTCTTCAATAATTTCTATTCTTTTTGTTAAATCATCAATTTTCATTAATGAGGTGATTCTTGATTGAGGAATAGATTTTAAACTAACAACACCTTTTATTTTTGAAATTTTGAATCCATGACCCTCCGGGTCTTGGACTCTGTCCTCAACTTTAAACATTTTATTCAATTTACATGTTGTCAATTCTTCAAATAATTTTTTATTATTAGCATAATAGTCATTAAATTCATCAACAGATGAAAAAATTTTTATTTCAGTAATTGGTTTAACAACGTTTATTTTTTGTTGAACATTTTCACTTTCATTTATTTCTTCCTCCTCTGTTTCATTTATTTTTAAAATCGGTTTCATTTATCATTAAATAAAAAATTAGAATATAAGTGATGAAATATATTTTTTAATTAATATTAAATCAGAGATGGCGGCAGGATTCTTTAAAAAATTATGGGAAGGAATTAAGAAAGCTGCAAGTTGGGTTCATCAAAAGATTATTAAACCCGTTGCAAACTTTTTGGCACCAGTAGCGAAAACGGCAGGAACTATCATAGGAGGAGTATTAGGTGCTAAAGCAGGTAATCCGGCGATGGGAGCACAAGCAGGTAACGCAGTTGGTGGAATTGCTGAAGGAATACTTAATAAAATAGGGGTAGATAGTGGAAAAATAAATAAATATTATTTTTATCTTAGTATCGGTTGTAGTCGACGATAAACCTTATCTCCTTTATTTAATACTTCCCTTACCGGAACATTAGGTGCTATTTGTTCAGCAACGTCACTAATTGCTTCTTTATTCTTAAATATCCAATTTGCTCCTTTCTTAATCCCTTCCCAAACTTTATGCGCTCCTCTTTTTACTTTATCCCACAGTTTCTTAAAGAATCCTGCAGCCATAGTTGATTATTTCATTAAAATTAAAAATTCATTTTCATCTTTTAATTTTGATTTTTTATTTAATAATAAATGACGACTAACTATTTAGTGCCAAACACTAAACCGATTAATGGAAATGTGTTTCATTCATTCGAAAAGATAAATGAAATATTCGCAAAGAATGATGGAAGAAGATATTATAGAGAACTTGAAAGTTCATGCTATGACTCTGATGCTCCATATTTTGATGATAAACAAACTCATTTAAGAATTACAAATCCGGCTCATGATGTGAACCAATTAGGTGACACATATATTAAACGCAAAGTTAAAGCAACTCTAGTTTCAAATAAAGCTTTCACATGTGATGCCGCTTTTAAATGCATGCGTTTATTCGTTGGTTACAAATCATCAAATCAAAGCTTTAAACAATTAGAAGTAGAAACCGAAAGAGGTGATGCGGTTATCTTCAGATGGATTGCGCCCGTGAATCTTTCGCATTTGCAACATATAAACCAAAATCAGAAAGGAAAGTTAAAAAGTTTGTTCATTCGTTATATAATAATGTTCAAAAATATGATAACTCAGTATGTGGTAAATATATTGACCCTTCAGAAGTTTTCAAGAAAGCAAATGAAGAAGTTGATGTCACTTTTGATATGATTATTCCGGTAAATGATTTGTTAGCATTTCAGGCGTTCGATGATTATCCTAAATCATTTGGTGAAATCATTCTTAAATATTATGTTTTCAGGGATACTTTAGTATTTTGTCAGGTTGACCCGTTAAGAGTTGCTGATTTACAAAATTACGTTTATGAAAAGATAACTGATGAAAATTATGAAAAGATTATGAATCATGTTTATAAATATGATCGCAAATTCCAACAAATCGGACTTCCTGCCAAATTAATTACAAGCTTAGCCGCTACATCTGCTGACGCAACAGTTGAAGACGTTATTATTTCATGCACAAAGATGGAAGTTTTAGAGGATAAATGCATTACACCAGGATACGGTTTAATTGAAGAATCAGTTAAAGCAATACCACGTTTATTTAGTAAGGAAGATCCATTCATGATTCCAGCTCAACATATTGACGTTCGTTCACTAAATGGAGGTTGCATCACTCCTGAAGGTATTAGCTCAGATTTCTCATACGCTCTTCATAATGTTACAGATGTTGTGTTAACATTTCCGAAGAATGCAATGCAAAGAACGGTTTTAGAAAATCCAATGCTTCGAGGTCTTCAGGTCACTATAGATTCCAGAAACTTCCCCGATCAAGCGATGACCACAGTGGGTGACATATTCTTTACACGTATGCTTCAAGCTTCTGATTTAGATGGAGTGAATGAATGCACAGAAGAATACGAGGACTCATTAACTAGACCACTGAATGATGATGATGGCAACCATTAGCTAGAACATGGAAAGACCAAACTTCATTCTTATGCACTATTCCAGTTCAACGTGATGGAGCGGGTATATTCTTTGATGGATTAGAAACTTTCAACTCACAAGTTACAGTACAAGTGAAAGCTTATCCAATCATTCAGGGTGAAAATGACACTTACTGTTCAAAAGTGACAAATCCTCCTCAGGTTTGGTTTACTAGGACTACATATTGGACATGGACACCGGATGAAGGTTTGAAATATCATCCAACAGGTACACCACCGCAGTATAGAAGTTCATATGATGAAATATTGATGAATAGAAATGTTTAAAATTATAAATTTATTTTTGATTAAATGGATTTAAATTCATCCACCCCTTATGAAGAATTAGCAGGAGTATATAATACATACGTAGATGATATGATTAATGAAGCATTGAGTGATAATAGAAATGCTCTATCTAAGGAAAAATTAATGAAAATTCCATATTCTGAATGTTACTTAAATTCAATCACTGCAGCAATTGGTAAACAAAATAAAGGTAAAACATTAACGATATTAAAACAAATTATCATTATTGCTAACACTTCACCCTATTCACATGTGTTAATTTATATCAACCGTTCAGGTTCACCTTCAGATGATACATTTGAATCTTTAAAGCATTTAATCAAAATTCCAATTATTTATTTATCACAAGAAGAAGCAGAAGATTATTTAAAAAACTTTGTAATGTATAAAGAATTATATAATACAATCAAGAAGCAAGGATTAGAGGATAAAATTATTGATAAACAACGGGATGAATTATTTGAAACACTTTCTATTTCAAATTTTGATAGAGAATTTTTGCATTCACTCATTTTTCTAGATGATGCGGTGAAATCAAAACTAATAACTAATGAGAAATCATATTTTAATCAATTATTAACTCAATGTCGACACATTCAGTGTTCATTCTTCATGGCTGTTCAATACTTTAAAGCATTAAGCACAAACATTAAATCAAACCTGTCCACCCTTTTCATTTTCAGTGGTTTTAGTCGTCAACAGTTGAACGTTATGCTTTATCAAGTGAATTTACCAATGAGCATTAATGAACTTTACACACAATATCAACAATTAGGAGAACATGGAAAAATAATAGTTGATTTAAATAAAGGTTCCATTAAATTCGAATAACTTTTTATAATTAATTTTTATTTTTTATTTATAATTAAACATGACAGAAATTGCAAATCTTCTACAGGTTCCATTAAAACAAGGAACAAACAAAAAGGGTGCATATAATAGAACTATGAAAGTTCCAGACGGAATGAAAGAATTAGTCCACATTGTTGCCGGTCTTCAAAAGGATGTTAAACAAATGAGAAACGTTTTAACATTACCAGAAGCTCAAGCATATGCCAAACGTCACGGACCAAATTGGGAAGCACACGAAGCAGACATTACGGGTCCAAATGGAAAACCTGATGGAATAAATGAAGTTTTCGTTACTGATGGTCAAGGAAATATTAAAGTCATAAATGGGTATAAATTAACAATGACGGATTATCCTAAACGTAAAGCATATAATGAACATTATCCTATGCAATTTGATGAAAATGGAAAAGCTGTTAAACAATACATTGGAGAAGGTGAAAATGGTCCAATTAATTCATACCGTCATAATCCATATTCTTACTTCAATGAAGAATTAAATGCTATTGAAGAGGGACCGGATGGATTACCACGATATTCTAACCAGTTTGATGGTCAATATGCAAATTTAAGACCTGAAATTCCAGCTAAGAAATTCTTTAAAGTTGCTTTATTCGATCCAGTTTTCGCAAATGTTAAAGATGAACTTAAACAGCAATTCCAACCAATTATAGTAGCAAGAATTGCATCAGGTGCTTTATCTCAAGCATTCAAAGATTTAATTAAGAAACCATTATATCAGCAACGAGGTTTAACTTATGATTTAGTTAAGGAATCAGATAAAAGAAAATTTGAGAAATCAGATGATTATAAGAATGCAATTAATGAATATATTCGGTCTATTAATTTCGATGAAAATGCTAAAAATCAACTTCATGAACAAATACAGGAAATAATAGATTCAAAAGTTCCAGCAAAATAAAAGTTTAAATATATTTTTTTATTCGAATATAAATGAGAAGACGTTTCACTAGTCAAAAGAACACTAACGCAAAAGCAGAGATTACGGTTGGTTATAACGTAAATGATGATAAATCACGAATTATTCAAAATGTTAAAGTTAATGTTAGTCCTGAATTAACAAGGTCAGCAACTCAACCAAATTTATTAACTCGTGACTTACCGAAGAATGAGGAGAATGAAGAAAACCATGAGAATGGAGACCCAATCATTTTATCTGAACCTGGTAAAGAACCTGTTGAAATTCCCACTTATCCAACATACCCCCCACCTCTTTCATCAAACATCGAGAACCCAGGAATCTACGATTACAGTCGCAATGCGCCATATAAAATAGACATTAATTCTGAATTAATGAAAATTTACCGTGATATCATAACTGATAATTATGATTCAATAATAAATTTAATTGACCAATCCGGTTTAATTATTTTACCTTATGAATCATTAATTCACATTATCGCCATTCTTTGTGATGTTCAAGATTCAGACGTGAAGATTCAATTTTTCATAGATGATGAGGTTTCATGCTGCGGAACAGTTGCAAAAATAAATCCTATAAAGGATATTAGCACAATTAAGATATCAAAGAACGGAACAACAACTGAACTTCATTTAACATATAATGATATTTATAATAAAATAGTTGATGAATATAAAATATCACTTGAAAAATTCTTTGTTAAGGCTATTTAATATTCAAGCATTAACATTATCGAATAATAATCCTTTGAATCATAATCGATAATAATTGACCTTTCACCAGTTTCTATCGTTTGTTTTATTTCTTTTTGTTCCCCACTATCCGGATCGGTCATTGTAATTGTTTTTGTTATAGTATCAGCTTTATCTTTAACTTCAATCTTTTTTCCATCGGGATATTTAAACCAAAATTCCAAAAATTCGATATTGTCAATCTGTTCATATTTTAATCTATCAATTACATTTTTAATACCATCTGAAAATCTTATGAAATGGTCATTATATGGGTTTGATTGAACTAAATTTGAATGAAGTGAAATATAACCTGATGATGAATATGACATCGACTCATATTTTCTGAAAACACTAAAATTTATAACATGAATGAATTTCTTATTCGTTGAATTTATGAATTCTTGAGGTAATCTTATTCTAGTTTTATTTATCACTGGAAAATAACGCTTTACCATATTTTTAATCGTAATAAAAAAATGTCAATTATCAATATTATTTCGAATAATAACTGTGAATTAAATTTAACAGTTAGCGGAATTTATAATGTTACTCTCGTTTCTGTGAGTGGTAAATTTAATCCCATTCTTTTAGACCCTTCAGATTATATATCATTTATTAAAGATGACCATGAGCCGCATAGCGGCGGGGTCGTAGACCTAAAAACGTATGATATGTATATAAATAATGTGATAACGAAATGGGATATTAACATGATTTTAAGTTATTTAAATGAATCATTTATCGTATGGTATGAAGAAAATTTTAAATCAAAACCTGATAAACTTTTTGAACTTGATGAAATAAATAACCTTATTAAATTTCCGCTGAAAATTAAATTTTGTACTCCTCGTCTTCGTTCATTGTTGGGGATATTAAATTTTGAAAAAGATGTTGGGGATGTTTTGTATTCTGACACTGGTTCTAATTTCATTTTAATCAAATGTGATAAAGTTAATACCCCAATGAGATTTTCACATCAAACATTAGACCCTAACTCTTACCCATCAATACAAAACATTTTATCCATCAACTTAAACATATTTTCTTTATCATATCCGTTTCAATTATCCGGGAATTCATTTATTCTTCATTCAAAAGATTTTATCAAATATTAAATTTAGAATAACTGACCTATTTGATTGTGATTTAGAATTTATGAATGAAATATTATGGCAATTTCAAATAGAAAAAAGCTGATGAGATAACAGATTAAATATTATTTTTAAATCGTAATAAATGATTAAACAACAGCAACCACAGACCATTACATACGCCCATATATGCATATAATTCAAAGACGGCAGAACAAACGCAAATGTTGAAATATGGAGATTTGGAGATAGTATTGAAAAATGACCATTTCGAATTCGTTTGCAAAGGTGGTGCAGTGATATCAAATATAAAAGAAATTTTATTTATGAATTCAAAAATTAAAGGAATAATGGATGATATAACATCAATTCCACCAGAAGAACAAAGATATTACGCATTAAATGCATTTCCTAAAGTTTTGAAGATTGGAAGATTTAATTTAAATGAGGAATTCATAAAAGGTTTCCTAAATGAATAATGAAGAAAGCAGATAAGGAATATGTTAACGATGAGTTAGCAAAGAAAGCAGATATATCATTTGTTAACGATGAGTTAGCAAAGAAGGCAGATAAGGAATATGTTAACGATGAGTTAGCAAAGAAGGCAGATAAGGAATATGTTAATGAAAAGATAATGAAATTATAGAAAGGGTTGAATGGTATCATGAACGGACATCGAAGATTCTTAAAACTAAAGCTGATACAGGATGGGTTTCAGAATGTTTAGACCTTAAAGCAGATATATCATTTGTTAACGATGAGTTAGGGAAGAAAGCAGATAAGGAATATGTTAACGATGAGTTAGCAAAGAAAGCAGATAAGGAATATGTTAACGATGAGTTAGCAAAGAAAGCAGATAAGGAATATGTTAACGATGAGTTTAGCAAAGAAAGCAGATATATCATTTGTTAACGAAATATACCAAAGTTTAGTTGGAACAAAAAATATTGAAACTATTGTTGGGACTTTTCTGTCAATGAAGAAAACAAATATTTTAGATGGGAGCTTGTACAGTCCTTAAAGAAATGGTATACGGTATAAACTCATTCCGAAAAATAAACAATGAAATGTATGTAGGCTATATAAAGAATAATGGCACACAAGTTAAAGTTCCATTAGACAACAACTGCTACTTAAACTTATATGGAGACGAACAAAAGAAATATTTAAGAGTTTATGAAATGACGGATATGACATTGTCTAACGTAGCTCCAGCACCGTATTATTATGACTATGGTGTTGACGCACATGTAGACCCAAAAAAAGCAAACATTATATTTAGATTATTATAGATATAAAAGATATAATGCAATAGAAAAAACGAGAATAGTATACTATTATGAAGATGACAAAAATAAATATTATAGTCAAGATTTTACATACCCTGAAAACATAAGATTATATTATAAAAAAATTCTGACACAAACCAGAAGAAACCCGAAATAGTTTACACTATATTTTAAGTTCAAAAGAGACAATCCTATAATATCTCATATGTTTGATTTAATGAACCCAGTAGGTTCTATTTATACATCTATGGATGTGAGAGGTCCTCAAGCAATGTTTGGTGTTGGTGCATGGAACAAATAGTCGACAGGTTTTTGTATTGTGCAAACTCTTCAAAGGAAACAGGGGGAAGTAAAACAATTACGGGTGAAAATTTACCTGCACACAGTCACTACATAGATTTAAGCACATCTCAAGCAGGTTGGCATAAGCATAGATATTGGGATTGGTCAGGAATGACAAAAGGTAAAGGATATGATGTTAAAGATGATGTTAAATTTGCCATAAATTGTTACTGGAGTGACACTCAGGGAGAAGGAAACCATACACATCGCGTTTCAGGATATACACAAACAACGGGACAAAGTAAAGATTACATGCCACCATTTATGACTGTATTCGCATGGTATAGAGTTCAATGAACGCTCAATGTTTGTGAAACAAACTTTAGGAGCTCCAAAAGAGCAAACAGCATAATTTAAATTTTTATTTTAGTATAAATGAAGATTCTACCATATGGTGTTATTGGAAAGAGATAAAAGATGGAAACCCAATATTTGATCCAAAGTTAAAATTAAAGTTACTGACAAGACAACAACTTGAAAAGTTGCTGAAACCAAAACAGAATGAAAAATGAGAAAATGAGAAAATGAGAAAGAAAAAAAATTTAAATTATGCAATTTTATTTTTATCATAAATGACCAAATTAATTAAGCCAACTATTTCTAAATTAATGATACCAATGAAATCATTTCATGGAGTACTTATCCCAGGTTCTTCACAATTAGCCGGGGCAAGTGTTGTGACTCAAGGTGGAACATTAGCGAATCCATTCAAATTATTAACTAAAGATGAACTTAATAAAATGATGATAAAATAACTGATAACAAAATTTTATTTCACTACTACCATAAAAACAGGTGAAAAAACAGGTGATATCTCACCTCTTCACCTAAATTATATTTTAGGTCAAAGCTTCCACGAGAGAAAAGATTCCTCATTCGCTAAGGATTCCAAAAATGAAAAAATCATTGATTTCGGCTGAGAAAAAACAGCAAAACCCTTCTTCCACGGGAACAAAGAAATAAAGAAGAAATAAAGAAGAAATAAAGTAAATTTTTTATTTATTCCCGTGGAAGATAGAGCACTTTTATGATACTTTTTATTCACGACAAACAAGACAAATAAAGAAAATAAGAAAATACGGCGCTGTCGCGGTTCGAACCACAGACCTTGACCCCTCCATAACACCACCTTAGACCACTGTGCTACGTAGCCTGTCGACATAAGATTTTATAAATTGCATATTTGACGTAAATTTATTTCCCAGTTCTTCAAAAATAATTCATAACTACCTTCCTCCTGAACTGTTGTCAAAATGTCATGTTGTCACACTTTTTCAGAGAAGTTAAATGACCTGGTAGCACATGGTAACATGGTAGCACCTTCAGTTCTTCAAAAATAATTCATAACTACCTTCCTCCTGAACTGTTGTCAAAATGTCATGTTGTCACACTTTTTCAGAGAAGTTAAATGACCTGGTAGCACATGGTAACATGGTAGCACCTTCAGTTATTCAAAAATAATTAATTATTGAATAACCTAAAAACATGAGACTTTGTCTCCGGACTCTTTGAGTCACTTAACGATAAAATAAGTGATAACAAATTTTTATTTTTATCATAAATGAATACCCCACAAGCTCAAAATTTACCACGAATCATAACAAGGGAGGAAATGATAAAAATGATGCAAGAACATGTTAAAAATAACAAACCACTAAAATTGAGAAAATGTGGTTATGCGGTAATGATGGAAAGAGAGATGTTGTCGAAGAGGAATAAAAATTAAATTTGGATAGAGTTTAAAAATTCATCTTTATTAAATTCATCTCTTCCAATCAATTTATTTATTCTATTAAATTCTTTTATTTTTGCTTCACTCAGTTTAAGGATTGAACGATAAGTTTCTAATTTTTCGATTATTTCTTTCCTCTCTTTATCGTTTTCAACCCCACCACATTGTGGCTTCTTTTTGTAATAACATATTTTTGATTTAATTCTGTTTAGTTTCTTTTTATATTCATCGTCTGGACTCTTGACTGCTTCGTTGTTACTCATTTCTTACGAAATAAAAAAATTAAATATTATTTAAATATAATGGAGTAATAAAATAAATCGGAATTTCTATTAATTTATTGTCAACTTCAACTAATGCATTGCCGTTAATATATCTAACAAATTCAGCTATTGTGTCAAATCTTCGTCTTCTTTTTGTCATTGATTTATCAGTTTTTCCATAATCGAGATGAATCAAAACTTTATCCCCTTGTTTAAAATTCATGAGCCCCGAATTAATTTGTTCACGTTTAACATCATTCAACCTTTCCATTTGCTTTCTAATATATTCCCATTCTTTTGAAATATCATTTTTCATTTCCACCGGTTTCATGTTTATTGTTCTATGCCATGTATTATTGTAATAATATACTAACTGCTGTATGATGGAGTCATGATTTCCATCCCAGTATATCTGACCATTAACCCCTAACGCATCTCTAAGAGTTCTCATTACCGCATCAACTATTTTATTATGAAACGTATATGGAGAGGATGAAAAGTAAAAATTAATTTGTGGGAAATAATGAGCCATAGCTGCCTGAAATCCTTTATCACCATCACCCCTTATATTATCTACTCTTTCATGATCTAGTAAGTATTGAATAGCTCTTCTTGTTTCCTGTTCTGTTTTCCCTTTCACCGGAATGCAATATAAATATCTGGTGTTAATGTTAATGGCAAATAAATAAGTAACGTTTCCTCTTGAATATTCTAAATGATCGATTTCGTATGAATATGGATATGGTGCAAATGAAGGGCGACTAAATTTTTCCTTTAACGGTTGAATTTTTGGGTCAGTTGGTTTATTTAATATTTTGAAATCCTTTTTAAAATCTTTTTGCTTCTTTAATGTTTGAAATGGATATAATAAAGTGAATGATGAAGGATTAACTGAAGGAGGAGGAGGTACTGTCGTTGGAGGGTTTGGTGTTGCAGGTGGTTTAATTTTATCTGCTTTGATTTTGGATTTCATTCCCCCCTTCATTAATTCTGGATGTATTCTATTCATTTGTTTTAAATATGCTGTATATAAAGGTTTGATATACTTTCCCGCTTCGAGTTTATGTTGAAGGATGAATTCCAAAAGTTGATCTTCATTTAAAAGTCGGGCTGAATATGGTTTAACTAATGAATCATAAATTAAAGCTTGTGCTTCATTTATGGTCTGAAGGACCTGGGCGTTTTGCACCTTTTGTTTTTGTTCCTTTGGTTTTTGCGGCTCAGGATTATATAATTTATATAATTTATATAATTCATCAATATCTTCTTCTGTTAATACTTTATTTTTGAAATCTTTCAATTGTTTAAGTTGTGATTTACTTTTTCCCTTTGAATATTCATTATTTTTAATTTTGTCTTTAATTTTAGAAATTATTTTATCATGATATTTCAAAACTTCATTTTTATAATACGAATAATAATAATCCATATCATCACCCGTTATATTGTTATCATGTTTTTGGAGATATGATTTTAATTCATAATAATTAAGAAAATTTTGATTAAGTACTAAATCATCAATTAAATTTTTTAAATCTACGCTATTCATTTATATAAAAATAAAATAAGTGTTTTAAGGGTGCCCGCCTCTTTGAATCATAGTATCAAAACCATTATTTACGGTTCCTTTTGTCTCTTCTGTGGCATTTTATTAAATAAATGGCATACAACATCCATTTTCACAACATACAGCCTTAGTGTGTGCTCCTGTTAATGCAGTCTTACCGATTGTTAAGCGAGTCATTGACCCGTTTTTAAGTTGTAAATTAATATTCTGACCATCAAATATCACTTTATCATTTATTATATCCAAATAATTTTTAGGTGTTAATTGTTTATTTTGTCGTAAACTAACTCCTTTCATTTTTTGTGCAATCTTTTTAAAATCACTTCCATCAATTGAACCGTTGAATGAAGTATAACACTTAGGACATAAAGCAACCATGTTATCACCTTGTTTCTCAATTGCTAAACCCAATAACTTCTTCTCATGTGCTTTTTCTTCAGCTTTATTCTTTAATTTAGGTTTAAATTTCTCATTAAAACAGAAGAAATCAAAAGGTGCGAATTTGTAAATGTTTTTATCATAAAATTTTTTATCGGTTACAATTGCTTGAAATGCTTGAGTGTTAGGAAGATTTGGGTCGCCAGCGATTGCCCAATAAGATGAATCAGTATCACCTTCAATGAAATGAAAACGATTAACATCCATGCATTTATACATAAAATCATAAATGAAAACCAAATACCAGTATTTTGCGTTATCTAAAGTGAAGAATGCCTCTTGTAAACATGTATCACATCTATAAAATCTATCTTTAAGCATCACTTGATACGTATCCTCTCCTATTTCTCTTATGTTTTTAAACTTATTTGACATACATGCAACGCGTGCCTTCTGTGCATTCATTATTTTAGTCTTTGCGTAATTTTGTGTATTCATTGCATCGTAACCATATGATCCATTAAGTGAAATCTTGCAAAATAAACTTTTTCCTTTATTTCCTTCTAATTCAGCCTTTTGTCTTTCGTTCATAAATTCATTCGCAAATTCATTAAAACAAGTATTTTTCGTAAATGTTAAAATTGATTGAATGTCATCAATGATAAAATGAAATCTGTCTATTAGATACCAAAGATAATAAGAAGAAAATGGTTGATATTGGTTGTGTGTTGATGCTAACTGAGTTAATTTCCTCTGTTTCTGGTCAACTGGTAGATTGTTTGATTTCATGTAATTATACATAAAACCACCAATTGTTTTTTCATCTGTGATAATATCAAAGTTTCTTATTATTGGTAAAAAGTTTATGTAATCATTAATGTATTTTTCATCAATGTGACCCTTTACTTCAGCCACGAATAAAGTATTTTTCTTCTTAATTATTCCCAGTGCTTTTGCTTTCTTTGTTGCTGTATCACAAATGATAACACCATTCAATCTTCCCGGCATATACATTTTATGGTCAGTATATTGAATGAAATCATGAGGATTAGATGAAAATGATGAAGGATATAATGAATTAAAGTCAACACCAACGAAATGAGTCATAATGTTGGAAGTGTCCTCATTTGATACAGTTTTAGTTTCTGGATTATATGAAAGTTTATTAATGTGCGTGATTCCTTTAAGATTTACTCTATGTTGAACATTTGATAAACCACCAGTAATTCCATTACGGAGGATGTGATAAGCTTCAACTGAATCTAGAGTCATTGGTAAATTATTTTTTAATGTATAATTTCTTAAATTGATTCTTAAACGTTGAACATCTTCATCTTTATTTGATTTTACGACATTGCAATAACAACACATTAACTGACAATTTTCTTTGGTATGTGGTTTTTCATTATCGATTCTATCTAATGTTGGTTTATTAGCATATGTAAACGCTTTACCACACATTTTGCATTTAGATGAAAGGATTAAATCGTGATAGTATTGATAGTCATCCATTGAAACATTGTTTTTAGTATCCCTTTCTGCTTTTTCATCTTGTTTCTTATATGAATCAATTTTATATTTCCAATACTTTTTTGTTAATTCAAAACTTGATTCCACATTTTCTTCTTCTGGATATGTTTCGTTAGGATTGAAGTTCTTATATGCTAACGCGTAACGAATCATTGATGCATTCGATGATAAAGAAAGATTATGAAGCATGTCAATTTTATAAACAAATGTTTCTTCAATAATTTTATCAATTGGGTCAATCATAATTTCAACGTCTTTATTGCAATAATGAATAAAATATTCTAATCTATTCTCAAAATTTTTAGCATCATTGAGATATATTTGATAATCTGAATCGGATATTGTTTCTTGAGTTAATGCTGAATAAAATGAATCTTGAGTGAATGGTTCCACTTTATATAATTCATCTTCGTAATTCTCCCATGTGATGAATTGATAAGGGAAAAAGGATTTAACACGTGATTTATTGTTTCCGAAATCTTGAGTGAATTGGTCTAATGTTCCACCCGCTATATAATTTCTGATGTCAATAAATCTTAATTCATATGGACAGTTTGTTTTCTTTACAATGATTTGCTTAAATTGAGAAGAAGAACCCAGCATTGATTTTATTTTCCATTTTGCAGTGTTTAAATCACGAAGAATTAAATTTAAATCAAACTTTCCCGAATTAAAACCTATGATATTCACTTTATTGAATTCCTCATCTAGAAGTTCTTTAAATGCTTCCTTCTGTTTTTCATTTAATGTATGGGACAAAGTCCCCGCCGTTTGGTCCGTTTGCGGCTTCATTAATTCTTCATATTGTTCAATATTTGATTTAGCAACTAATGAACAGGTTGAAAATAAAAATTCAATCCAATCAGAGATGAACGAATCACTTGATGTTAAGCAAAAATTCCTCGTAAATGTTTTATCACGGTCTACGACCTCGCCGCTTCGGTCTGAAAGACCTTCAGGACTCAAAGAGTCCGTTTGCGGCTTTATTTTGACAGTTGATGATACCATAAATGGTTTTAAGTAAGCGTTCAAAGTTGCACATTCAGAAAGTTGAAGTTCTTCTTTAGTCTCTAATGTTTCGAAGTCAAAAGTAATATAATATCTTGTTGGTTTATAATATTCCTGCAAATTGTGGCTAATAGCCATTGATATATCTTCTGTTTCGTGATATGTGGTGCATATGGTTGTTGTGTGTTTTGCAATTGAACGTCTTGAATTAATCTTCCATTATTTTCTTTACATTTCTCACAATGCTTTAAAAATCTTCTTTGGTTTTTCCTTTCTGGGTCATCACGGATAGAATATACTTCTTCTTTGCAAAAGGGGCAAACTTTATATCCTGTGAGTGCTTCAACGTCTGTAATTCTGTCAGCGTGAAGTTTTCCACATGGACTCTGTGTTAATAAAATATTTACTGTTTCAAATTCTGGATCTATCATTATTGATTCCACTAATGGAAAGTCTACCTTATTTATGTCTACGTCTTCTGGTTGAGGGTCACAATAATAAAAATCAATATTAACGTTTAACATTCTTGCTAACCTCTCACTTTCTGATGAAATGTCAAATCCTTCATATGCATCTATGGCTTCATTTAAATAACTTCTACGAGTTTTAGGATTAACACCATCAGGAATGTTATAGAAGCGTTTAAATAACCTTCTACCTTCGGCTCTTATTTGATTATCATTCATTTTAGCTGTTCCGTTTTTGTTCATTTATGTAAGAATAAAAAATTAAAAAATAAATAAAAATAAAGTTTATTTTTTTTAAAGTCCAGGGCTAAAGTCCATAAAATGAATTAAGAACACATAAATTTTTATCATCTGCGACGTGACGAATACATTTTAATTTACTCAAGAATGCGTACCCTGATACATTAAATCTAATTCCTGTCTTATTTAATTTCACAACTTTGAAAAGGAATGTATGAATAGCTATAAAATGATGAGATGATGTTTTATGGGTTGCTTCCATTTTTTCTGAAATAAATGAATAAATATAATGTTTATAAGTTTTCATATCTTTTATATTCTTAATAACGAATGGTATAGACCTTTCAACTTCGTCTTCCTTCGGTGCTGTTCTTTCATATGAAACATTATTAGTATCTTCAATAATGAAACCACAATCGCATAAAATTTTATATGTACCAATTGTTTCTTTTGATATTTTATCTAACAAATCAAAAACTTTATCAACACCTGCACATTTATTTAAATAATAATTTGTGTAAATATCATGGTCTTCTTTCTTAATCGTATTTGTTGCATATGTTACATTTTTCAGTGCTTTTTTGAATTTTTCAGAATCAAGAGGAGGTGAAAGTAATATACATGGATAATCTCCATCGTCAATAAATTGTAACTTATGTTTATGAATAAATTTTGTGCCTTCTTCTGAAAGTGTTTCATCTATTTCACCATCTAATAAATTTTTAGTAGATTCCAAAAAGTAATTTTTATATCTTTCTTCATGAGATTTTTGAACTTCTGATTCTGAAGCTGGGATATTCATTAAACCCTCTACTTCATTCTCATTATATTTTTCAACTTCTCTTAATTCCTTAATTTTTTCATCTATTTCATCTCTTATTTTTTCCAGTCTTTCAATTTCATCATATTCATCATCTTTAATCCGTTCTTCATAATATTCAGGGAAAACATCAGGTTCTTTAGGTTTTTCTTCTTCAGATGTGGGATATAAGAAATTTATAACATCATCTTTATTCATTTTTCCATCATAATCTAAATCATTTAATAACTCCGCGAATTTTTGACAATTTCTTAAATAATATTTATTAACTTCATAACTCGCCTCCTCTAATATATCCTTTATTTCCTCGTTTGTGAATCCCAATTTTTTAACGTCGTTAGTCTTGACACTCATTTTCATACGAATTAAAAAAATAAATTATTCAAAAAATGTAAGACATGAATTTTTAAAGTTTATTTTTTTATTTTTTTTATTTTTTTTTATTTCATTATGTATGGGTTTAGTGAAAATTTCTTACGATTCTGAAAATTTTTAAATCTTGATTTATTCAAAAACGTAAGAATAAAAACCGTAAAAATCATACATTTTTTACTTCATATGTAAAAAAAAATGATACAAAATCGCTCAAAAATGTATGAATTCTTACGTTTACAAAAAAAGTCACAAAACCCGTCAACATATACTACTAAAAATCAAAAAATTAGATCAACCTTGGCAATTAAACTTTATTAAATAATAGTTGTTTATAAATTATATTATATTATCATTTAATATTATTTTGATAATGAAGATTTTAAGAATATCATGTAAAAACTTTTTTCCAAAATCCTCAGGAATTAAGGGATTTTTGAATTTTAAGAATTTTTTTCGAATTTTTTCGAAAAAAAAAATATTTTCAGAACAGCCTTAACGGCTAAGATTTAGGAACAATGTTAAGTATCAAAAAGAAAGGAGGTCTGATATAAACAACATATATCGTTGAAGGTTGAAAAAATCTCTAATATTTGAGCCCAAAATTTCAAATTTTAATTTTTTGAAAAAAGAGGCCACCCGTATGTACGTTTATTTGAGAGGAGGAGGATTATATTTTTGAAAGGGTGAAACATTATGAATATGTTAATTATATAATAATATGTATTATTATAAAAAAGAAAAAATAAAGCACGTTAAAATTTTTCTTGATTTTTTACAAAATCTACTTAGAATTATGCAAAATATGACTAAATAATTATAAATTTCAAGTTAAATTTTAATTTTGATAAATAATTTAAAAGTAGTATATGTTGAAGGGTTGTGTGACTTTTTTTGTAAACGTAAGAATTCATACAATATTGAACGATTTTGTATCATTTTTTTTAACATATGAAGTAAAAAATGTATGATTCTTACGGTTTTTATTCTTACGTTTTTGAATAAATCAAGATTTAAAAAATTTTCAAAATTGTAAGACATTTACACTCAGCCCATACATAATGTAATGAAATAAAAAATAAAAAAAATTAATTTTAAAAAGAATTTGATGAGTTCAACATTGAACTTTAAGAAATTAAAAAAAAAAAAAGGTAGTGGGGCTTCCAGGGGCTGCGCCCCTTCTAGCCCTGAAGTTTTTATTTGGAGGGCCTCCAGGCACTTCGTGCCCTCTAGCCCTGAAGATGTTTAGTATAAATGAAGTTTTTTGGGTACTGGGGGCTTCCAGGCGCGTTGCGCCCTCTAGCCCATAAAAAATTTTTGAGAGTCGTCGCTGTTGACTTTTTTTGTAGAGCACTCAAAATAGTATAACTTTGTCCGGACAAGTAAGGGTCTATCGTCGCTACAGGAAAAGTTACGGGCGTTCCAAGGAAGTATACTTTGAGAGACTCTTTAGAAACTTTAGACGTTTTACATAACCATCCATGCTTTTACTTTACATCCGATAAAAGTGGTTTGGAAACCGTTATGAGATGGTTAGAGGACATACATGACTATGAGTTTAGATATGACAAGATAGAATATGAGAGAGGTCCTATAAACCGGAGAAAGTGTCATATAACATCTGTCAAAAACCGCTTTTTAACTTCACTTAAAATGCCACGTAAGCTACGTAAGAATATACGTAAGAGGAAGAGAGCATTGAAACATCCAATAGTAAAACTAACACCACAACAACAGTTGCAACAACAAATGCTGAATGACCCCACTATGTTGCAACAAATGTCAAGCAATCCTATGCTTTTAAACCGAGTTTTGGTGCACAGAGTGGAGGTTTAAGAGCGGCACTTTTGCGAAAATGGCAGGCTATGGTGGAGCTGCAGACGGAACAGCATATAACCCTCAAAGTCAAATGAATTTGAGTTCACTCAAAAATCAAATATCAGATGTCAAAAAGTCAAACATAGACATACAGAAACAAATAGGTGAAAACGAAAAGAAACTAGAATATGACAGACACACAAAGAAACTCAATGAGTTAAACGTAGAGAAAAAGAAGAAAGAAGAACAACTGAAAGAACTAAGTACAGAGGAATATGCGAAAAAAGTGTCAGAAAAAGCAGCAGAAGTAGCAAAAATGGAACAAGATGTTGTAAATTTGAAAAACCATACTACTCAATATAAAGTACTGAAAGATGAAGAGATAAAACAAAAAGCCATGAAGACATATATGGATAGCGATGAGTAAAAAAAAGAAGTTGAAGCAAATGTAAAGGCAGAAAAACTTTTACAGTTGCAAAACCAAACCGTACAGTATGAAAACTTAGCACAAGAAAGTAAAAATAACGACGCAGCCATGCAAAAGGCAATGAAAAGCGCAGAATATATAAAAGCTAACAATGACTGGTTAGATACCCAAGCCAACGCTAAAGCAGCCCAACTTATAGGGTCAATAAGGACAAAAATACAAGCGGATGAAGACAGTTCAAATGAAGCTTTAACAAATGCTGACTTTAAGAACGCCTTCGAAGCTCTTCATAGTAAGGTGAAACTAGTGAACGACTTCTCATCTGGAAAGAAACTGAAGTCTGAAGGTTTCGACAAAGAGTTAAGAGAAGTAGCACAAAATATGACGAAAATAACAGATGCAGCAACGAGACAGGCAGTTCAAAGTGCCTATGACGCCGTTAGAGCAACTGTTGTGGAAAGTCAAGAAAAGAGTTACAACAGACCAAAACAGACCTAGTAAATGCTTTCTTAAAAACGAAAAGTCAGGTAGGACATTATGCTGCAGATGGAACATATGTGCCAGCTGGTGGAACTTATATACCAGCTGGTGGAACTTATATACTAGCTAGTGGAACTTATATACCACCAAACCCTCCAAGAGAAGCACCTGCACCAGGACTACCTAAAACATTTACATCGTCACATGGACACAGACACAGGCATGCACCAAAACCAACACAACAACCAACAGTTCAAAATCCAGCACAACAACCAACAGTTCAAAATCCAGCACAACAACAACAACCAGCACAACAACCACCTCCACAACCAGCACAGCAACCAACAGTTCAAAACCCTGCACAACAACAACCACAAACAGAGCAAGGACATAAAAGAAGTAGAGAACAAGGAAACAAAGATTTCTTAAAAATGCTTAAGGAAGAATATGGTTACCCAGCTACTCTTGACTTTAGTGACAGATATAAAGAAGCTATTAGAAAGTTCAAGGAAGGAAATACTGACCCGAACCTATTTAGCTTTATGGCTCAGCACCAAATGGGATATAATTTCAAACCTGGAAAATACAAGCTCGCTAAGGGATATGATTTAATAGCATATCATCCAAATGACATGACGAATTTACTCCGAGATATTTGGTGTCAGAGCTAAATGACAATTCAACTCTCTTCATGAAACGCGTAAAAAATAGAGACGGAACGAAAGAAGAAAGGTTTATGAGTCCGGATGACTTAGATAGGGAACTTGTTAAAACGGTCTCGGAATATATGAAATGCCAGCAGATGAGGTACAAGAAACTCCACAGGAAGAAGTTCAGATACAACCAGACATGGAAGAAATAGTTCAGCAACAACAGCTAGAAGAGCCTGAAGGAAACGAACAAGTCCCTCCTTTGGAAACTAACTTCACAGAACTAGATGAAGATTTGGAACAGCCGAAAAATCTTGACCCTCAACAAGAGTATGAGGTGAATATGGAATCTTTCCAAGAGTCTAAGAAAAATTCGGCTGACATAGTAGAAGAATATCGAAAAATGTTTGCCGACATACAAAAGACTCCAACACAGATGAAAATATTCAGCATAGAATGGAGGTACTGAAAGAAAATGTACGCAAATACAATAACCCTTTTTACTTACGACCATATAACGTTCAATCTTTGGCTGAACTCGGTGAAAATAAAAGGTTAAATTTCAACAAAACATATAGAAATGAAACATTGTTTAAAGTTCATTCAGAACCTAACCAATATGGAAACAAACCTACTTTTGTTTCTGCAGACTATGGAACTACAATGAGATGGGGTCATAAAGCTAAATCCGGATAGGTGGTTCATAAACTTACAACCACAATTCCAAGAAGTTGTAGACGCAATGGAAGTCAATGGTGAACCAGATATAGCTGGTATTTTCAGCGCGGCTTTAATGCCATTGAAAGATATGAAACATGCAGATATTTTGGACCAGTATGAAATGAACATGGCTGATGGAAATATAACACCTGACGTTCTAGAACATTTATCTCAAAGAACTACACAGAACCATAAAGATGGTATATTTGGTGAAGAGTTTAGAAAGAAAGTTAGGGAAGAGAAGGAAGAGAACCTATTGTACATGACCTTGCAAACGAAAGTTTACAAAATGTCATAAAAACTTACTTTGCAGACAATGAACCGAGAAGGGATGAATATTTAAGAAAACTCAAATGGACAGTACCAAATGAAATGTTAGTATTGAAAAACATGTTCCTTGACAAAATAAAACCAACTACAGAAATAAATGACGCAAGACTGAAACATTGGGTAAAAGCTTTCCCATTCACAAAAGATATTATTGGTAACATGGAAAGAAAACCAGAATGGCTACAAAAACATATATTTGGAAACGAGCTTATTCCATATGGACAAGCTCTGTTTGAAGAGCTTGAACCGGAAACTCAGGAAAGAGTCATGCAAACAATACGCGAAGACTCAAATACAAACTATGACAAAATCTTTCTAGGATATAGGTTACCTGAGATGGGCGACCAGAGCCCAAAGGCAAAAAGGACATGGGAAATTTACAACATACTAGGTGAACATGAGGCAAAGATGCAACAACTTGAAGCAGAGGGCAAGTTACCAAAAGCGACACCAAAGAAGAAGAGAAGAGTAGAACAAAGTGAAAGTAGTGAAGAAGTAACTTCATCTAGTGAAAGTAGTGGCAATGAAGGAAAAAGAAGAGTTAAAAACTCAGCCAGGAAGAAAGTAAAGCTTGGTCCACGGGGGTTCTATTATGACACATAAATCCAACTATTCTATATTTTTACCCATATGAAATGTACGCCGCTCAGAATATAACGCCAACAGTTTTGGATGCCATGAACGGAAATGTTTCCGAATGGTATAACGAATGCGACAATGCCATTAGAAGGTCAGAAATAGTTCCTGGAACTTACGAATATACAACTGCTGTTTCTTATGGAAACGTAGGTGAGTTTGGAGAAGGTTCTTCAACAACAGTAGATATTGCTTGCGACAGGTTTCATATTATTTCTATTGACAACTCATTCTTATACGTGGAACAAGCCATTGAAATAAAACCTTCTGCCAAGTTGTCTGACAAGAAAGGTTGCAATGGAATTTTCTATGTCGGATACCAATATGCTCCAGAAGTTTTCATGGGATATAAGATATATTCTAACTCTGACTTAGTTCAAACAGTAACATGGGCAAACTATGAATGGTTCGCTTTGAGAAACTCAGTACAACCACAAGCTAGAGAACAAACAGACCAGTATGCAACTATTGAGAAAATAAGAAGACTTGACCCTAACGTTCCAGGAGTTTATGTTAACCTTTCTGGTTCAGATGGAAATGCTGTCACTAAAGTAAAACTGAAACTTAGAGTTCCTTTGTCATCTTTCCTCATCTTCAGGTTTTTAAGATACTTGCCAAACTGGGCAGGAAAAATTTCTATTGAACTTACTCCAAGCAAAAATAACTTAGTCATTGCACCAACACAAGACCCATTCACTATTACAGACGTAGAGGGAACAATTAAAACGTCATTCGCCGACTTTTGCAAAGACAAAGTTGACTTAGACTTTGGTTTCTCAAACTTCAACACTGAAGTAAACTATTATTTCAATGCTGCTGGAACTGCTTGGGACCCAGTTAAGTTCACATGCGAAAAATTTGAATGCAAGAGAATAGAAAGCAGACTTGCAGTCTATATGTTGGACCCAGATATTTCAAATGCTTTAGCTGCCAAATATATTGCAGTTCCACTTATGTTCCCTATACACCAAATATCTGTCAAAGACTTTGCAGGTGAAGTTGGAAACCAAAGTGCTGACCCAGGTGCAAGAACAGATATTGCCTTAACAACTGCAATGAAACATGCAGATACTATGTTTGTACTGTTCAGACGAACTATAAATGACTATTCTTGTTTCTACAACCCCGGTATTAAATATCATATAAACATAGATGGCAAATATTATCCAAGAGAAGAATATTCTACAGTTGAGGATATGAGGTCATACAACTTGACATTAGATGCTATGAACTTTAACAACAACTTCACAACAACCATTAACCCTGAAATGCAAAGTTCTATTATGCCATATGTGAAAGTATGGACTCATACAGGAGGTCAAAAAACTCAATATACAAATGGAGACCGTTCAAACTTTTGGCTTGGCATTCCATTTGCTGACTCAGAAGACTTTATGGGTGGTATTTCAACTGTTGGTACAGTTCAAATACAATATACTGGTGACAGAGACGGTCCAGATGAATTGAAAGCAAAGAAGTTTACAAAACCAATAGCACTTTTCACGGAAGATGCTCTTTTGAAGATTCGTTCGATGAAACCTGCTGGGGCTCCTCAGATTGGCATAACGACAGCTTCCATCGAGCAGATTTTGGCAGCAGGTCAGTAAGTTGTTCTTGAACTGACTTCTCTCCGTCAAATATTGACAGTACGCCAGTTTTGACATAATATTGTATTATAAACTTACCTTTAGAAATATCTGTAAGTTTTGTTGTTATATTTTTGTCTGCTTCAAGAACTTTCACCATTTCAGTTATACCAACTTTCTTTGCTTTATGAAAATATTTTGGTTCAGCAAAGACTGCTATTCTATAACATTTTCCATTGTTTGTGTAAAGAACTATTCTGTCAATGTATTTGTATTGTTTGTGTGTGTAAACTTTGTTTGCTTCAATTCGAAGAGATACTCAAATACGTCCATCTTTTTATTCTAAGTAAAATGTCATTTCCGAAAAATAGAAGCGTAAGTGTTTCAAAAGGTTTAATGGCGGTGGCAGATGTGAAGTTAAATTCACCAACTCAAACAAACAGTCAAAGTGTTATTGTCAATGTCAAAGACAGAGATGTTGAAGTGGGGAAACCATACGAAGACGAAGATGGTATAACAATAGTTCCTGTAAAAGAACAACCAACATACCCTGAAGTTAGCAGAGACTTAAGTTCTGTTGCAGATATTCGAAACGACTACCAACAACTGAAAGACAAACTTCAAACTCAGGAGAAGATTTGTCAAGCTTTAGGTATAATGTTAAACTTGGTCGAACACAACCCTGTAAAAGTGAACTCATATGTCATTGCACCTCATGAAGTTTTGAAAGAACTATTGAAACTTTTGACAGAGGCAGACGATATAAACATCAAAGAAATAGAACCCGACGTTAGTTGCTGTGGTGTTTCATATAATGTCATTGACAAGATATACGTTATGAAAGGAGGTGAAACGTTGAACTTAAAATATAGTTTCCCAGACGTTATAAAAATATTTGACGACCACAACATTTCATTAAAATTTATTTGCTAAGTAAAAATGTCAAAACTTCTTGAAAGATGTTTGAAGAAAATAATATAGACTTTATTTCATGTAAAGGACTTTACACACTTTTGAAGATATGAAAGACCCTGTTTTGTTTGTTCGTGTAGACAAAGGAAAGTTCTATGTCTTTACAAAATATTTGAACTTCTTAGACAGAGAACTTCAAGAAACGCCATGTGAAAGTTTAGATGAAGTTCTTCTCCACTTTCAGAAAAACTTTTAAATATATGTAAATGGCAGAAGACATAGTGGTTTATACTATTACGACTAAAAACCCTGAGTCATATAAT